>NW_008824035.1:3510933-3513398 GCF_000699105.1 Pygoscelis adeliae
CCAACCCTATCCTGGGCTGCATCCAAAGAAGCGTGGCCAGCAGGTTGAGGGAGGGGATTCTGCCCCTCTTCTCTGCTCTGGTGAGACCCCACGTGGAGTACTGCGTCCAGCTCTGGAGCCCTCAGCATAAGAAAGACATAGACCTCTTGGAGCGGGTCCAGAGGAGGGTCACAAAAATGATCAAGGGGATGGAACACCTCTCCTATGAAGAAAGGCTGGTAGAGTTGGGGTTGTTCAGCCTGGAGAAGAGAAGGCTTCAGGAAGACCTTATTGCAGCCTATCAGTACTTAAAGGGGAGGGGGCTTAAAAAAAGATGGGAGCAGACTTTTGAGCAGGGCCTTTTGCGACAGGACAAGGGGGAATGGCTTTAAACTAAAGGGGGGGAGAAGTAGACTAGATATAAGGAGGAAATTTTTTACGCTGAGGGTGGTGAAACACTGGCACAGGTTGCCCAGAGAGGTGGTGGATGCCCCATCCCTGGAAACATTCCAGGTCAGGTTGGACGGGGCTCTGAGCAACCTGATCTAGTTGAAGATGTCCCTGCCCATGGCATGACCTTTAGAGGTCCCTTCCGACCCAAACCATTCTATGATTCTCTGATTCTGTAAATAACAAAAAAAAAAAAAAAGCAAAAAGTTGAAAATAAATATGAGGAAGCATGTGTGTATAGGATTTTATGTATACATTCATGAACATTTTGAAAGAATTCGGAATGTTTAATATTTTTGAAATGCTCATTACGAACAGCAGACAGCATTTTGAAAGGCTATGCAGTTTTAATGTAATTCTAAATATTAATTTCCAAACTATTTCCCATAAATGTTCTTAACATACCTGTAAAATACTGAATTTTTTTTTAAGGATCAAGGGATAAAGGTGCAAGGGAGGGGGAACTTCTTTTCCATAAACTTTCCACCTTAGTAGTCCTGTTACACTGTGTGATTTATAATGAATAGCACACTTGCAATTACATACTACCACGTCAGCATTTAAATTTGTAATTGAAAAGACACAAAATCTATTTAAACCATAAAATCTTTTTTTTTTTTTAGTATAAGGCGCCATTAAAGTTTTCAAGGATTATAAAGTACTTCCTTCGTTACAGTTATATCTTCAGTAATAGGCCCTGCAAGCTCTAGTTAGGTTGAATATTTAACAAAGGACTTTTGTTTTCTTCTATTTGTGAAAATGAAGCATTAATGTATTTTTTCATGAAATCTCAAACCTAATCTCTGTGGTCAATCTGAAGCAGTAATTGCCTCAGGAGACCGTAAATGTTTTAATGTATCCCGATGTTATAGACTACATAAATATATATATTAAAATATGTATATATAGAGAGAGATTATATATCCCTAATGTTATGGATTCAGTATGTATTTAAATAACAAGAATGCTAAAAAGAAGGACAAAAGGAAGAAGAGCCTCAAACTAGAATAAACTCCTCACTGCATATGGTACCATAAAGTCTCTATCAGTATTGCTCAGTATTCCACTACTCAGTAGTTGATATCTGTGCATGCCATTTGAATGGAACAAAAAAAACCCTTCAGAAAGAAATGTTGATTCATTGTTTTGTGGACAATAAGTTAAACTTAACATTAAATTATATAAGCTTATAAATAAACAATATGAATTTTAAATTATAACATTTAGTATATAACAACATTCTTTTATCTCAGAGCAGTCAAGCTTCCCAGCAACAAAAAGAAAAGAAACTGCAAGTCAAGTTGAACAAAATTCTTTTTTAGAGGGCTATTTCTATTGAGAAGGTCTTGTTTCAATATGGTGTTTCACTGGGCAGCATTGCACTATAGGCGGGATCACATTCAAAGACTAGACCAGATATCAATTTGATATAAGCAGATGCCATTTCTGTTTGAAACAAGAGTCAAACTTGACTACTGACAAGTGCTGTGTGTATATGTGTAGACAATTTATGAAATATGATAAAGACAAAAGTCACACACAAAAAAGAGTGGTGGTTCAACCTATTTGTGCCTTTCATCAAAAGTAATTAGAACCACAGACATGGAGGGAGGATTAGCTTCAGGAGAATGTGTGGTGGTTTAAGCTACAGCGGTGCAGACATAAAATCATAGAACCATTTATGTTGGAAAAGACCTTTAAGATCATCAAGTCCAACCGTTAACCTAGCACTGCCAAGTCCACCACTAAACCACGTCCCTAAGCACCACATCTACATGTCTTTTAAATACCTCCAGGGATGGCGACTCAACCACTTCCTGGGGCAGCCTGTTCCAATGCTTGACAATCCTTCTGATGAAGAAATTTTTCCTAATAGCCAATCTAAACCTCCCCTGGTGCAACTTGAGGCCATTTCCACTTGTCCTATCGCTTGTTACTTGGGAGAAGAGACCGACACCCACCTCGCTACAACCTCCTTTCAGGTAGTTGTAGAGAGCGATAAGGTCTCCCCTCAGCCTCCTTTTCTCCAGGATAAA
>NW_008824035.1:3513697-3531508 GCF_000699105.1 Pygoscelis adeliae
CCAGCCACTCTTCCCCAAGCCTGTAGTGCTGCATGGGGTTGTTGTGACGCAAGTGCAGGACCCAGCGCTTGGCCTTGTTGGATCTCCTACAGTTGGCCTCGGCCCATCGATCCAGCCTGTCCGGATCCCTCTGTATAACCTTCCTGCCCTCAAGCAGATCAACACTCCCACCCAACTTGGTGTCGTCTGCAAACTTACTGAGGGTGCGCTCGATCCCCTCATCCTGATCATTGATAAAGATACTAATCAGAACTGGCCCCAATACTGAGCTGTGGGGAACGCTGCTTGTGACCGGCCGCCAACTGGATTGAACTCCATTCACCACAACCCCTTGGGCCCGGCGATCCAGGCAGTTTTTTACCCAGCGAAGAGTACGCCCATCCCAGCCACAAGCAGCCAGTTTCTCCAGGAGAATGCTGTGGGAAATGGTGTCAAAGGCTTTACTAAAGTCTGGGTAGACAACATCCACAGCCTTTCCCTCATCCACTAAGCGGGTCACCTTGTCACAGGAGGAGATCAGGTTAGTCAAGCAGAACCTGCCTTTCATAAACCCATGCTGACTGGGCCTGATCACCTGGTTGTCCTGTACATGCTGCGTGATGGCACTCAGGATGATCTGCTCCATAACCTTCCCTGGCACCAAGGTCAGACTGATGGGTCTGTAGTTCCCCATCTGACTGTGCTTGTAGACCGTGGGTGATGGCTCTTCACAGAGCCCTGCTCTTAGTGTAGGAGAGATGTTAGCAACCAGGGCTGCTGCTTATCACTTGAGCATCAGCTGTGCTTCCTTTCCACTTACCTCCTGTTCTTCAGGTGCTCGGTAATTCTTCTAAAGTTGGGGGAAAAACTAGTAGCAGAGACAAAAAGGTGTGTCAAAGGCAAATACTGCCTGCTGTAATGGCCCTAGTGTCATAATGAGGTCAGTAATATATGTGGGAAGAGAAATACAGTGGCAATGCATTAGGCACCCGGAGTGTCTGATATATCAGGATGTGTTAGCCTAAAGGTCAAAACCTGATATATTTAAAAGGAGGGAGACTTTTACCTTCTTGATCTTGATACTCCTGTGAGGAATAAGAAACTAGATGCTTTCCTTATAAAACAAGGAGTGGGCGGCAAAATAAGGAGAGTAAATGGCAAGAAGATGCTACTGCAGAGGGAAATAAAAAAGCTTCTATTTCTCTCTAACTTTTTACAGTAGCAGCCCTACAAACTGCTGTGTCATAAATTATAAAAAGTAATTAGAGAAGGCCAGTAGGAAACGGTGAAAGCAATACTCTGAGCCAACTAAGCAAAATGATTAGCTTCAAATGTGTCTGCCAAGATAGGAGTGGTATAATTCAGACATCGCAAAACTGAAAATATTTTTCAGTTGCTGCACTACACTGCAGCAAGCTGAGAAAAGATTAGAAATAGAGATTTCCTTCATTAAAACAGACTCCTCTGGTACATAGTCTAACATTATTATTCTCGAGAATGATCTGGTCAGATAAAATTTTGTATCCCATAATTTTCCATTTACATCTAGCAAGCAATACTATAGATACTGCAGAGATTTGGAATGGTGCACGGTGGGACGGTGCACAGGTTGTAAACTGCTTCCCTTGCAAAAATGATGGCTTCTTTTTAACATGACACTTTGGACTTCTACATTTAAATCACAGCAGACTACAGATTGGTAAAAGTGAAATAGGGAAACTGTAGTCTCTTCATCTTCTCATCTTAGGTGAGTTCATGCTGGATTCTGTGGCGCCAGTATCTCAGGCAGCATTTTTCATACTAAACATCTGTTGTTTTGATTCCTCTGTTTGAATAGATTGGATTAGAAGGGGAGAAAAAACATCATCTCCTCCCCCTCACCATTCTGCTCTAAAGCTTAGTTACTATGAAGACAAATCTTACCTATTTCTTTCCAGAAAAGGCTTCGCTGACATGCAGTATTTGATTTTTTGGAAACTGGTTCTGACTCAGTTTTCAGCTACATCAAGATACAAGATCTAACTATTGCAAATTACATTCAGATAGACTGCATGTAAGCTCCTCTATAAGTCTAAATTAAGTCCACTGATTTTGATAGGCTTCGCTGTCTTAACTGACATGGTCTGGAATTACAGCAATGTCACTGAAACCAGAATCTGCTTAAATCTGTGCTGTTCAGACCTAGGAAACATTTTGTTTAGTATTTTAACTGCAGGAGATAACTACTGGCCCTAGTGCAGTTTTCTGAGAAGCCACAGAGACTATCCGTTGAGGGTCTCTGTATGCTCTTAAACCTAAAGGCAAAGCCTTATTATTATTTGATTTATTATTCTTTTAAATGCTATGGATATATTAAGAGGATCACTTGCATGTTGATGCAAGATGGGAGAAAGATCTTTTGTGTAACACCAAGAACTATACTTGATCCCTGCTCCAAGTATTAAAAACCTACTGCTGGCAAATTCCAACACCTCATCCTATGCACAAAGTCCACCAAAATAATGAACTACCAATCCAAGATCTGCTGAATGATAAGATCTCTCATCTGAAATTGCGAGTGGAAGAGTCAAAGATCACTGTGATCTTACAAGCACACAAACAGACTCTGGTACCTGGTGGAACTCAGTGAAATTCAGTCAGATTTTGACTTTTTGATTTTTTAAAATTTTTTTTTTTTTTTTAAAGATCAAAAAGTGTTCCCAAATTTGTATGAACCTTCAAAGATTCAGGCTAACATTGATGCAAAACCTGGGAGGGAAAGGATGGAAGAGAGATGGAAATTTGTGCTTTTTAAATTAGAAAGCAAATTACTGTATTTATTTTAACAGGGGACATTAGAAAACAGATGTTTGTTGTGAATCCAAACCACTGCATAGTATGAACAACTCTTCCTGCTAATGCATACCCATGCCACACCTTCCAGACTTTGGTTCAAAGTACATGTTTTCAGCAGATGCCCTCAGGTGTCTGCATCCACTGGTCGATCAGCAATGTGCCTTCAGGCTTAGAATCACACAAATGAGGGATTTATGTCACCCAGTAGCCTTCGATGCTGCAAGTATTTTAAAAAAGGAGAGCGTAGCTTATTTGTTGTTGTCATCCTCCCAATCCCCAAACAAGCTGTATATGACAGAAAGAATTCTCTATCTGGCTGGCAGACTCTACGATAACACTTTGGTTAACGCAGTAAACTTAAAACTGCTAAGCTATTCCACCAAACGTTAAGTGTATGCAGGGATGTGCATACAGACGTGGCAACGACACCATTTAGAGTGGAGAATAATTTAAGAAAGTCCTCCTCTTTGATGCTGAATAGATTCAGAAAACAATAACCAATTCCAACACTAGATATCATTTTTTGGGCTTCTCAAACGATACAAATGACTGAGACTGCCCTGTTGAAAGTAACTAGTGTTTGTTAGTGGCAAGAAAAATGATGCCATTTTCACGTATTCATATTCTACATATCAATTCATACTGACACTGCTTATGATCCTTAGGTTTATCTCTAATTTGACATCCAGCTCTGCATCAGATGTTACCACATACTCATCTTCATTCTTTGGTGAGCTTGTTTCAATTTCCAATATTTCTTCTGCATTTTGTCAACCACTGGCCGGTCTTTTGACCTGTCTTGTGTGCAGAAATCCACGAGATAGCTCTGTGTGTGCAGAAATCCACGAGATAGCTCTGTGTGTGCAGAAATCCACGAGATAGCTCTGTGTGTGCATGTGTGTGTGTAACAAACTTGAATGTTTTTCAACAACTGGGACAGAGATAGAGTTAAAGGAGAGCAATTAAGTCAGTGAGCATTTCCTGAATGCTCTTCCAAGTGATCTCAACTGTCTTTCACATGCAGTTTACAGCAGCTGTGGTCTGACTGAAGATCAGAACTTCCTTACTCTAAATTTATAGACCATAGACAATAGAAAGTGTGATGAGGGGCACCCTTTTGGATAAGCAGTCTAGACTATTGGGATGCTTTGCTATAATTAGCATTTCATATTTCTCCATACAGCTTTTCGTGAATTCTGGTTTGCATTCAGAGATGGTTTCAAACATTTAAAGAAATTTCTTCGCTTAAATTATAAGCTGAAAGTCTCAGTAGCAATCACAGAGTGTGCGTTTTGATGTTTGTTTAGTTTTACAGACATTTAAACTCATACTAAGATCCCCTGTTGGTCACAGGCTACTAGTTGCCCAATGGAATAAATTGCAAAGATATGCAAAGTTGACAATTTGAAGCTTTGAATATGAATATTGTAACTGATACAGAAATGTATATTTTTGTGGTTTGAGTTACGTTTTCGACATTCCATACAGTACATGTCTTGATTTGGACGTCTTGGTAGAGTCATCCAGACTGAGCAGCTGCCTTCCCTAAACCAGACTCAGCCAGCTTCTCACTGGCAGCTCACTCTCACTCATCATTTCATGCAATTTACAGGACAATTTAAATTGTTTTTCATGACAATTAATTTTAACCCAAGTTTTGCCCCTAATTTGAGATGTCTGCCAACGTGCTTACATCAAACAAAATCAGTGATTCTACATCGATGGGGCATTTTTGGCATATGAATTGCAACATAAGCTACTATACCTTATTGCTGTCCGACAAAGTAGTCTGTGCAGCTCTCTGTATCTGTGTGCTTCTCTCACCTGAGTTGGCCAAGCAGGAGTCAACTGCAGGGAAAGCTGAAGCTTATGCTGGCGTTGGTGCTAAACCAGCAAAATAGCCGTTCTGTTTGCTTGGATGCTGGGCTAGAAATCAAGGGTAGGTTATAGTTCTGCCTGTCAGAACGGGATCTTCAGCCTTGCTCTCTGAAAAGCTGTCTTCCTCAGCCATTTAACTGTCATGCAGAGGTGCAACGGGGATAGCGTGACAGGACAACCTGCCACAATTATGCAGTCTCAAAGCATGCTTAGTAAAACTTACAGGTAAACGATAACTAATCCTACCAAATGTGAATACCTTTTTTTTTTTTTAAAATGTGAATACCTTTTTTTTTTTGGTAAACAAACAAGGAAACAAAAAGATGCAGTAAAACAAATAATAGTGTTAAATGAAGCAGGGTGATAATCCATAAACTGTATTCACCCCTGGACTGGGGCATGTGAGGGCCAGCTTGGCAGTCCCATTCTGACATAGAGTAGAAATCCAAGGCAAGTGTGTTGACGTAGTTCACATTAAGTATTTAATCTGACAAGACCTTTCACCTTTCCTACAGCAGGGTAAAAGAGCACATGGTAAAATTTCAGTGAGGTCATGGAACGGATCTCCCCAAATCTGACCCATAACTACTTTTTTTTTTTTTTTTTTAAAAGAAACATATTTAGAATCACACAATCTTGGAAATAACTTTGTAGCCTCCATTAACTCAGTGATGAGAAAAACATTAAAAATTCTGAAATTCTTGTTACTTAAACATGGATATAAGTTTAAGTTGATAATTAACGAGACTTAGATCAACCTAAGAGTGTAAGAAAAGTGTGTCTTTTTCCTTTGGGGAATCTCTGCGTATGCCTATCTAGCACTTTCTGTTGCAGAAATGTCACAGAAAACGCAGGAGAAAACCTCCCATCTCAGGAGTTTTCAGATAAGCATATGTAGTTACATCTGTTTCCTAATGGACGTGTGCTGAAATCTAGGGAAGTACGTTGAGTTTATACTGGAAATTTATCAGCCTATACAAAACTCATTAAACTTCATATGTTTATTTTCATTAAGGAAAAACCTCACCACCAGGCTATGGGCTGCGTGTTGAAAGGAATAGGCAGAGCAGCGCCAGCTGGAGATCTGCATCCTTGCCCCAAACTCATAAAATATGCAGCCTAAGAAACCCACCGTCTCCTGTCAGCCTGTCCTCACCTCTCACCTCTGCCTCCAGAGCGTACGGCGCGCTCCTCAGCAGCTCACACTCAGAGAAGAGGGTCCAGCAGCAAAGCATGTGACTGAGGAGCGGGTATCTGAGGTGAGTTTGGGGGTCTCAAAGCCGTGACCGGCAGGTGGGTTGAGGCTGCTGTCCACAGTGCTGTGGGGGAGCTGACATGCCCTTCCCTGGTGGGGGGCTGCATGCTTTATGGAAAAGGTGCTGATCTTGTGGGTGGTACCGCGGTGAATGGCATTAACCACACATGCTGATTTAGGTTGTGTGTCACTTTCACCGGAACATGTACTGTTTCCTTCCCCTTCCCCTTGTTTTTAACTCAATCTCCTAGCTGATTGGAGATGGCAATCATCCAGAAGCGAAGATAAAAGTCTCAAAGCGAGAAGAAAGCTGAAGGAACCAGCTGGGAAAAAAGCGAACACATGAACAGAAAACGCAAGTGTGACACTAAGCCAAGGACCAAGCAGGTGAACCCTTGTCTCAGACTAATGCTTTTAATGTGTGTCTTAGTGCATGATGTTGTTTGAACTCTATTTAGAGGCAACATATGTGCGCTAGTAAAGTTAACAGTTTATGCCAGGTGTCAGTGCAGAATGAAAAGATGAAATAGAACAATTTATTGCACAACCTCTCAAAAACAAACCCACCCCCATTGATACAAAAAATGAGTAAAGCTTGCAGTAGTTGACTATTGTCTTTATTCCCCTCACTTGTAGTATCACTTTGATGTTTAAGGAAAACTAGCTGTTAGTACATAAAAGTTCTTTACTGTTCTGTATTATGCTACCAGGGCACTACAAATATGCAGAAATGGTTTTTTTAGGGGGGAAAAAAGAAGCTTTTTTGTGAGTAGAATCACTGTCAGCACCTTGATTCTGGAAGACTAAGTTCGTTTTTGACTCGGTTCTTTTGCAATTTTAAAATCAACTCATGCTGACCATGCTAATTTCACATCATTACTTTAAATGAACTGCATGTTTGGAAGAAAACAAATATTCTTATTAAAATGTTTTAATTGAGACTACAGAGTATCCAAAGAACTGTCAGTCAGCCAAATCTAAAAAGTATTTTTGTAGGTTCTAGGACAATTTATAGACAGCGGTAATACAGATGCATTCCAAAAATATGTTATACTTATGCTGGTATCACTTCATAGTGTTAATATGGTTTATTTAGTTGCTTCTTTCCCTGTCTGACACAGTACTTTTCCAAATAAGAGAACCCGAAGTGAGAGGAGGGTGTAAAAACCCTCCTGCTTCTGAACTGTGGTCTACCAAAACCTACCTTCGTAGTTACACTCTGTGTATTTACTACAGGTGACAAGTGTAGTAGATCTAAGGGATTCAGTATTTGAAACTGAAACAATTAATGCCAGCTGGGATTTCTTAAGTCTAAATAATATTAATCTTTCTGAGATAAGGTGACAGTCCAAGTGACATGACCTTTTTAAAAAGTATTTTTTAAATCTTTCTGGGAAGGCAAGAAAACGGTATTAAGGTTACCTATCTTGCATTCATGAGTCTTTAGACATATGCATAGAAGAGAACCCGCTTATTTTTATCAACTACTTAATTGCCTGGAGGTGCTCCACAGCTATCTGACTGTAAAATACCACAGTAATTCTAAAAGCTATGCTCAAGCATAATTTATCTGAAAGAAAAACTGAAAAGCAGGTAATAAAATGGGTGTTTCTTGTAATACACAAAATAGCTCAAGACTTTAGATTAAATGGTCACTGGGAGTCTTGAAGAGAAATGAAGCAAACTAGTTTCCAAACTTCCTTCACTGTCTTGCTTTCCACTGAAAACATCTCCAAACTTTACTTGGTTAAGACCTCCAAAAGTCGGGTATACTGGATTAAGGATTACCTAAAGAGGATATTACTCTCTTCTGTTTTCATACTGAAAAATTATTAGAGTTTTTTTAAACTTTTATGAATATTAGCCAACGATTGCTAGAATAGACTGGCATATCCACAAACGTGGATGTGAAATTATACAAATCTCTAATAGCGGGCAGGAAGGAATGCTGCATGTTCCAGCACATACTAGATTCCTGCTCAAAAAAACGCTTTAGATTTTTGGTAGGTTTACAAAACAAAATAGTTATTCACGCCATATTTGCAAGTTCCAGTTTGTGGAGAAAATAGAAGGCGACGTTTTAAAGGAATGAAGTTCAAATAAAAAAAAAATATAATTAGTTGCTATATTAAGGTATGAATAGCGTACATTGTTTTAGAAAGGATGAAGCACATACTAAGAACATGCACATGGATAAGAAGATGATGGCGAGACAACTAATTCCTTATAAGCAGCATTTGTAAATAAAGGTTAGTCTATTAGTTGCAGTACATTACTTGCAAGGCCAAGGGATCAGAGATCCCTCCCCCGTACCCTTGCTGTTTTCTCCATAGTTTTGCTGTTCTGGCATTTCCTAAACTGCTTACTCAGGACTTGTCCTGGAGGTAAACCTGGAGGTCAGAGTTTTCACTCTTCAGAGAAAAATTACTAACCTTGCAATTTAAGCATTTGACTTGATTGTGCTGTACAGGTCCTACATTTATTGAAAACTAAGACATTAGTGAGGATATTCAAGTTTGGTTTCCACATTGCTAAACTACGTGCTGGTTTAACATCACATCTATGGCATCTAACAAACTGCAGCAATAGCTTTTTCATTTAAATGCTGAATTAAAAGCAAGACCACCAGCAGCAAAAACGAGCATGTTTGGATAGTGCTTATCCTCTATCAACCTGCAAGCTATTGCAACTTTTTGTATCCATTCTTTCTAGGAACAAATTAATTTTCCATCTGCCTTCTCTGATGATCCTCTACTTGTTTCTATAGATCTGCTGCTTTTTAGGAGTAAGATACCACATTAATTGTACTGCAACATAACATGTACTGTGGCACAAGGCAGGCACATTCTTATGAAGTAATTTACAGCCCTAACTTATAAGCAACAAAAAACCTGAATGTTTCATCTGCCAGTAAATTGTCAAGTTCCTTTATATCATACCATTTGCACTGCAAACATACTATGTCTTCATCCCAGAAAGAAGCCTGGGTTCATCAATTAAGGACATAATCGTAAGAACTGCCAACCGCCATACTGAAAGGAGAGTTGAAGTCTGATTTTTATCTGAAGTGAGGCACTAAACCAATGAGCTGTAGATAAAAACTTTATTTTTTTCCAAGGGAAAGCAGGTAAACTCAAAAAATAATTTAGTCCAGTGAGTAATTTTTCTGTAAGTATCAGTTTACTCCTTATTAAAAGGGCTATACAAATAGTCACTTACAAGATGTTAATTCAAAGCCATCAAAAAGGGAGGAAACGCCCTTTGCTTTGTTTCACACTAAACACATTTGTAACTGCTTGTTGCCATTTTTCTGTGACAAATACGGATATAGGTTACCAATACAAAAACCAGGAACAGCAGCCCTCTGAGCAACAAAAAACTCCTTTCTTCAGCTGTTGGTTGTGTAGGGATGCTAACAGAGAGTGACTGCTGCAAAAATCTTTTTTTTTTTAAAAAAAGTCTTCTGGCTGTCAGCTTTCGTGCTCCAACATCAGAGGCTGTAGCTGGGTATCTGTAGCAATACAGTTTGTTGTCTGCACCTCCACTCAATAGCAGCTGAGGAGGGGAAAAGAAAACTGTGATTAACATCAGAACTAAGCAAAATACCTACACAAAGGTTGAGGACTCTGATTTTCTTTCTTTTGAAGACATAAAAAGAAGTAATGAATAATGAACTGTTAATGCATGACTAAAACCCAGAATCAAAGTGCAGAAGCAAGCTTGTGTCTTACCCTCCTCCTAAAATTAGAAGCAAAGTTTTTGCAGGAAAATTTCTAAAGCTTTTCCTGCCTTTTACTGAGAACAGGAGCCACACTGAGAATCTTGAACATTAACAAAATGTTTTTTTCCCATTTTATACATGTGTGTACCACTACAGCAGCAGAACAGCTTGCAGAGAGGATTATATAGTTCCCCCCTTCTACATGTACTGCCATGCCCCAGCTGTCAGTTCATGCTGCTGCTTTAGTCTCCATGGCAGCAAATGGTACCTTGGAACATGTATTTTCTCAGCAAGGTGTGGTGCTGTTCTCGTGTCTCTCCTTGTTTGGAATATCAGTAAAACGCCCACTTAACGCTACAGAGCTTAAACGCCCATCCTACTCCTTTGCACAGTAGCATGGGGAAGTGCTGCAGTGCATATGACAGTAACACCCAGTATCAACCACAGCACAACGAAAACTTCCTGTTCTCTTCTGTCTTTAAGCATAAAGGAAAAAATAGTCCATGACTGCTTTTAGCCCTCTTCCTAACCACCATGCATGTAAATTGAGTAACCCGCTCTTCAGATTCTTACCCCTGCTTCTGTCCAGTCCACACACAAAACCTTGTCTTCATGAGCAGCCAGGTCATACAGAGGAGCTTTGCAACTGGTAAAACACAGGTATTTACAGTCACACGTTTGAAGTTACGTGAGTAATCACAGAAAACAAAATTGGTCCCTGGAAGAAATACCATCACGATGCTATCAAACAGATGTGGTCTAGCAGTTATAAACACTTAGAGAGTACAGATATCTACCCTCTGTGACGTTTTCTCTGCTTTCTCCAGAGATTCCAGATTCTCCTACATCCCCAAAGGGAAAAGCAGCAACATTTTTCACCTGCGTGCAAACTACCTTGAGACTGAAATTTAATCAATCTGCTTGTTAGGAACAGTTTATTATATAGTCTCCTTCTTCCATGCGTGGATGCTGCTCGACTGTGTGTGTTTTCCAGAAAAGCCATTTATGTCTTCTGAATGCAAACCATTTCATTGCTTGGAAATTTGTAATGAAAGGTCTGAAAAGAGTATTAAGTGAAACTTCACATTGTTAAGCATATTCCTTAGAAAAAGAATGTATTTTGTTCCTTAAAATAGAGGAACGGTTAGCAGACCTTCTGCTGTTCCTAATCCCAGTAGCAATGTTATGGTTGCTGCCTTCTGCACGTCAGTCGATGCTGCTGTTAATGCCAGCTAAGTCCCGTGTTGGAACGCCATAGAGCTCTCACAGATATTAAGCCACAGGTCCTCTGGTAGACTACAAATATTTTTCTACCTTTTGTTATACGCTTGACTCCTAAAACCTAGAGGATTTTTCACAAATGCCACAGGAGTTTCCAATGAACGTCTCAGGCTGCTTTTACTATTTCATTAGGTTAACTGACCCTGTAAGCTTACATGCCTTTGAACAGCAAAGAACTCATGTTTATTTTACCTCCTTGTGTCCCAGAGCTTCACAATGTTGTCCAGAGAACCAGAGATCAGCTGATGCTCATGGGTAGGTGACCACTTCACAGATGTCACCCAGCCTGTGTGAGATGTCAGAGACAGGAGAACCAAGGAGCCATCTGAACAGAAAAAGAGGACAAAAAAGGCATCAGTAGATGCCAGCTGAAACTGGCACTTTTAGGATGCATACAAAATCCAGTGAGAAAAGCAGTCAGCAACATAGTTGTGTTCAAGGTAAGTGTTTCTCCCACCAGTAATTCTGACTTCAAAAATCAAGGTGAACTCTAAAGAAAGCAAACAAAAATATAAGCCACAAGTTCTGAGGGAAAAAAACCCCAAACAAACAAAACTCAAAATGTATTTTCTTGTCACTAAACTCTGTTTGAAAAAAGCAAACAAAAAAAAAAGCTTTTGTTATTACATGTAAGAAGATAATACTGTTAAACTCTGGATTAGATTTATAGAAGCTAAACAAGTAAACATGTCTATGAAATACATCTGGTAGGCTCGGTTGTAAGTTATCCGCAATCCTGTCAGACATGGCACCGCTATATCATAACAAAGTGACCACTATGTCACTTTAATGATGGTCCGACCAACTTAGGTGTGAACCTTACGAAAAAAAACAGTTCAGGCCTGCAACTGCAGTTGAACATTCATTAGTAAGTTAAAAAAACCCAAACAAAGGGAAAACCTAAGATGAGTTAGTTTTCTAAATTATTAGGTAAGAAATCAAAAGAAGTCTTACACCAGATTACGGAAAATAGACCTAACCTTTGTATTTAATAAAAGCCCCCAGAATGGCTTGTTTCAAGCAGAGGGACCAGAAGAGAGTTTGTGAGGTGTCTCCCAACAGCAAGAAGTTCTGATTTTTGAAAAAACAACTTGGAGAACATGCATGTTTTAGCTTACCTTTGCTGCGAGGATCCCATAGTCTAATATGTCTGTCAGTGCTCCCGGATGCCAGGCGTCGACACAGTGGTGAGTAGGAGACAGAATTAAACACTTTGTTTCCTGTCTGTCAGAAAAGAAAACAGTAACTCTAAGAGAGGAGCTACTATTTTGCACAACTTTTTTCTTTGAGCTGGACTTCAGCTGAACCTACAAAGTATAATGATCTCACCAAAGTTGATTTGAGATCTCCAGTCTCAGCGTCCCAGAGTTTAATGGTGTGGTCCCATGACGCGCTGCAAATTTCTTCAGCATCTGACCACAGCACAGAGGAGACAGCTTCTGTGTGGCCAGAGAGGGTTGCCAGGGGAGTCTAGAATTTAAAGGTGAGAGGAGATTAGACTGAATATCGTCAAAAAATCTATTATTTCAACAAGTAAAAATACGTGTCTGATCAGCCCGAGACATATCACCAGAAGTCTTCATATAGTCACTTCTAACGAAGTGAAATTATTTTGTGGGGCCACACCTCTAAAATAAAATCCTGGACAAACCTGGAGCTCATCTTACCCTTGTTAGTCCCAACTGTTCAGTTTTCTGCTTCTTCCGTGGTCTGTTAGCTGCTTCTTCCATTTCATCCTCTTCATCCGTAGGTACTGTGACAGAAGACAGTCAGACTCGGTCTAGAGGTTTTTGAATTGCATTTCCGTATAAGTAATTAAGCAAAACCCCGTATTTACAGTACCTAAACCTGTCTATGATTCATGAATATTTTAACCTTACACCTCTGATCAGATCAGTATTATATCCATTTTGAGCAAGAGGAACATGAATACAAATTAAGTGATATTCTCCAGGTCACGCAGTTTTAAAACGAAGTCGCAATGAATTTAAGACCATTCTTGCTCATCCTTACTCATGGAAAATTCCAACAGTAATTCAGGTGAGTGATAAACACAACCTTTCTTTTAGATACAATACCCACGTATATACTCCCAAACTGAAAGAATATGACTTGGAACAGTGAAAGAAAGCATTCAGATCAAATGAGATTAGTCTACATTTTTCCTAGAAAAGACCTGGTCACCTTACTGTCCTCCATATTATGGTGTCAATAATAGGACAGGAAAATAACCCACAAACTTGATTTGTAAGAAGTCTATACTCAAACCTGCACATTTATATAAATCCATTAAAAATAAATGAAAGACATAAAGTACTGTGTTCTGAATAAAATAAACATCAGCACGCAGTTGACAACCATATCTGAAATTGTGTTACCGACCAAAAAAGTAACTTAATATAGCGATGTATAGCCTTACAAAGCTTACCAAAAAAAAGTTCTAGCTTGCTTTTAATATTACAGACTCAAATTTTCTTAAAGAAAAAAGTATTCAGATAGCCATCTTTCAGGCTGTTGTAAGTACAGGTTTTTTTAAGACAGCGAAGAATTCCAGCTCATACTTATCCTACCTGCAGACCAGATCTTCAACATCTTATCCCAGGATCCACTGCAGAACTGTATGAACAGAAACCTTTTGTTAAAAGTTGATCCAGACAGTCCTTGTAAGCCATACTAAATACACTTCCTACTTGAAAAATTAACCAATGGGTTATAACACATGAACAGTGCTGGGCTCTTCAAAGAAAAAAATTACATGTTTGGCATAGATCAAATTATTCTTTTTCCTTCCTTTGCAGGAAAAATATCTACAAAATATCTCTTTATTTCCTGTCTGATATTGAGTCAGCTGGGAGTGATAACTCCACCTTTGGTGTGAGTGCTCTTAACTGTTGAATTCCTGGATAAAGGGAAAAGCCCCCTTCGATCACCTGCTTTTTCTGAGTATCACTCTGGAAATTTTTTTCCCACCAAAACTACTGTGAAAATTTAGGTCAAATTTGAAAATCGTTCATTATAACGCAAAATTCACATGCGTTAAAAGTAAAATTTCATTAAAAATAAACGTTCAACTACACTCACAGAAGTCAAAAGCAGCAGTATAATGGCTTGTGCTCTCTAAAGTCACCTTCAGCTTTTTGTGATATTAGAGGTTAAGTGCATCACTTTGAAAAGATGGCCTAGTGTTGATGTAGCACTCCTAATCCTCAATAACCACCATTTGTAACAAGACTGGAAACTTATCAGTGCCTCAGTCATAATAACATGATGACTAGTACCTATGCAGGGACAAAAAGATGATTTTTGAGATACGGGCTGCTAACATCCTAAAAGACAAAGGTTTTTTTCCGGGAGTCACTCACTTTAGTTCTCGTGCAATCAACAGCTATGGAGTCCACACTCCCAGCGTGTCCCCTGCAGCAGTGAAGGGCTTTCACTTTGTTTTTCTCCACATTCCACTCCCATAGCAGGACAGTTTGGTCCATAGAAGCACTGAGTAACAGGCACGATAAACTATCTGCGGAAGAAAAAAAGTCATGCTCATACCCAACTCGGCTTTCCAAAGTATAATTATTCTAGTCAAAGAAGAAATAGCAGATAGATCGAAACTCATACATATCTCAGTTTACATCATGTTACCCTGCAAGCACAATTAATATAAATATACATACCAATATTTGTTAAAGACGACTGCAAATGGATAGACAACATACATGTTAAACTAACTACACTCATTACTGTTAAAGGACTGTTTTACTCGCACCACGACTTCATTTCTAACACCGCTGACAGAGATTGAAATAATTGTAGCATTTAGATAATTAAATATTCAAGGTTGAGGAATACTGACATTTCTCCCCCAATAAATCAAACTATTACTGCTCCCCTAATATATATACTGACCTTGCTTCACCCATGCCACATCCTTCACTACTTCTGTATGCCCAGCTATTGTCATGATGGATTTTCCTTCCAAAGACCAGATTCGAGCAGTCTGATCGTAGCAGCCAGTTAATATCCTACAGGGTACAGAATTTGAAACATTATTGTCTTTTTAAAACCAACAATGTTTTTATGAAAAAAAGCCTCAACCAGAAACTTGGAAAAATATTAGCATAGTAACTGGTTAGCTGAAACTAATTAAAAATATAGCTACTTTGTGTGTTTAAAAAAAAAAAGTTTGGAAAAGTAAAAAAATCTTTTTGTTACAGAGTAAAGCTTCTTTAAAACCTACAACTGCAAGGCTAGGAGTACAGGCCAAAAAGAAAAGCAATGGGAGTACTGCATATTCTGGTAGGTGAGACTTAAGAGAGCTTACATCACTTAAAATAAAAGATAATTTGTTGTTCATGGTATGTTACTAGAGGATCTCAAAGCATTTTCAAACCATTACTTAATATAGGAACATTGCCTAGTTGATTGGAAAATGAATGTGAAAATACAGTAGAAAAGGACAATTATGGTTGTTTGGGTTTTTTTAAAAGAAAAGCTCTGCATAAAGGTGCACTATTATATTTGTGGCTAATGAATGTCACATTTGAAGTCAAGGGTTTAAGCTAAAAAGAGAGATAAGGAAATCTTGCTGTCCTTTAAGAGAAAGAATAGTAAACAGCATTTATATTGTCCATTTGTATTAACAGTATCTCATGTTTAGTGACTCTAGCTGTTTTCTACTTGTGTTAAAGTCACTGTCAGCACAGAATAGAGGTGTTAAAACTGAACTGCTTGCAAAAGCAAGTAGCTGACTGACTTGACAGGTTAAAAAAAAACAAACCAAAAACAGAGCAAAGAGGGGGGGAAACCCCCCCCCAAACAGATTATTAAAGAGACAGAATACCACTCCATTTGACACCATGGACTCCTCTGCACACAACAGGAATAAGCAAGACAAAACTTAGAATTGGCTTAGTGCGGTACCATTCTTCAGTGGCTTGAACAGAACTGATCCAGTCATCATGGAAGATGCATTCCTCTGGCTGAGGGGCCATATATTTCTCCACATACTCTATTTCCACCACTTCTTCCTGAGCTCACAGACAAAATACTTATTTAGTGTGGGTTTATTTTTTTTTAATCAATAACAGCAATATTTAACTGTAGTGTGGTGCAAATATACAAGTTTATTGGGCAGAGATCTTGGTATCCAAGTCCTTTGCCGCATTAGTGGAATTAAAGTCTTTAGAAAAAAAGTGTCTGAATTGTATCACTTTCCATATTTTTATCGAGTTACTATTAATAGCAAGCTGGGAAGCAAAAGCAAGTAATTTCACTCTTCTCCAGTTCCTCTTTTTCTGTATTTACCCATAGAAAACTGGTGTCTAAAATACTTCACAATATTTTCTAGAGGTTATACTAACCTCCCCCATTATCTAAGAGAGTTGGAGACAAAAATATATTAACGATGAACTGAGTAGGACAAGAATTTCCCCTCTGAACTGTATACAGACAACAGACTGGATAACGATGTTCCTTGCACCGCTCAGTCCCATACTCTCTAATCACTTTGCAGTTCAGAATGGATTTAAACGCACAGGGAAATCTCCTGGGAAAGTCAGAAAAGAAATAAAACTCATCAAGGAAATCTACCTAGTCAGGATGACAGTGTAATACCTAAATCAGACTGAAGCAAACTGGCTAAGTCTGTTCTACTGTCCAAGATGGGGAAAAATTGAGTATGACTTACCGTGGAGATATTTTCCATTTCCATGTGCGTGACCAGTGGCATACGCAAGAACTGGCCATTGATAAGGAAGTCAAATTCCACATATTTGTGATCCGCTGAAACAAAGCAGGAAAAATCCATGTTGAGGTGTCACTATTTATCTGATACCATCAAGAACAGCATGATTCTGTGGCTGCTGCAGGAGAATGGAGCCAGCAAGAGGTTAAAAAAGATAAAAAAACAAACAAAAAACCCCCAACAAAACAGTCGGTTTCTTCTCCCAGTTTTAAGTGGGCAGCCCATGAATTCCACAGGATTATGTGACTTAAGAGGAAGGAAAATTTGCTGTTGGGGTTCAAAGAGTTAAGTTTGCCTCTTATTGTTAACGCATTATTTTCTAAATCCTTTTCTCCGTAGCTAGCTCTAATCAAACCTCAGTGGTGCTTCATCACTGTTCTGTACGGAGTTTGCCACTGCTAGCCCACAGCTTTATCATCACTAGCTAGAGCCCTGTATTTGAGGCAGCAATAGGAAAATCCTAAGAATTTTTGGTTCATATTTCTCCCTCTGTAATGGCATAGTTGACCAAGGCCCCACATTTCGAAAACAGCGTTGCACTGTGCGCTAGTTTTCTATTTGAGGTTGTTTGCAATTTCATGGGTTAAAAGCAACTTGCAGAAGTCTCAGCAAGTTAAGAGACAATTAGTCTAGTTTCTTATAGAAAATGGGATTTTTCAGTAACATTGCACAGGTGTCTCTCCCCCAAAAATCTGTCAAGTCAGTCAGGCCCATTTCAGCCAGCATTGACAGAACGACTGAGCTCTTCTCAAAGGCTTTCATAAAAAGCAAACCTGTGGTTTCATTAGTTCTTTTGCCAGGTTTTGGGGAATACTTCCCTTCCCATCTGCCGGGGCAGCTTGGTCTGTGGTGCTGGGCACACACTAATCCAGCCTTTGGAGCATTTCTCCTGGGTCTGCCCACCAGCGCTGATACCTGCCGAGTTTCAGATCAAGTTCAAGAAGTGCCTTACTCCGGACAGCCAGACCGAAGCAGAAGGGCAGGACGGGCTCCGGCTGAAGCCTGACCTCACTGAGGGGCCTGGGAGCACCAGGGTGCTGCTTCTGACTTTGACAGCCCGTTTCTTTGGCCGGGCCTGCCCCGAGCCGTCCCGCTTGCGGCACCGCGCACTGCAACGGGTCA
>NW_008824035.1:3532718-3562171 GCF_000699105.1 Pygoscelis adeliae
CCCGTGTGGGGCTGCGGCGTTGCTGGAGCCGGCGAGCTGGCGTGTGGGACTGTTGGCTGCTGACGGTGTCTTCTCGGCGTAACTTGGGTTGTGTTTCTTTGCATGTAAAGTGACACATCAACAATAAACTTCCTACTAAAAGTAATAAACCCAACATGCAGTGGACTTTAAAAGAGGCTGTAAGTGAATTTGCTTTTTTGGGAGAAGGCTGCTTGTGTTGAGTACCTGCTGTGTGCTTGCTTTATGTATCTTTTTTTCCCGCCTTTTTGACAGTTGCTTGTGGCCTCTCGGGGAACAGTTGAGCTTTCCCTGTCTGGTGACTCAGGTTGGGGCAACTTGTTGGAGCAGGCAGGTGTTGAGTCTTGAGGTTTTGTGAGACTCTGAAATCTCATCTGTTTCTTAAGCGTACTTAAAAGATCTAACGTTGTTTGTCAGTGTAATTGGCACAGGTGCATTTCCCAGATACTTGTGCTAGCTACACGAAAGTGATTTACTTGAGAAACCTTTTAAGTAGGTGTCCCCACATCTTGTGTGCATTCTTAACTCTATCTGCCTGCTCTTCCATGACAGACGTAAGCTAACTATCAAACCTGATACAAGTTAATATAAAGCTAATTGTAACTCATTTACTTGAGGGTATCACTATGCCCTAATTTCCTCACTGTTATGTTTTACTGTAATTCGTGCCCTTCATAATGGTGGTAGAGAAATGTCATCAGAGGTAGCTTTTTCAGGGAGAGTGTTTAATTGTTGTAAGCTATGGAATTATCTTAAATCTTATAAAACCTCTGAAACATTTCATGGAAAAACCAAAAAGATTGTTGGTGAGTCATTCCACTGTATGTGTTTCCTGTCAAGAAGTATAAATTAAAACCGGAATGGGGAATATTGCTATCAGAAGTGCTGAAAACATGAACTTGTACAGTCAAGCTTTGATTTACTTTTTTTTAATGGGTCTGCATTGAAGACTTGAAGCTCGAAAAACGTAGGAGAATTCCCTCCTTCCTGCCCTGACAGAATACTCCTAGGTAGAATGTGCTTATTACCACAACGGACTTACCTGCTTTTTACAGTTTAGGTTTCTTCTCATGACTAAAATCTTGCAATATTGACTCAGTGTTAAAATAATTAGCTCTGGGATTTTGAAAGGCAGTACTTCCCTTCGGGATCTGGCTGCATGGTGCCTTCACAAGGAGGCCTCGTAACTGAGGGAAGGCAGAAGCAAGCATTCATACGAGGCCTTAAAATTATGTCAGTCTAGAACTGGTGTATTTTTAGGGACCACTGCTTGTAGTTGGTACCTAGGTATTGGTACTACCATAGAATAAAGAATCGGAGGCAAGAAAATACAGAAATCTAATACTCTGCCTTAAGGCAGGGCGGAGATGTGACTGGTCAATAATAGGATTTTAAAGTAATGCTAGTTTGACTTTTCTGTTAGTGTCTTGAAAAGTTTATATATAAAGAATGAGTATGTGGGCTTCTGGATTAGCGAGGAGATTGCAACTGTTATGAGAAAGGTTAACCTGGGAGTGGGCATTGAAATCCTGTTCCTGTTGAGAGTACCTGATGTTATACAAGTTGTGTCTGTGGGTGACACTTGGTGAGAACCTAGCATTGCAAGAGGTGCCCCTGGCTTTGACAGCTGTGTTATCACGGGAGTTCTTGATGGCTAAATAAATCGAGATCTGACTGCCTTTTGTGTTTTGCTAAATGATCTTGAACTATCAGTGCATTTGTCTTTGGAGTTGAACCACTGATGGTAATGTGTAGGCTGGATTGCAGTGCATAATGTTTGCTCTCTTGAAGATCCTGTCTGTAAGACCCTGCATAAAATGCTCATGATGGTTATCGTGTTTGCCTGTGCTAGCAGTTTCTGTGGCTGCTTGCTGTCTTTGTAGAGTTGAACCAAGGACAGCAATGGCCATAGATTTCCCTTTATTTTGAGCGAAGTGCTTCCCAAATGGAGGCAGGGCGAAGGAAGCAGTCCTATGGCATTAAAATGCGCTAACCCTTGAGTTGGAAACGGCCTTGGAGTGGTGGTCTTCACGGAGACCAGCCTGTAGAGTGGTTTGGGTGGGGCTGCATTAAGGCTAAAGCTGAGGCATGGAGAGCTGCCTGATTGATGTGTGCGCTGAGGATACAGCTGTGGATCCCGTTTTACACTAACATTAAACTCCCACATTTCTCCTTCAACCCGTTGTTAAATGTGGGATACAATGGTGTTACTATTGGAAATTTTTGTTGCACTTATGTAGAGTGTTTGTGAAAAGAAGAGATGCTTGTATGTTATTTACTCATTCATGACAAAATATTCATACATATATATGTATACAGGATTTAACTGTCTTGTTTGGGGAATTTATTAGCAGTATTTATACAACTATAAAATTTCTTAACTTGTTCTATGTACTTGTAAGTATCTGTAAAAGTATATTTCTTTAAGACAAAGAAAAAAAATCTTTTTTGTTTGGGGTTGCACAGCACTTAGGTTAATGAAACCTGGATGGTTAAACCATGAAGTTCATTGTCCGGGGTGATGTGCGTGCCAGTGGTTTGCCTGGGTTAGAACAGTGAATAGACAAAGTCACAGGGCATTTTTTAAAAACAAAGATAAAACTTCAGATATTTCTAAGCTGCTTATAAGAGGAAGCTGGATAAATATCACTGTATATTTACCCTATGCTGTCATTTTTTCCCTGAGCTTTATTATTAACCAGTGTTAGATACAGGATATTGGGCTACTCACGCCATTGGCCCGTCCCGATACAGTCGTCCTTGTGTTCTGTAGTTGGGTTCCAGCACTCTCAGGGTACGTGCCATCGGTATCTCTGGAACAAACTTCTTCAGTTTTGTCAAAGCAGCACATTTAGTTCTTTGAGATAAACTGATGTATCTTCTTTACATCTTTTAACTGAGGGGAAATTGTTGAGTGATGATGAAATCCAGTTTTCTGTCTTTTTTTCATTTGCTGCTAACATGCTTCAGACATTTTAACTGAAACATCTCATAATTGTTCTCAGATCCAAAGGTACAAAATATTTGGTAAACATGAGGTAACTTCATTTGGAACTTGGTTTGGAGTGTCATCACTTGAAAATTAAATGGAAAAATAAATCTGCTTTAGATTAAAGTATTTAGTATATTGAGCATATGAGCAGCTTAACTTCACAATGTTGTTTGTATCAGCAGGATGCTTTATTCAGCTTTATTCATCCAAGGAGGTGTGGATTTACTTTGCCTGTGGTCCTTTATAAATTTGCAAAGCAAAATAAATTTGCGCTTCCAGGGTTGTACAGTTCTTTTCAAGTGACACTCTAGCCTTTTACGTTCTGCTTACTAAAGCTGTAAACGGTTGAAATATCACAGCCAAGAAGGTCCATCTCAAGGAATTTACTGTGTGGTGTGGTGAAGAAGATAAAGCTGGTAGGAGTCATGTGCTAATAGAACGCTGCCTGTCTTTAAAATAAATACTGAAGGGAAAAATCCTGAATACCTTTCCCCCTCCCTCATCCCAAATGGCAGGAATTAAGTTTTCTTCTATTCAGTTTGGCATTTTATGTGTGTAGTCCAGTGTGTATATATATATATATATTCTAGCAATGTAGGGGCCAAGTTAGTTTGTCATTTTGTCTCGTTGCTTATGAGTATTTGGGATTGGTCACTGCTTTAAAGGGTGTACTGTCTGGGTGAAAGCCTTATCCTGTGGATGTGGCAATTCACTGTCCGATATTCTCTGTTTGCTTGAAGGTTTATAGTGGGCAGCTGAGCTCCTTGAAGTACTTTTCTTTGGGATAGGAGGTAGATCTCCAAAGTGCCAGGAGCTCTGTCTTTTTGTCTTTCATCGCATGATTAATGCCAAATTTTGTTTCGGATATCTGGTGTTTTTCCTGCCCAAAGCTTACTGCTGTAGACTAACAATAGTAATTTTATTTCATTTATATGTTGTTTTATAACCCTTTAAAACAAATGTAATTTACTTCAAGATGGCTGCATGACAGAGTTGGGTAACGCAAATCCTGTCTGTTGATTATGGAAGTAGATGACTAATATTTTTGTAAAGCAGTGCTGGCATATCTTTAAATGTCAAGTGTTCTTTAGATGTGTATGGTTGTTAGTTGAGTGCTCGTGGACATATTTAGATGAAAATCATGTGAGCGTGTATGTGTGTTTTGTATCTGTGTGTGCAATGACAAGTCAGGCAAATTGTCTTATACAAGAGGCTAAACTATACTCCTAGAGCAACACACTGACATTTTTATGCAGTGAGTAATAAAGTGATAAAGAGGCAAGGATTTCTTGAGGGCTTTGCTGTTAGCTTGCAATGGCGTTAGAACTTGTAAGACTGAATTTGTAAGACCAGAAAAAAACCTGCAGCAGTGTCTTGGTTGTGGCGAAAGTACGGAAGGCTGAAATAAACTTTTGTAACTTTTTCAGGTCATCTTGTAATGGAAGAAAATGGAGCTGACCATGACGTTGCTATGGAAGGATCTGATGATTTGTTCATAGGCAACTGTAATAGTACAGGAGAGTCAGAAACAAATGATCGTGTTTTTCAGGTGAGGTATGAATGTCTTGTCTTGGTAGATGCTTTCTTTACATCCTCTCTGATTAATTTACAGTATGATAGTTCATCGAGGTGTTTTTTCTTGCCTTTATAGTAATACATTGTGTCTTTTAAAAAAAGTACAAAAGTTCCTTCCCTTGTATTCTTCTGCCATTCAGTTTTGAACTGATAAATGTCTGGTTGTTACAGGTAACGACAACCTTTAGTAGTTATATTAATAGATCCTGTTACAGTGCTGAAGAAATGTATGTTTTATTGTGTTAACAAAATCCTTTAATAAAAGAATACTTGATGACATGCCTTGGAGTAGGAGGAGTTCAGAACACTTGAAAATCAGGTCAAATTGCTTAGTGACCAAATGTGGCAAATAAGAATCCAGGGACGCAGGACATCTGTGTAGGTATTGGGGAAGGGGAGTCTTTAATGTATTTATTATCAAATATTGCCAGATATTCCTGGTCGGATTTCTGTGCGTAAATGTTCTTCTGCAGATTACTTCAGCTAACATAAAATACCATTCAGGTAGTGTTTTAGTAGTGTGCTTATGGTCTCTGCACAATGTCTTTAACACAGCTAGTGCCACTTATTTGTTGCTGCTTTTCTGGTGTAGTTTGCAGTAGACAGTTTCAGCACAGAAGATTTATACCTGCGGATTTCTGAGAAGGTTATTTGGCCCAGGTCTGACTTTAATTCAAAATTTAGAAACATTTTTCCCCACTCTTTGGATTTGTAGTTTACAAATTTTTGTAGCAGAAATGTCAGAGTTGTTTGTGTGATTGCTGCAAGAGATACAACAAATTGCACTCCTTCTTGCATTGGCCAAATGACAGCCTGACATGATATTTTACACGAGGGCTGCCTATTTTCCATTATTTTTACATGTTTCATATTTGTGTTGTCAGAGTTTCAACAAGATAAATATTTGTGCTTAAAAATTTATAATTTAATGAAAATGAGATGTGCTGTGAGACCTTGATTCTGCAAGCTTGATGAGAATAAGTTCCGAGTACCTATTTTTTTGAGGCTTGCAAAATCTGATTCTTGGTCTTGCACTGTATGATTCTTGGACTTGAATTGGTATGTTTGTGCTGCTTGTGTTTCTTCTGTGGTAAAGAATTAGGAAAGCATATAGAGATTTTTGTCTTCATAGCTAAATATGTGTATCTAAAGGCCAAGTGGAATAGTATCTAGGATTTCTGTTGAAGTCAAATCAAGTTGGTGGATGTTTTTACAGTTTTGTTTTTGGTATACGTTCTCTCAGTTTCTGGGTAGACTTGAGATGTTTTAAAGTGATGAGTGGTTTTGGGGGACAGATTTTGGGCGCAAGGGATTTTCTTTCCCCTTAGTAGAGAGAGTTTGTTCTAGGAAGCAGAAATATGAATACATTTTTAGCATGGAAATGGAAAACAAAAATAGAATTGCTAGTGTTAGCTAGTAGCCTCTTGAAGGACAGAAGGACAAGAGCTCCCTCCAAGTATACGATACAGCACACTGGTTTTAAATGTTCGTTTCTTTTTTTTTTTTTTTTTAAATAGAAATTGCTACTCAAGATTAAAGTACATTTTACTGTTTTTCCTCTGTGAAAGCATCTAACCTGCATGGATTCCAGGGATCCGTTGTTTGGACAGAGTGACTCTCCTGCAGCCTTGCCCATCACAGTATGCCTCTCGGGCAGTTCTCCATCATCGGCTGCACCCGCACGGCCACCCCAGCCACAGCCTCACTCTGCAGAGGAGTCCCACCTGGCACACAAACCGGGGCAGCCTCTCTATGAGCTGCAGCCCCTAGGAGGGCCCAGTGCGCCGATGGTGAGTGTGTCTGAAACAGGGCAGGTGGTGTATTCACAGATGAGGGAGCTCTTTGAAGAACTCTTTTACATGGTGCTTGCTTGTTGTAACAGCTGGTTCAGACTTTATCTCTAGCAACAAGGTGAAACTTTTCAGTGGTTCAGTTCATTGCTCCAGATGCCCTTCTTCAGGTAGCCCAATCCTGTCTCCAGCCGTTACTAATTTTATTAAACAACAACTTATGTCTTTTCTCATTATGCTTAACACTTATTTTGTAAAAAGTTAACTCTCTCAACCAGAGGGTTTGATTGGCATGTGTTGTACTGGTCTTGCACTGTATGATTCTTGGACTTGAATTGGTATGTTTGTGCTGCTTGTGTTTCTTCTGTGGTAAAGAATTAGGAAAGCATATAGAGATTTTTGTCTTCATAGCTAAATATGTGTTTTCCCCCCCCCCCCCCCCCCCCCCCCCCCCCCCCCCCCCCCCCCCCCCCGCAATTAATTTGCTTAAAACATCGCTTTGTAATGCTTAACACTTATTTTGTAAAAAGTTAACTCTCTCAACCAGAGGGTTTGATTGGCATGTGTTGTACTGGTCTTGCACTGTATGATTCTTGGACTTGAATTGGTATGTTTGTGCTGCTTGTGTTTCTTCTGTGGTAAAGAATTAGGAAAGCATATAGAGATTTTTGTCTTCATAGCTAAATATGTGTTTTATTACACATTTTTATTAATTAATTTATTACCCATTTCAAGTGTAATAAATCAGAAACAAGGTGATATTTTGTCATTCTAGGTTTTATAACATTGTTGGGAACAAGTCCTTGGTAATTATGGGAAAACTTACCATAAGGAGTTGTTTAAGTTTTCCAGAATTCTGGGAGATTTAATTTGTACTTTTTTTTAAAGTCCTGGATCTTTTCTTCTATCTGCTTTTGCATAGAATGCTGCCCATAGAGGTCAGTTTCTTAGGAGTAAAGGTCAAAATTTTTATATGTTGTGATTAATTCTGCTAGTCCATGAATGAGGTTACAGTGAATCCAACTATGAATGGCTTTCAGGTTTTTGATAGCTTTAATAATAGTGTTGTAAGTTTCAAATAAATGTGTAATTCATTGTAGAATCCCATAAGGTGTTTTTTTTCTCTCCTTTAATCAATTAAAGGGCTATTTTAAAAGGGGGAAAATAATTTTAAGAAATTGACAGTAAATAGGCAGTTTCCTTATTATGTGAAATCAAGATAATTTACAGGCCCTAATTCCAACTAAAATATTTCCTGTTCCGGTAATAAGCAAACCCAGCTGTGCTGCATGATGATCACCATACAAACTAGCACCATTCATGCTTTTGTGTGATTGCCTTACAGATGATTGTCGCTAGCCAGTCAGAAAACGGACAGGTGCTGCATGTCATTCCTTCTGCCCAGCCAGGAATGGCCCAAGTGATTATTCCTCAAGGTCAACTTCTGGATATGACCAGCATGCAGGGTGAGTTTAATCTGTGGGACTTGAGGGTGTGTGTTCTGTGACTAAGCGTATCCTGCATGGTCTCTTTTTAAGCACCTTGTTTGTATGTGTTCCCTTTCCATAGTTATAAGACAAAAATACACACTTACTGAATCTGCTTTCTGAATATGAATCTGGCACCCTATACACCACATTTTCTGTTGGACAAAAGCCTTATGAAATAAGAGCTAGTATGCTCACTTTAGATATGTGACGGATAAATTGAGATATCAAGCACAAAGCTGCTTCTTGCGTTATTTACCATCAATTAGGATATTTGTGCCAAGTCAGACACGTACTATCAGCTTCAAATTTTCACCATCTACTTCGTTTTGAGTGAAGTAGTTAATTCATGTAATGCAGATAGAAGAATTAATGTTGTTCTGGTCTGTTCCAGAGATCACTGGTGTTGATGCATCTTTTGTGAAGCCAGGAATGAAGTATCTAGGTAGAAATTCAGTTCCCAATGAAGAAAATGAGATGTAACTTTCACTTCATTGCTAAGTTTTTTCCCTCAGTGTGTTAACTGTCACATTTTAAGTATGTGGTGAGATGCACAACTAGAAGCATGAATTTTAAGCTTTTCTCTAGAAAAGGGACATACTGAAATCTGAAAGTGTTGGTTATTTATATGCAAGCCTTGCTGGGTGGCAAAATGCTGTGTACTAGTTTACATTAATGGAATAAGACTGAGAACTAGGTTGTCACATTTGGTTAAACTCTCCAAGGTTTTTTAAACTGTCCTTGCATTTTCTGTATAAAATTATCAAAATCTGAGCAAATTCTCAAAATCTGAGCACTAGTTAAGTGCTCCTGTGGAATGAGACCTCAAAGTTAAGACTAGAGTTCTGATGCTGGGTGGATAGAAAAAAGAGTTGGGACTGAAGTCACGATCCAGCCTTTTTCACTTACAGTTGGAATATGGTTGCATGACCTTGCATTGAAAGGCTTGCTCCTACCCTAATGCTCATCCTTTCCTCCCTCTCCACCTGCTCTTGCAGGGGTAAAACCGCCGTTTGGTTACAGTGTAGTCTTACATGACTTTAAGCTGACTGTGAGCCTTCAGTTACAAAAGAATTGCTGCTACTTGTAGGCAATAAGTTGCAATGCTGAATAGTATTTTTGTATTCCCATTTTTCATCCTACATGGGGTTCCCTGTTTGCAAGTAGCTCAGTTTCACAGTATTTGAATATATGTTCTGCAGCAGTGCTACAGGGTTTTTTGTGGGGTTTTTGTTGCTTTTTTTTTTTTCCCCTAGAGACTTACTGTCGTAAAAGACTTTGTAGTTATTTAATCTTTAAAAGACAGTTAGGAAGACTTGTCAGTGGTTTACTATGGAGATTAAAGGGGAAAGGGAATGGACTGTCAGCCCTTGAGTTTCACTTCCTTGCAGGTGGTGGTAATGCATGAAATGGAACAGGCTTCAAAGTAGACCTTAGTGTCTTAAGGGCACGTCTATGTAGAAGGAACCAGTACTCTGAGCTTTGAGCCAGAGTGGTGTTACTCTGAGGTGCACACTTAGGAATCTTCTGGCACAAGGTTTCTAGTGGAATGATTTCTGTACTGAGTCAATAGCTTATCACTCTCTCTCGGGATGGGGGAAAGAAGCTTTCATAATTGAAGGGCAAAAATCCCGCAGCTAAAGAGAGCTCCCTTTTCTTTATGTTGAGACCAAAGTAACAAATGTCTACTTTCACAGTTTTCCATTATGTTTTTGTTTAACTATACACACAGACTTCAATCTAACAGCATTTTTTGGCTTATGGGTTGGTCCCTGTTATCAAGAACGGCTAAAACATTTGTTCTAACAGCATGTCAGATTCAGTTACGAGGCCTGTTTTTTCTTGTTTAGGTGTTCTTTTCTAAGTACAAAGCAGTATGGTAATCTCCTTTTCTCTTATTTTAAAAGGAACCGGTGTGTGATTTGCAGCTGAACAAAATAGTTGTGCAATCCTATGTGGATTTGTGGAAATGTAAAGCAGAGTAATTTACAAGTTCTTCTGATTGTTTGCTTTATTGCGGAAGGATTCATTAGCAGTAGCATGATTACCAAAGTCCTTGAGTACAAACAACCTTATCAAGTGTATCCTCATATGTGTGCCTAGAGTTTGAGTATTGATTCACAACTATTAAACTACTTTATCATTTAGAAATCTTATCTCATATGTCAAAATGCTTGCTTTTCTAACACACAGAGCTTAATCATAGCTTGTCATTTCCCGATTCTGAGTTCAGTTATTAACCAGGAGGATGTCTTATTTTTGCAAAGATGTTTCAGAAGAGAAGTGTGGTGATGGGAACTTGCAGACTGTGGCGGTGGCTGCTATAGCAGACAGTGCGAGCAGTTACATTCTACATCCACAGGCATCTCTCACCGTATCGAAAAAAACAAGCACCAGGTAGGTCAGGAGTTAAAAGGGTGAACAATCACTTTGATCCACTGTTAGTAGTGCCTTTTTTTCTTGCAGTTTGTTTTTGCAATGGTTATCACAAAACTACCATAGAATAGAGGTTATGAACCCTTAGAATTAGTGAATGATGTGTAGCTAACTGTGTTCACAGGCAGTTTTGAATGTGCTAGAGCAGTGAAAAAAGCAATTAAAGTACCTGTGTTCCAGAGATAGTTGGATATATTCTTACCAGAGCAATAGGTGGGCATTTAAAGTAGCACAGTGCAAACTACTGAAATTAATCCAAATAAACACTGATACTGCCAACCAAGAGTTGAAAGTGATCCAGTGAAGGAACTGCAGGGAAAGTTGAAGTTTGAGGGAGCAGAGTTTCTTCTATGAGTATATTAAAACCTATATAAACCATCCTCCCACGAGAAGGGTTGACTATAGAAATTAATTTTTTAGATAGAGATTTCAATAGTTGACATTAACAGGGAGAGCCTAATCTTTGTTCTCTGGATAACTTCTTCAGCTTCCTTTGATAAAATATGAGAAAGTAGCTGCTAACGATGTATTTCAGTGGAACACGTAGGCAGGCAGATTGGTCAGCAAAGTTTCTGAAGTTAAAATAGTTGCTATATTTTTCTTCTCTTGATATCCACCTGATTCTGTCCCCGTGCTAAGTGATGCCTACTATTTTATTTCCTGGGATTCTTTTTTGCTTAAGAACCAAAAAACCAAACCAAAGAAGCAAAACAACAACAAAAAACCACACCCCCCCCACCCTGCCAAAGACGACATTTGTTCTGTGGACTGCAGGCTGGCTTTGCATTGGTTTATGCTCTTTTGTAATCGAGACGTGGAAGAGATTAGAATAATCTCACTACAGCACGAATTATATATATTCAAGAAACACTTAAAGTGAAGAGAAACAGTTTATGAATGGATTTTGTGAACACAGTCTGTACACATTAGAAAAATCCTGGAAACGAGACATATTTGTATGGACAGGAGGTGATGCACTTGAGTTTTGAAATAGTAAACATTGAGTAAGCATTGTTTCTGCCCCAGGATTTAGGGAATGGAGAAACTAGATACTTAAAGTAGTTGTTGGAGCTGGTTTTCAGTAATTTAAAATATACTAAAATGTGCAGCATTTAACAAGTGTTTGATATTGGTTTTAATCTTTAGCATTCTAACATCAGTCTGCGTAAGAAAATTATTGAGACAATCAACTGGTCTATTTCACCATGTTTTGTCTATTGCTGTCAAGCAACAATACTGAGAGTACTGAATGCTCGGAGGTCTTCTTGAATGTAGAAAACAGTGGGTTTTTTAAATACTTACATTTACTGTGAATTATTTTAACAATGAAATAGAATATGAAGAAAATGAACCCCAGGTTTTTAAGGCAAGTTGATACAATATCTGTAGTTTGATAATACGCTGTAGCGTTATACATAATGCACTGATTTGATACATTACTTGTAGTTTAGACTAAATTGTTGCTTTCCTGGATGTCTGTATAGACTTTTACTATATTTTTTTATTTTTCAGGGTAGTGGAAGATCCCTTTCCCATCCCTCTCCAGCCATTGCCACCAAATACGCCTGCATGGGCACGCCGTCTCAGGAACTGTGAGGTGGGCTGCAAAGAATTCTGACTTGATGTTTTATCATCTAGGTCTAAGATACTGATCCTATTCCATGAAAGGAATAACGTTCGTAGTTGTAGAAGTTGTGTTCAAGCTTCCTGGTATTATGATATAGTACTGGTACTAGCTGGTACTACTAGCACATTTAAACACATAAAATGCTATGGAATCTCTTCCTTTTCTGGGAATACTAGAATAACTGACCATCAACAGCTCCTGAAGCAAAAAATGTGCTTCTGAAATCTCGATGCCGTACAGCGCTGGGAAAAGCCACTGATCCACACTTTGTGTGTCATGTTAGAGTTCACTCTTGAACTACAGTGCAAGCTCTGCTGTCTTCTGCTGAGCAAACTGGTTTTTGTTGCCCTTAGTGATCCATTAAGTAAAGAATAAAATTGCTTTGTATGGCCTAAGTCTGCAACTGTTCATATTAGTTTGTGTTGTCACTTAAAAATCAAAATCTATGTGACTCGCCAGGGTCAAGTCTGGGACTTAACAGAGCACCTTAATGCCAGTGTTTTACTAAGGATTTCTATTTTAGGTGTTCTCACAGATTTTTTTTTTTTGTTTGTTTGTTTGGATGTTTTTTTGTACCAGCGTGGTTACCTGTGCTTGTTTTCTCTTTTGTTGAAAAATGCTCTGTCTTTATTCCCTGTGATGGCTTTTGACCTAAACAGAACTCTCTCTTTATTTGCATATTGTTAGAAGCCTGCAGAACTGTCCTGATGACTGGGATGATATCAACAGCTAGAATGCATCATAAATCACTTAAAAGGAAGGGAGGGGAGATGGGAAGATTCTTCAGAGATCACCTACCCCTTCCTCCTGCTACAAGGCTCTTCCTGATAGATGTTTATTTTACTTTCTCTTAATACTTTTTTAAAGGAAAGCTCATACTCCCTCTAGCTGGTTCACCTCTTTAGATATCCCTGCCATTTGAGGTTTTTCCTATTGGCTTGGCCACTGATAACTGTAAATTGCAGTTGCAGGGACTTAGAAATGGAATTTCTTTCTGTATCCACTTAGAAATAATTTTTAAATTAACTAAATATATTAATCTATTCCTCTTTTTGTTATATGCCTTTTATTTCATATAAATGGTATTGTCCACTATTATATCAACTTAAACATTAAGAGGTCAGAAAATTAATAACACTAATTCTTCCATGGTGGAGATGCTGTTTTCACAGAATAAATGAGTCAATTCAAGTGGCCAGTTAGTTGTTGAAGTCCAGTAAGATGTATAACCCCTGTTACTGTGTTTTTAGCACTATGTGGCCCATACTTTCCTGTCTTAACATCGATGTAGCTTATCGGAATCATTACTGGTTTCATTTTATAGGAGGACTTACATTATGGTCTGCTTGGTCTATCTGAATTTATTACCAGAAATTTCACCTGCTGTGTTTAAAATTCACAGCAGCAGCATTTATAGAAGAGTTCTTGTTTTTAAAGAAAAGGAAATCAAAATACTGTCTGTTTGAATGTGTTCTGAGGATATAAACATCTGCCTCTGCTGCTCAGCATAACTATTGCCTGTATGCATTAATCCTCCCTGTTCCTTTAAAAAAAAATTATTTTGTTGCTGTTCTCCCTGCAGAGTCAGCCCATCCAAGGAGGAATAACCCAAATTCTCTACTCCCTTGTGTGTTATCAGCAGAATTGCTTTGCTGAGTTTGTCAGTTACACAGTGTAAATCCACTGGAGACTGCTAGGATGCGTGTGCCTTTTCATGGACACAGACTAGAGACAATGGGATTTTGAGGTGTCATTTATCTTTCAGGTGTGACTGTCTTGCAAAATGTTTTGTTACTAGTAATAGGATAGAAGGGTCCAACTGGAATTTGGACATCTAGTTAGGGGTGCAGATAAATGTGGCAACTCACAATTCCACTCCTTCAGTCACTTGCCACAATAGAAACAAACAGCATGGAGGTCTGTGAATTTCACAGAAGATGCCAGCAGGTGAAGCCATGGCATAGCCTCAGTACATGCTGCCAATCGTATATCCCAGGGAGCTGGCCAAGACTGAACCCCAAGGGGCAATGACTCCTTTAGCAGTTAGTACTGCAGGCTAACACAGAGCGGTAAAAGCTGCAGCTGTCGAAAATTAGCACTAAGCTATGTGTTTGGTGTTGATTCCCCAACTGCCTTGAAATGTTCAGCTTACTTGCTGTGCCTAGACAATGTAATGCCTGTGGTATCGTGCTGTTAGTTCACTCAAGGAAAACTGCAGTCTTGATATGTGTGCTTCAGCGTAAGCTTTTATGTACACTTGCTGAGATGAGGCCAGGGGGGAGAGAAGCAATTGCTCCTTTTTTTGGCTTGAAGCTTGGCTGGAGTTAAAGGGTTGGAAAGTATCAGATTACTTCAGGGTAATTACAGTAGATTTTAAATTAAAAAAAGCTATTTTCTATAACCTACTTAGTTTTCAGTGGTCTGATCAGAAAGCGTTTCCAGCATGTATCAACATACTGAAATAGAGTGTAATTAAAAACTGCATTAATTAATCAACTATACAAAGCTAAGTTCATTTATTTGTGTGGGGCAGATGGTCTCATTTGTCCATTTGTTTCTACTTGGGAAGCTCCTACAGAGCAGGGATCCTATGTGCTATAGGATTTTCTTCTTCTCCTCCCCTCCCACCAATTTTGGGAAAATGATCTCTCTTGTGCAGAAGGAAAGCCAGACTAGGAGACAGTGCCTTAACTGTTATCGCTACTTTTCTGGCACAACAGTTTTATCAGTCTTCTCTCATCTCCCTAGAATAAGGTCAATGACCTATTTATAGTGACAGCTATAAGATGTGGAAAGAAAAATGCTGGTCATGCAGTATTCACTCTGTGGAGTGGTACTGTAATCCCTCTTGCAAACGGGGGCATCCCAGGTTTCTGTAAAGAAGGCACTTCTGGTACTTCTCAGGCTGCTTTGCTTCTCCTGGATTTTTCAAATCAAGTTTTGGACAGAAATGTTATTTATAATTTCTGGCTAAACAATTGCCAGCTCCTCTTTCTCACCCCAGCTGTGTGAGTGCAGCCTATGTAGACTTTCTTAACTGCTGGAGCAGTGTGCTTACAGTGCAGTGAGCTCCTGAAGTGTAAGGAACTGGTATCTCAGAATGACTCACGCAGCTGGTGCATACATAACCCTTTGCTTTTGGGCTTGTGCTAGCAGTAACACTGTGCTGGCCCAGTTCATTCACAACGTGTTCATTTGTTCTTTTGTTGACTTTAGGTCTTGCTAACCACAGACACTTTGTTTTTCTTCGACAGCTATGAGGCAGGTTTTATGTAGTTGTCACTAAAGTATTTGTGCAATAATAATCTTGGAGAGACACTGTTCCTGCTTTTGGTGTCAGTATTTTTTAAACATCTAGCTGCTCTGTCATTGAAGGTGGCAAAATAGATCCATCATACTTTAGTATTTATTCACCATGCATTTGCCCCACAGATATGCTGTAAGGCTGAGCTGGCAATCTACTCTGGGTGTTACTTCCAGCTGCTTGGTCAGCCTGATCCTGAGCTGCATATGAACAGAAGTGAGCATGGCGTTCCGAATTTGGATGGAAAGCTCTTCTCTGTCCCAGTGCTTTGATGTGATGGCTTTGAGTAGCTGAACAGCTGTCACGGGGGATGTTGCCAAGTCAGCAAGTTGTTTGTGGTTTTTTTGTTGTTTCATTTTTTTGTTTGTTTGTTTGTTTTTTTTTTACTTTGAGTCAGGTTAGATGTAGTTTTTCTGGAGTTGCCCAGAGCTTAGCAGAGTTAATTGAAACCATCATCAGTTTGCAAATGGCAAATCTGGTATATTATGTTCCTGTGTAATGTTGAGAATCAAGAGTGCCCTGAAGATTGGGAGGGATATTATGTGAGACATTCAATTCAAAGTTAGTGCACTAGGTGGTGAGGCGGCTACTGGTGGTACAAACAGGTGTGTCCTGCTCCAGCTCAGTACAGCGTGTGTGTGTTGAAGTAGATGCATAGACATTTTTTGGTGTTTCAGAGATTCTCTGTGGGAGTCAAGTGAAAATATTTGCCTAAGACAAATTTGTCTAGGAGGTGACTGCCGCTGAAGTGTGTGTTGGGGGAAACAACAGGAGTGAAGTTGTCCTATGGAAATCAGAGTTGGCAGTAACTGTAATCTTTTCAGGGGTTTTTGGTGTACTTAGGGTCTTGGAGGGCTGACAAACTCCTGACCTCTGTGGGGACTGATCTGCTGTTAGATCCTGTGGTAAATCTATTTGTGAGGATACTAGTGTGGGGGAAAAAAAAAAAAGCACAAAATGCCAAAAATCTGAGCCTGTGTCCTCATTTGCCAGAGTCCCTGACTGCTTTCTTTTTCTTGTGCAATGTTCAGCAGTCAGCTGGGTGAATAATCCTATTATTTCACCTCCTTTCCATGCAGAAAATTGGGGACTCGTACCGCGGCTATTGTGTGAGCGAGACAGAATTAGAGAGTGTTCTAACGCTACACAAGCAGCAAACACAAAGTGTGTGGGGGACGCGCCAGTCTCCAAGCCCAGCCAAACCTGCCACACGGTTGATGTGGAAATCTCAGTATGTCCCATATGATGGGATCCCCTTTGTCAATGCAGGTAACTAACTTTTGTTTTAATAACTACTTTCAAAATTTCAACGTCAGTTGCCAACTGGCCATAAAGAAGGATCTTTATGGTGTTCCTTAGTGTGGATAAAGTCAAGGCACAAACATAAAAAGAGAGCAGCTTGGGTGACACAATCTGAAGGAGCTTGTTTCCCTGAAACCGCAGGCTTATGTTTTGTTGTGACTAATTCCTTTTGTTCTTTAGAAATAAACTAGCTAAGTACCATTTGATGGGGGTTCTTGTGATGAGATCTTTAGATGGAGGTCACATACACTCTATCAGGACGTGAAAGTTCTCATAAGGGTAAGAGCTTGTTCGAGTATTCTTGCCTAACTTGGAGATCCTTTGAAGAGTTTGTTCCACAGGAGCCAATAAACTATTTAAATGGCGCCCTTTAAAAAAAATCAAATTTAAAAAGCAAAATAAACACCAACATACCTGAGCAGACAGATTTTTATTTTTTTTAAATGAATGTGCAGACTTCACAGATTGGTAATTACATACTTAGCTCATGCAATGCATATGTGAAATTACTAAGAGTTCATTGGATATGAAATAAACAGGTTTTAATTGTTACATAAAGATCATAAATGACTGGAATGTGGGTTATGTGCTTGGTTTGTTGTTGGTTTGTTTGTTTTTTTTTTCTGAAAGTAACTGAAAAAGTGAAATGTTAGCACCAGTTTTAAAGCTTCAGCCATAAACTGTGAGGAGTAAGAAAGCTAAGAACAAAGCCAAAACAACTTACACTTTTATTTTTTCCCCAAAGTGCATGAGACATCTTTAGTTTCCTGTAAGATCTGCCTGATAAATGACTTACCCCACAGTAAGATATTTAGAGCAAAAGCACACATAGATATTTTTTTTTTTTTTACCTTTAAAATGTTGCAGACTAATAGAGACTCAGATAATTAAGTTGTAATATTTTTTGCTTTGCTCGGACCCCCAAACAGGCATCGTGTATATTTCTAACATGTTGCTTTTCCAATATGTTTAGATTTAGTTTATAACTCCTCTATGAAATTCATTAAAATCCTTTACACCTGTAGAGCAGAGACTGTAAATATGATTTACTGAACTGCAGTTTAAATCCCAGATAACTGAATTCTAAACTGTGCAGGACAAAAGTGTTGTTCTCGAGGAATTTCTCTCTTCTGCATAAGTGGAACCTATCTGTAATACCTTCCCTGCTGTGCTTCAGCGGTGAGGAAACATAGAGAAGCTGGGTAGCTCCCTATAGTGTAAAACATGCACTAATCATCAAAATCTTGATTGTTATTTTTAATAAGAATTTTGGATAGTTGATACTTTTGTAAAACAAGGGTCCCATCAAATTGCTTTTGAGATTCATATTAGCAAGGACTAGTTTAAAGCTGTTGAAGTCTTTTCAATCCTAGAACTTTGATTTTAAGTTTGTTTTTTAAAAAGAGACAAGATATCTGTTATGCATAATTCTCTTTTAAATTTGCTATTTCTTTATTTGCACTGATTTTTTTAAATTTAAATTTTTTTTTTTAATGTCACACTCTAAGGCAATAAATCATTGGATATCTTATGGAAACACATTATGTTGCTGTTGTGATACTTAAAAAGGTTTTGGTTATATCACTTGTGGTATAGACAGCTCCTTGCCTGCATACTGGAGTATTTGAATTAAAAGATAACTAAACATGACGTGGAAGAAATTTGGAAGAAGTTCCTTTCTTGACCACTTTAATGCTATGCCTTTTACCCCATTTGTTAGAGGTCTGATTGGAAGAAGTCACTTACTTCAAGTTTAGAGCTAAGCAATATTTGTTTAAGCCTGTCCGGTGTTGTGTGGGTATGCCACACTGAGACAGTGTTATTTAGCAGATAAGATAGGTCAGACTTGCAAGTAAGAATTTATGGGACAGCGTGGTCTGAAGTATTGATTTAAGACAGGAGGCTGGAAATAGCTGCTGACCTTTGATTTCAGCTGTGGATTTTCTCGGTTATTTTGGGGATTCTGCTTCTCTTATGTTTATTACCAGCATTGTGCTCCTTTGGTAACTTGTAAGGCTGCTCATCTTGTAAAGTATTGGTGTTCACCAGGGCAGAATCCAATATTTTGCCTTCATATGTGTTGCAGGAGTGTTGTGAGGTGTAATAAGTTTGGGAAATGCTTTGAAAATGCTCTGTGTTCCTTACATGCTGTGAGAGAAGCATTTACACTGTATTTGAATGCTTGCTACACTTAACTGTTCTGCCTTCTGAAGAGTCTGATGGTAAACAAAAATAACTGTTTCGGAACTCTCATCTTTTCTGTAGTTACTGTTTTACTGTAATGGCTTCAGTGGTTGCTTGAATAAATAGAGTGCATTATTTTCTGTTCCCAGGAAGCAGAGCCATTGTAATGGAGTGCCAGTATGGGCCAAGGAGGAAAGGGTTCCAGCCCAAAAAAGCTGGTGAGCAGGAAAGCACTTCTGGTCATCTGTACAAAGCCACTTGTCCAGCAAGGTAAGAATTGTCTATAAAGCTGGAAGAGCTACTCAGCGTCCTAAGACAGCGTTCTTTCTGTGAGCCTTGACAGAGCACTGTTTGGGGGTGGTAGCTGATATGCACTGTAACTCTTAGCTTTGTCTCCTTGATAACTTGAGGTTGATACTCATTTAGAGGGAAGGAGGAAATGCTGTCTTGTTAAACTGAATAAGGCTGAGATTTGATAGGTTGCCTGAATGCAAAGTAGCAGTACATCAGGATGTGAAATACAAGTGGGAATCATTCTCTACCTGAGCATTAGTTAGTTGTTGTGGTGTCCTTTAGTGACCATTCTTGGTCCTAAAACTTTGACATCTTATTTGTTGTTTTTCCTTCAGGCTTTTAATTGCACTCATATCAGTCAATCATCCTAATTTAGCAGATGTCCTATTTGCTGAAGGAGTTACAGCTCTTCCTGTTCACTGGCGACTTTCTCCTTATCCAACACTAATGGTTTTTTCCCTTGTCCTTGAGCATCCTCCTGGGTGCTTGTCCTGTTTTTACTGAGCTAAGAGTGTGTTTACCTGGACAGTTGCAGCTAGGTATGTATGTGCTCAATTCTGGCTTCAAGCTGGGTGAACTACAGCCTGTTCAGCAATGGTGTTGTGCTTTTTACTATACTGAGGGACAGAGGATTTTTGCTGAGGTGCAAAATCACTCTGGCTGAGTGGCTTCCAGACTGGAACAGAAGTGTGTCTATCTGTATCCATCTGCATCCGTCTCTGTTGTTGTGTCCTTAACAATTCTACAGTTCTCTTAGAGGCTCCTCACCCCCTGCAACACTCTGCTTGAACTTTTTCTATACTAATATCTGATACAAAGTAGGTGGGGTTTTTGCCTTCCCCCTTGAAGGCAAAGTGTACTGAAGGAGAATTTTTTTTCTTATTCCCCCCGCCCCTTGGAAGGATCTATATTAAAAAGGTTCAAAAGTTTCCAGAATACAGAGTTCCTACTGACCCTAAAATTGACAAGAAAATCATAAGAATGGAGCAGGAGAAAGCATTCAACATGCTGAAGAAGAACTTGATAGATGCTGGCGGTGTCCTCAGGTGAAACTTCCACTTTTTTCTTTATCTTGACAAATGAAGCAAAAAAGAGCAGTAATTTGCTTGGTTTGCTTTATTTTTTACTTAGTCACTTTATTAAGGCTCTTGCTTAATATCAATAGTAAAAAATTACACAATGTCAGTAAGACTTCTGTGGCTCTGGAGTATTTAATTTGGTAAACGTGTTAAGCACCAAGCTGTGGAACTTCAGCAGATGTTTTCATGCAGGGAATAGATAGAAATAGTTGTATTATTTGGGGGTTTGAGCTGGTTTATTTTGTATTGAAAGATGTGAGCAGGCCCTGAGCTCTGAAAGGCAGTATCTTCCAGCTCAGGGGCTGTAAAAACTTAAGTCACTCTAACTAGGTTGGTTGTGATTGCCAGACTGTTCCCACAAGAGACTAATTTTTTTGCCTTTGCTGGAGAATTGTGTGTAGAAACTCTTTCCTTCTTGCCAGGTGGTATGTACAGCTACCCACTCAGCAAGCCCACCAATATCATGAAATGGAAACCTCCTGCCTCCCTTCTTCACCGTCCCATTTTTCTGTGTCTCCTCCTGAGGAGGAGGAGGAAGTTGTTAGAGATGAGAACTGTACTCTGCCTTCCCGACTTCATCCTCAAGTGGCAGACAAGATCCGAGAACTGGTGTCTCAGGGAATAGAGCAGGTCTATGCAGTGAGGAAACAACTAAGGTACAGAACTGTCTGGCATGTTCTCAATCTGTAGTGCTGTATCTACTTTTGCATTTGATTAATTTGGTTTGCAGCTAAATGGCAGCGCTGATGCATTACTGAATATATTTCCTATATTCCATGAGAATCTGCTTTTCCCAACTTTTGTCTTCTCTTTCCATTTCGTTGTAGGTAGCCACTAAGAGCTGCTGTCCTCTTTAAAGTTAGTTGAATAAATGGGGATTTTTAATTCCAAACTCTGTAGCAGATGCACAAAGAACTGGGTCAGAAGATCATCTAGCTTGCTCTTGTCATGTCTTTGCAACAAGGGGAGGGAGAAGGTAGCAGTGTCTATACCAGAGGGAAATAGAACAATATATTTTAAATACACATATTTTAATGTCCTTTAACATGTGACAGAAAGTATGTGGAAAGAGAATTATTCAAGCCTGATGAAGTGCCAGAAAGACATAACCTGTCCTTCTTCCCCACTGTGAATGACATCAAGAACCACATTCATGAAGTGCAGAAGTCCCTGAGGAATGGCGAGATGGTGTATAATTCAGAAAGTATCCCAGCAACGGTACATTGGCCTTTGTGTTTCTTTTTGATTTTTAGAGTTAAATACCGTAAATCTTATTTTTAATTTTTACCACTTAGCTGTATTTCATCCAAAATTCTCTATGGCTTTATATTTCCAGCAGCAATATTTTCAGTGGAATCTCTGGCTGAGCAAGATTGGATTAAATGTGAATAAAACCTTCTGACCTTATTCGGTATTTATCTCATCAGCATTAGATTGCTATTAGTTGATTGACAAATTATACAATACTAGCACTTGATGACTGCATGAACTGGAAGCCGTGTGGTGTAGGAAAATTGGCATGCATCAGAAAATTCTATTAATGGCTTTGTCATTGTCTGTGTTCTGGAGAAGTTACTACTACTTTTCCGTATCTGAAAAATGGAGATGAAGTATGTCTCAGGTGCAGTCTAAATTAGGGCTTGCAGAACATTTTGAATGTGTAAATATTAATAAATGCACTTTATAGCAAGTGAAGTTAGTGTGAAGTAGATACTTCAGAATGCTCAGTAACTCTTATGTGTTCTTCCTTAATTTTCTTCCACCTATTGAGTAATAAGGGATGCACAGTGATCCTAATTTTCCCAATTATGAGGCTGACTGCTAAGGAATTGCTGATTTAAAGTCAGCTTTGACAAACTGTGCTGTTAAATCATGCTGTGTCATCAGTCTTTTCCCTCTCCTTACACTGCTTTTGGCCCAGGTGAGTGGGTGGTACTTGTTGGTTAGCCAAATGGTTTGACTATTTTCTAACTTTAAAGTCTTTGAACTGTCATGAGCAGACTTTAGCCTTCCTGGTATAGTGCACATTAAAAAATCTTTTACCGTTGTTTTTGGGGTTTTTTTGTTGGGGTTTTTTTTTTTTGGTAAACCAAGAGCTCCCAAAATGCATAGTTGTACGAAAATAAGAAAGTGTAGTTTTAGACACTGTTTTCCTACGGGTCCTGTATTGAGCCTATGTTCCTGTAGTAGACAAACTTGCACCCTTTCTGAGAACTGAGATCTTTTTCCTTTCAGCTGCAGTGGACCACAGACAGTGGGAATGTTCTCACAGAAACAGTGACTGTTACGTTTGCGTCACCACCTTCAGATGGTAGGACTGCATTAATAACTTACCTGTCTCCAAATGTGATTTGTTTTATTAGCTATGTCACAGAAGTTTGGTTTCCTTCCAGAGAGGTTGCTGTCATGTTCTGTCACTCAGCTGAACTTCAGAAGGATTATTTTGGTGTGTCTATTTTCGCATACTTTTTTTAACCATTTGACTGCATGCGTGGAAGAATACATGTAGTCATGATGGGGTTGGCAGAAGTATGAAAATTATAGATTTGGCTTTTATTTAGCATCCTCAAGCAGCTGGAGATTTCAACGGGACGGTTATACGGAAAAAAACATTTTGCCTTGGATGAAGGTGCTATTAACACCTGTGTAGACAGAAGTAAATTCCTACTGAACAGATATATCTGTCAGGGTACACAATACCAGAAGCCAACTGGGTACTTGAGTTCCTTGATGGTTTGTGCTTCACACATGCTTAACCATCTTGCTAAAAAGGACTTGAATGCATATTGGGATTCCTGCTTCTCACAAAGTCATTGGCTTGATGAGTTCCACTGCTAGGATCAGGCCCTGAACAACAAATGCTGTATTTCTGTCACCAGAATTGAGAGCACTCTTTTCCATTCTTCTTAATGCTTAGAATAGAAATAGAAACACAGGTGTTTAGTGGCAGCAGGGCTGAGAGATATGTTTCTTCGTTCTTTATGTGGTGTAATGTCTTTATTAACGTGTGAAGCCAAAGTAGCATCTCTTCCCAGCGATTGCTGAGCCACCTAACAAAGTATTAAACTTTTTCCCACTCTGCTGCAAAACCAGAGTGTAGATTTCTATAGAAACTTGGTTTTATGTGTTCATGGTCGAAGGTCTGGTTTTTTTGAAGAGGCTAGTTACACTATTTTTCCTTTGTTGAAAGTGGGTTCCTGCTACTATTACTTTGACTTCAAAACATGTACTAAAACAAAATGCAGGTGTTTGTAACTATACCTACTTGCTACTTACATAGTTAGGATTACACATAGGCTGAGATGCTCCGCTGGATCATAGTGGCTGATAATAAATTTAAAATGAGGTTATTCTGCCCTTTTCTCCAGGTTTCAAGGATATTTTGTCTAGTGTGACACCAAAAGAACTTTCCTGCCTGTTTGTGGATGCTTTCCCCATCCCTTGTTTAATAGGTTTGATATGAAACGCATCAGGAAAGTTGTTGGCTTTTAGCAGGGATATGATTGCAGCAAGGTGGAAGAGCCTGATTGTTTGCAATCATTAAGATAATGCTGCAGACTTCTTAGATGTTTTTAATCTGAGTGGCACTGCCAGCTTGTTTCCTCATTTAATTGGAACATGGTGGTGCGTACTTTTTGTTCCAGACAGCTGATAGAGAAGTCTACAGGGACCAAAGGGGCACTGCCACAGTTGTCATGTTTAAAGATTTACTCGTGTCGACAGTTATCCTCCACTGTGGTTCTTGCCTGAAGCCGTCCTGATTTGTTTGGGTTTCTTTTCTCTTTGGCCCCTGTCACTCCCTGATCTTTTTCTTACCTTTGTTGTAGCAGGAAAAATAAACCCCCAGAGGTTTGGCTCCCTGTGTGATTTCTCCTAAATGACTTGGTGAACCTGATGTACATGGAGCAGTTCCACGTACACCAGTGCATTTACAGTTAATAAATAAGCCAATGTTGGGCTTTGTTTTGTTTGGGATTTTTTTAACCCTGATTTTAGCTGTTGCTGCAGTGGATCAGTTTGAACTGAAAAGCATCATGTATGCTTGGTGCTCTTAGGGCAAGAATTTCAGTGTTGACAACTGTCATTGGACAAGAGGTAAATTTTTAGGCTCAGTTTGAATAGTGTACCTCTTTTTGAAGGAAGTCTGGTTTTTTTTAGGAAAAAAAGGAATTTGCAATATGGGCAGACTTACTGTGATTAAGCTTGCATGTCTATGTTAATATTTCCATTACTGCACTTTTATGGAGAGGCACAGAATAGTTGTGCCTTCAACAGCTGTGATAGAGCTCAGCAGGGATGACTTTTGGTATGAACTGCCTGAATGCTGGAGAAGGTTCAGGAAAACCAATTCTTGTTTTATTTGTCTTTCACAGATAATTTGCTAAGGCAAAGTAGCCTATCAAATGTGTAAACATCCATCCAGTGACATACTGAGTTTCAAAGGAAGCTAGAGAATTGGATTTGTTTAGTTTTCTGCACATGTGCACTAATTCAGTGAATATAAGCAGATATTCTAATTCCAGCGTATCTTGTCTCCACTTAAATACGTGTGTATGTGTTTGTACACATTGCAAACACATGTTTATAATTGTATTGCAAATCTAAGAAAAAAAAGAAGCCTGACTGAAAAAATCAGTTCTCATTAATGTATGTGAAGTGGTAGCAAGGAAAAACACTGACTTTTCAAACTACTGTTTGTATATGGGGTTTTTTCATTTCAACTTGTGCTGAATGTGGGCAAATTTACATTTAAGAAATCAAAGAATAACAGAACTAAACCCAGCTGTTTGTTTTCTTGTTGTGCAGAACTCCTTATCTCCATGTGATACAGCTTTCTCTGTTCTCTCCTAGGTGTAAGAATCACTGTAGCTATCAAACTTAAGGGTGTTCCCTTTTACATCTTTTATGAAGTATTAATGACAAGCGAGATAAAGTACCTGTGTATATGTTTTGTTTTGTTTTTTTAACTTCTGGTATTCATGCAGTGAATGCATGAATGCCCATGCAGTGTAAGGAGTGCGTAGATTAGGAGTTGAACTACTAGCTTTATTCCTAGACATGTTGGTGTAGAATACAACCTAAGGAAAGAACTACCATCTCTTCCTACATGTGAATATTCACATATGCATATGGGATCTCTGTACAGTATTAAAAAAAGCCTAAATATTTGAAGTAGTTGTGTTCAAGATTTGTAGAGTGTATCTTATGGTCAGTTACGATAAAGAGTCAGAGTTTGCAAATCAGTATATATGTTGAAAAATGTATCTCCGCTCACTTAGATTGCTGGAAACTTTTGCATGATTTCCTGCTGGAAAGCTTTTTGTGATTGACCTTTCTCAATTTTTTTTCCATTCACCAGACTAATGTACATGCACAGGGCAAGCCCTTCTTTTGCAGTTATAGCAGTGAAACTGTGAACTAAGAGGCTAAGCAATGTCTACTTGTGTCTGGATAAATCTTACACAAAATGTTGTGGGTGGCTCAAACAGGAAATGGAGTGATCCCATGGGAAGTTTTCTTGCAGGAATTGCTACAAGTGAATCTCAATTTTTACAAGTCTTCAGGAAGTGAAGTCTGTCATTCTTGCATTAAATAAGAATTTTGAGGATATGATGTAATCTGTAGGCTGAAAGGCCTCCAGATAAATGGACTTTTGGTGTGATGTTGCATAGAAGTTATCCTAATTCCACGAAGATGTTTGGAAGGGAGTGGTGAGACTTAGAGGATTTCCTGTGTAGATTTTTATTTTAGAAGACAACACTTTCTTTTGATGCCTGTCTGTTATTGAGCCCTTACTGAGGTGTATGTATTGTCAAATTATTTGATTGCTTCTTTGATAGAAATGTTTCAGCTTTTATGTTATAACTAGAAATTCAAAGCACAGGGTAGGTTGCAATTACTTTGCTCTCCAAAACAGATTTATTGGTGCTTCTTTTTTTTACTCTGAACAGGCACATACAGTCTTCCTACAGTATTGTCTTGTTCTCATACCCAGCCTTTTTTCTTTAGCTTCCAAGTTCTTCTGCAAAGAGAACAGCATATATGTATATACATGTCTTTTATATGCCTATATTGAGATTGAAGGGGTTTGTTCAGTTTGCAGAGGAGGCTTTTAAATGGGAAGAAGAAATTTGTCATAACTGTCTGCTTCCTCTCTGTGGCACTGTAGGGAGCTCAGCAGGGGAGTCAGTCGTCACCAAAACAGAAGTCAACCAGAGCGGGGAGTCCTTGCTACCAGAAACAGCTCAGCTGTTGTCTTCGCTCTCTTCACTTCAGCCCAAGATATTTGCACAACTTCAGGTACAGTCAAGTTGTTTACAGAACTTCAAATGTTCTGCGCTGGGAATGCTGAAGGCGAGCTGAGAACCGCAAGTTCCCTCTCAGCTAATGATTCCAAACACTGGCTAGGTAACACGGACTTTGAAATAGCTGTCAACTCTTACTTTGGCCTCTCTTGCATGTCACATTTAGCATATAGCTGTGGTGCAGGGGATCCCACTACCATCTTTCGACACTCTGAAGTTAGGGTCTCTTGTGAAGGCAAAACCAAGAAGATGAAGGTAGTGGGCTTCTGCCTCAAACCAAGCAGCTATTCATTTTCCACATGGTCCAGTTATTTCGTGATGAAAATGTTGCAAAACTGAGGGGAGATAAGTCAGTCTTACTCCTTTTAAATCCTCCTCCAGCCTCTTAAGAAAATATGTTAAAATCCTAAAACTGCTCCCAGATCAGATCTGTAAACTTTCAGGATGAAAGGCTGAAGAGTGGGAATAAGAACGTCATGCTAAAAGAGCTTCTTCTAAAGCTCGTCTCCCTTCAAAGCTGGCTTTCTTTTAGCCATCTTCCCTAACTACTTCTTTGAAAAGGTATCTTCATACTTCCTGAACCCCAATGAAATGCATGATCTCTTCCCTAGAAATACAGTCTGCAGTAAGGTGCTGTTCTACTCTCTTTCTGAAGACAGCCTGGCTCCACCTCACTCTTTTTAAAGCAGCATGCTTAGATTTAGTGCCCGCCTCTTGTGGGAATGGGCAGTATTGGGGAATGATTTGAAACGGAATATCAATCCAAAATTAGAGCTTTGTGATCATTAAGTAGTCTTCTAGAAGCTGCTGGATACCATTGTCCTAATTGTTTTCTAATACAACTTTAGCCTAGGGTTGCTGGGATTGACTGTTCAAAAGAGATGATGTATAGGAAGTCAGAAGCTATCCAGTTCCAGCATTGCAAAATACATGCCATTAAATGCAAATTCCTCCTGCTGTAAATACTGGTATGTTAGTACTTCTGCCTTCTCTTTCACAGGGATTACAGCTGCAGTCAACTTTTACCTCCACAAATGGATCAACAGCCCTGATAGCTGTAAATAACCATTCCCCTCCCAGCCCTGCAAGTCTCCTGGATTCCATAGGGAGTGCAATAACCAACCATTCTCTAGTACTTAGTCAGGGACACAGTCTGCAAGCAGGTGCTGGCCTAACACAGCATAGCGCTGCTGCCTCTGCTTTTGGGACTCCGCCTAGCTCTGATCAGAGTCTGGTCACCATGGGCCAGTTGGTAGCAGTTGGAGGGGTAGATGACTCCAGAAGGCTAGAAGGAGGAGTCCATCAAATTCTCTTGGGAGACGTACAGACTATTCCAGTACGGATTGTGGACAGCCATCCAGCACTTAGTAAGTTGCAGTCTTCCCAATAATATGTAAATATAGAAAATATGGTGGATTTTGTTCTGTGTGTCTTGAAGAAAGGAGAAATGTGTTGATAATGGGGAACTCCGGCATAGACTTGTTTCAGCTGATTCTAGTTAGTTTTTACTGTGAAAACATGCTGACTGTAAAAAAAACAAACAAACAACCCCCCTCCCCAACCCCCCCCAAGCCCAAAACTTAGTTTTTGCTGTAAAAAGATGACTTCGTTAAACTGCTTATCACTCTTTGACCAAATACCAACTTATTTGAGGAACACAATATTTTTGCCAAAAGTCCTAATATTTAGCTAAAATTATGATCTTCAAAATAATTTTTTTAAAGGAAAAATAAGAATAGAAAATAGCCAATATTGAATCTAGTTAGAACTCTTTGGAAAGAAATGTGGGTTTTTTCATGACTTCTTTCTTTGCACCATCCCAGCAGATTTCTGAATTTTTTTAATAAACTTTTACTGGGATCCTGTAGTCATCAATATGCTTTAGCAGTGAACAGTTGGAGTTGTTTGAAATTCCAAGCAATTACATACTTCTGTTTGAAAATACTTTTTAAAAAATACACAATAAACACCATAAATAGCTTTCTATCAAAATAGAAGGCTCCTCAAAACCATTGTTATCAAATATAGATACAGTCTTTGAATTCTCAGCCATGGAACCTGATTGAGAATGAAAGCTTGCATTCTCAAAGAATGATTTCTAATTCTTGGTGAAGAAGACCTGTTAGATATGGAGCTTATATAGATCAGTGCAACATATCCTTTTGACTTTCCAGAGAGTCTGAAATGTTAGCTGTGCAATGCTTTATTATTTCTATATTATAATTGTGTAATATTCTGAAAATGGAAATATAAGACTACATGAAGAAATAAAAAGAAAATAAAGGTTACATGAGGAAATATACTGAAATTCATACATGTTAAAGTAATATTGGGATATTTTACTGTGGCAGTATTGTCAAAGTTAAATTTAAGGGGTTTTCTGCCTGCTGTACTCAAATGTTTGTGTAACTTTTATAATTGAATTTGACTAATCTGAGAAATTCTTTTTTCATTTAGGGTAAAAGAATTTCAGAGAGGTTATCAAATGCACCTCCTCCATTCAGTTGTTTAACCCATTTTTTCAATCTAGATGTTGATGCCTCTCAAAAATTTTTGTAAATGATGAGTATTGTAAGTGAATTTTTAAAGAACTACTATTTTACACAAAAGAAATGTAGTAAAATATAAAATTCTATAACTGCAAGGACTAAACTCACTGTTCCTTCGGGAGTTCCTTCTTTTCTGCTCAAGGTCTCAGTCTATCATCACCAGCCTGAATTTGGAAATTGTGAGAATATCGGTGCCATTCCTAAGCTATGTGGAGGAGTTGCCTATAAAATGCACAGATACTTTTTTTTTTTTCCCAGAGGCAAGTTCTTTGTCTGGAGAGAAGGAGGAAAAAAAACAGTCTAGACTGAAGAGAGAATAATGTTACAGGGCTTATTTGGAGGAAACACCATATACTTGAATTTAGCAGTTCAGTCAGTGTGTATTTCAAGATATTTTTTTTTCTCCTGTGTGCGTGCATACACTGATGCACATGCACAATTGGTTAAAATTATCCTGTATGTTCTGGATTTTCCTCTTGTCCAAGTGCTAACTTAAGAATAAGCTATTTCC
>NW_008824035.1:3562188-3586031 GCF_000699105.1 Pygoscelis adeliae
GTGCAGTCATTGAGAAGTGGCCAATCATGCCTGCAGTGTAAGTCATTCTCTAAATCCAAGATGCTTTAGAGTTAATTTTTTTCAGCAATAGCACTTCCATTCCTCCTTTCCCCTGGAAAAGAAGAAAAAAAAAAATGTTAGCTTTATTTTTCCATGGGAAAGAGGAAAGACATTTTGTGCGAGAGTAATTTTATATCTCCAAACATACTTTTTTTAATAAAATCTTCAAAATATTCTTACTTGAGGGGGCCCTTACTGCAGTAAATTCATGTCAACTTGCAGTATCTTATAGCACGGTAGATGACACAACTAGCTGTCAAACTAACTTCACAAATGCCTTACCTATTAACTTGAGTTCCTGAAATATATTTCTTTTAAATGCATACAGTTATTGGGGCTGAAGCGTTATCAGTGGAGTGTGAACTTCAATGTTTGATTTTTGTTTTGTTTTTAAGCTGAAGAAAATACAGAGGGTGTTATCTGTGTGAGCCAAGTTAAACAAGAGCCAAGAGAAAAAGCATTGTCTATGGAGCCAGATAAAATCAGACTGCCATAGTTCCTCACCTATTTAAATCTGTGAAGCCTGGAAGGATTTTTCGAACCGGAGAACTCTAAATGTCTTGGAAGGAAAGGCAGGTGCTCTAAAAGTAATGCCATTCTTTTTAAGTTGTATTGTGACATTCAGACTAGGCATATTTTACACTAGTTTTGACAGACAGCTGTTTCAATTTATGACTGATGTGGCTCACTGCCAATTCCAGGACATTCAGTTGCCCTGTGGAACACCACCTCTCTCTTCAATTTCAAGTTTTGAGTAATTTGGATGCTATCCAAATGGCCCATTTTGGTCGACATTTCTGAAGGTCTTCCACAATTTAATTCCTTAGCTTTAGAACGTGGATCACAATCCTGGGTTTGCTTTTCTCCTTGAGACCCTCGACTGTTACGGCACTACAGAAATCATAGAGTCTGCCAGCTCCGAGACCACAGAATCCAACAACAAAGTGTATCAATACAGCAATGGTTTTGTGACAAAACAAAGGTCCAAGATGCTAAATTTCAAAGTGATGAAGGACATGGATGCTTAAGAAAATGCAACTTTGACCCGATCATAATGTTAATGGTGTGAAGATCAAGGAGAGGAGAAAGGTGAGGTTGCCAGGTGAATGTAAGGTTGTATGATGACAAAAAGTGTGTGAATTGTAACGGTGAATGTTTTCAACTTAGACATCTTTAAACTTATGTTCTGGCTTTATAATGAGGTTCCTTGCTGCATGCAGCCTTTGCAGTGGTACTGTGTTAGCAGTTGGTCATAACAACTAAAAGCCGGAGTCTTGTCTCATGGGAAATAATGAATGCTGCCATTTCAGCTTATCTACCTTTTGCTTTATGCACTTAGCGTTATCAGCTCAGGTAAATATGATTTAACCTGCTGCTGTTTGTGATGTAGGGCTTATGGATACATCACTAACGAAGAGAGGCCCAAGAAAATAAAGCAAGTAGTATAAATCCAAGCAATATGTGCAAGTGTGATGTCACTATAACATTCAGAAAACAAGTTCATCTTTTTAAACAGTGGCAGGTTCTAAGACTAAAATGGTCCGTATCACTCAAAATAATTACCAGGTATCTTTAAAAACCAATAAGATAAAGAAATATCTTTTAGCAATATTTAAGCCAAAGCCATAATAAGTGACAAGCACTGAGTTGCATAATCTGTGACAAAAGTGTTTCTTTAAGGAAAAAAATACGCCTACAAATAATTTGGAATCCATTTAAAGCAGTAAATGAAATGAAAGTGATGCCAGTGTAGATATCCAGTTAAACAATGACATTGTTTGCTTCAGATGTTGAATTCTTAGCGCAACATTCAGAGTATTTTGTATACAGCAGTATCAGCAGTTCTGTTATTAGTTGCTACTAAGAGGTTGAGAACTTGATCATAAAATTAGATATTTTTGTCTGCATGCTGTACAAGAATGCAATCTGAGGACTTTCTCTTTTTCAGACTTAAAAAAACCCAAAACAAAACAGGAAAAAGGTTGGTTCGTTTATGTAGAGGAGAAAGTGTTAGGAATATTATATGACCATGAAGATTAAAATTTTTAAATTGTTAGATTTGTTAACATAAGTTCAAGGCATTCACAAACATCATCTAAATAGTGGCTATTTTAAAATTAATTTTTAATTTTCTTTTGAGTATTTAAAGCTAAAACTTTCAAAAGTCTCACATTGAACTTGGGTTCCTAATACCTTTATATGCAGCATCTGTTAGGTAGGTGCTATATCTTAGTCTTACCTGAAAATATATTAACTTCTGTGAGGTTAACTAACACTGTTAATGCTGTTCATTTAAAGCTAATGTTTATGGGTTAGCTTAAATTAGAATTTTCCAACAGGATCCTGCTCTTATTTAATAAGAGTCAGTATTTTATCGTGCAAGTGCATTGAGAATCTCCAGTTCTTTGGAGTTTTTCATATTTAGTTTCTATACTGACTTGTTTTGTGGTATGCCTTACTCATTTCTGGGTAGGTAAAATCCCACAAGGTTCACCCTTTCGGGTTTTTTTTTTTTGTTGTTAATTGTGAAAATACGTCCAAAATGGATGTTCTCTGCTGCAGTCATAGTTCTGGAGCCCACAGGCAGCAGTCACCTTTTCTTTTCCAACTCAGTAACTATATACCAGAACGGGTACCTCCTTCCATGCTGCTGTATTCAGTGATTCCATCATCTTTGTTTTTTCTTAAACTAATGCATTCCAAAGTATATCACCTTTTTCAATGTTACTCGTTTTTTGATAATTGTTCCTCATTTTTGAGAATGCTTATTCTCAAAAGAATAAATAAATTACAGCTAAGGATTACCAGCAAGAGGTTATTTCAGTTTTAGTTCAATGCACTTAGGTTTGTTTGCATAGAATACTTGAGGCTGATTTTTCAGAGAAAGCTATGTAGCTTGGTGCAAAGTAGTTGGTTATTACTTTGTGTTGGAATTGTCGATGTTTTTCTGATGTTTACTTTGTTTTCTTGTGGTTGTTATGTTCAAGCGTTTATTTTGCAAACCTAGAAATCCTGAGCTTCCACAGTACTGTAAATGAACAAATTATTCTCCAATTTATCCTCATTGTTGGTTACCCGTAACAGTGATTGATTGGCTTGACAAGAAGGGCTGTGCTTATGTATGTGCATGCAAAAATAATTTTTCCTAAAATATAGAGAAGACATAAAAGGGCGCACATCCGTAGCTCTTGTTCAAGGCTGGCAGCCTCTTGGATGGAAACCAGTAGTGTTAATGAGTCCTTTTTGCACTGTTCAAAAATCCGGACGTGGTCATGTGGTATGAAGATTGTTGCAGTTTGTACAAAATTTAGAGACAAATGTCTGTGTATGTATGTGTATATATATATTTATATAGCAACTTAATGTATCATATTCCTATTCAAATGTAAACTACTTTTTCTTTTAAAGTAATGGTCTATGTTGTGGTTATGGGGTTTCATGGGGAGAAATACAAGAGCTGCTTGAGGGCAGTGGTTTCTGGGGATGAAGAACAAGTAGGACAGCTCTAGGGAGACCAGGTGGAAGAAGGTCCTGAAGGTGTGTGAAAAGCAAGGGTCCTGCAGGGAGGGCTGGAAGGAGCTGCGCTGGGGGGGGGCTTCGGGGCCCTGGAAGGGGATTGCAAGCTCGTCACAAAGGCTCAGTGCAGCTCCTGAATCTATGCCAGTAGTGGATAGGGTGAGTTCATGGTAGGAATTTAAAGGTATGGAAGAAAAGGAAAGCCTGTCCTGCCCTCAAAACCAGCAGAGCTGCTTGAGTTTTGGTGAGTACCAGAGGCAGCTAAATGACTTCCCGTAGTCTGAGACACCCATTCTTATCTTCTAATATGAAGAAGAAACTCCTCTTGGACCTTCAACCCGGGAGCGTTGACTCTTTTCCTTTACATGTTACTGAGGAAAATATACCTTTTCTTCCCAACTGAATTAACTTGCTGCTCTCCTCATCCCTCTGACTGCAGCTCTGTCTACCTCAAGAACGCTCAGTATCCACCCAAGTCTCTCTTCCTTCACGCTTATTAGGACTTCCACCCAAGTCCCGTGCCCTCAGGCCCCCAAATTCTCAATGTTTCACTGTTACACTGTTGAAGCAGCTGGTGAGTTCACCGCACAAGTAAACACTGGTGAGATTTGCTCCTGTCAGTTTTTCTTCCTGTCTCCCCAGGATCCTATGTTCCTTTTAATTTCATTAAGTTTTTTCCTTGCTTGCTTTGGGGCTTATCATCTTTACCTGGATGAATATCAGGCAGCCACATTTCAGAGGACATTTGTTACGTTCACAGCAACTGAAAAGATTTGAGAAACCAAGGAGAAAAGGATAATTTCTGCCAGCTGTTAGGGCTTTATATTGAGAAACTGGCCTCTTTCCTTTCATACCACCTGAGTTCCCAATTCTCGCTGTGGATAGTAGCTGGCTGTTGACTTGTCCGTCTGTTGGCAAACTTACAATTTGCTCCCTTAAGCCTATTCAAACAGATGTGTTCTCAGAAGGTTAGGCAGGAAAAATCTGTTCCATTAGGGATAGAAAGTGTGATATAGCTGAGGATGGTGCTGTGAAAAGTTACTGCTCTTCGTGGATCTCTGATGAGAAAATTTTCCTTGATCTGCCCTTCCCTTCTGAACAAAGCTTTTGTAGGAATAAACTTCAGAGCCTATCCCATCAGTAATTATTATCTTCTCCCAGCAACAGTGCACCTCATTAACGAATGAAAAAAGCGTTGTGTAAAACAGGCTGTGTTGATTTTTTTAGGTCAGAAGCTATCCAGCAGGTCTATCCAACAAGCATCAACTAAGGTATGATCTGGGGGGAGAAGGAGGGGAAGGCAAAAATCTCATCACGTGACAGGAATGTATGTGCATTTGTTTGGGGTTATTTTCCAATGTAAGCTGTTACACCTTAGTATCTCATTCCATTTCTAATGCATGTGACAAATGACATGTTTATTTTCTGAAGTGATTTGATGGGTTTTCTGGAGAGTCTTCAAAGGAGTGATCATAAACAGTGCTGCTGTATCATAGAAAGTATTAATGGGTGTTTGTCATCTAGGGCCCCATCCTGTTCTAGTTATAGAAGGGACTTAAAAAGCATGGAGTGCTTTCTGAGGACGAATACTGAGTGTCCTTGTCCTAAGGAGTTTTTCCTGGACGGAAGATTAGGAGCATTGGATGCTGTGAGAGTAATTCTCGTCAGTAATCCGTTAGCCTGTGCTAGATAGAAGAAAACTTGTGAAAGGCATGCATATGATAACCTCTTTATGGAAAAAATTACCTTTGGATGCTTAGTAGTTTTAAGTGGTATATGCATAAGAGATTTTATGTATTGGGGAAAAAAAAGGAAAAAAGAAAATGGAGACATGAATATAGTTGTTTGCATGTAGTTCTTTAATGCAGTTTTAATTACACTTAACTGAAGTTAAATGATGCAAATATTTTAGGACACATATAATCAGATCTTTTAATGTGGATAATTGGAATTCATGTTTTTACTGCCATCCTTACTCTCTGCAGTGCAGCTCAGCTGGTCATTTGGCATGTACTGGGCTCCTGCTAATGACAGTCTGCCTGTTTAAACAAGAGCATGCTGTTCTAAGCAAATTAAATTTCTCGCTCTTCCTGATCTTTTTTTCTGATAGAGATTGATAAGGCTCATAGGAGGATGAAAATCTGTTTGTAGTATAGTGATTTCATAAGAATTAATTTCTGGGTCCTCAGTATGAAGGATCCTTCAGTATGAAGGATCTAGAGAGCAAAAACTTACATACTATTGGATCTGCCATTTGGTCATTTTTTCTAATGTACTTGGATTTCTACAGTGGGACAGTGTCAATACAGCATAAGCTACCACTAAAATACTGTTAAAATTTTTTAGCTCTATCTTTTGGTTAAATGTTGATAGTTCAGTGGCTCCAGGAAAGATCAGAGACTTGCTTCTGCTCTTTGTAGAATAGTCGTTGTTTCTAGATACTATTTAAAATGTAATTAGGCATGGCAATCAAATGGCAGCAGGAGAGCCAGAAAGAGAGAGGTGTGTGTTGGCAGATCAGGGGGAGAGGGAGGAGCTCAGTCCCAGTGTCCTCATTCCAGACTAACATTCTCTGTGCTAGTCCGGAATGCACACCTTGAGAAACAGCAATGATTTGGCTTTGTGTTCTGACGTAGCTGTTCTTTCTGCTTGCCCACTCAAGAAGTTGTACAAGCCTGCAAAGGACATGGAGATCATGAAGAAAGTGTGTAAGAACTTATGGGAGGACCTGCAGGAACGGAACGGAGGAGATTAAGGGTTGATGACATGACTTCTATAAAGCCCACAATCTTTGGTGGGAGGAAGAGGATTTTTCAATAGAGAATAAAAGTAAATCTTCCTTTTCCAAAGTATTAGAATTACTATGTCTCTCTGATCTGCTTGACAAGATGCTTAGTGTTTGGACAGATCTCAATGTTTTTATGAGTATGTACCAAAATGTTAATGAATAGTTACCCATGCATTGCCATCTTTGCACGTCATACTGAAACTGTAGGCCAGTGGTGCCACCTGATCTTTGTATTGTCTGTGTACGTTTTCTTAAAGTAAAAGAAAGCTTGTTTTATAAAGAAACAGTGGAGAGCTTTTGTCTGAAGTCTTTTCAGATATATGCTTTTTACAGAGTAAGCTTTAACTTAAAGTGGATAATGTTGTATTTCTGCAGAAATTTCTTATGAGGAAATACTAGTGCATACTTCTAACCCTGTGATAACCTAAAACAACCAAAGCTTTTCCTAATCTTTTTTTCTTTTTACCCAGAACAGGAAGCATTCCAAACTGTCCTTCAAAACCACCATGTTCAGAGGCTCAAAGGTATGGCACTTTTGTCCCTCTGTAGGGGATCTTTCATCTGTGCTGCAAGTCATTGTGTTCAGGGTCTCCCACAAAAAAAGAACAATTATAGAACCAAACTTGCACAGGGGAAGGGGCAGGGTGGGAAACAGGGATGACACCAGAATTCCTTACTTACCGCCTCTCCCATCACATGAGGACGCTTCCTTTTCATTTGCGTAATCTGACCTGGTCACTTGATAGCATGTCAATAACAATATCTGCAAACCATAGTTTGTTTGTAAACATCTGTGTCACATCAAGTCTAGATGTGACAAATTTTCTTTGTGCTTGGAATTTGCATTGGTTTAGTGAAACTAATGGTGTCATAAATGGTCAAGTCTCAAGAACTGATAGTGTCTTCAGCTGTGAATTTGGTTTCAATCTGAGCTCTGACTGAGCTAGGGAGAAATTCTGAGGCTGTGGCCATCTGTTCTGCAGTACTGGTTGAGCAGAAGAAAAACCTTCATTTTCTTTCAGCTCCCAAGAAGAGCTGTATTTGTGTTTCTGCCTGATGCAGAGCTGCTCATATTTATCTCCCCAAGGATGGCTCGTGGCATTCTGCTTTCCAGCTTAAGGGAAAATAGAGGTTTCCACGTATGAAAACTTGATGGTCAGTGTACATAGTCCGAGTGAGTTGGGAGCACCTAGAACAGTCACCCTCAAGCATGCTGTAATTTAAGCTGTGTTAGGAATGGGAGCTGGTAGAAGTAATAAGCAACTGAAGAATATAATGGTAAAAGTAGGCATTCTTGCTCTTCACGTAGTATCCTCCTCACACCGTACCTTTTCTTAAACATCTTGAGAGAAACACTGGTCAGCAGTGGGAGGAAAACAAATCTCAATTTATGCCCCGCTCCCCGCAACTTACAGTTTAACAGTGGTTTCGCTAATTAGCTACAAATTTGGCCTAAAAAAATATCTTCTATCCTAGATCTAAGTGTACAGTATTTAATTCCTAAAGGACCATGCTAATAATTCAGTTGTGCTTTGTCAGGTCACTGTTCTTTTAGACATAAATTCAACTTTCTCACAGATGTTTCTCTTAAAGCTAAAATTAAATGGGAGAGAGAATTGGAAATTAATTATTTATGTTTCTTACAGATGATGCTCTTCACACTTTCTGAAGTGTGCAGGTGTTTCCTCCTTAGCTTCTACTTTTAGCTCTTAGTTCACTGTGTGTTGGATGTTTTCTCAGGATCACTTACCTCTGAGAGTACTCCAGATAACCGGCAAGAGACCCAGAATGGAGAACAGAAGAGGAAGTGAAGTTTGGGGAAAAAAAAAAAAAAAAAGCTGCTTGCAGGAGATTGAAAGCTATCAAAGTTACAGCTAAAGATTGCAGTTTCTTCTGGCTGAAGTGGTTCACTTTAAATGGTAAATTTTTTTTAAATATACAACTTTTTTATTATTGATTTTGGTGCTATTTATGCTCTGAGCTCACATCTAATAAAGGCTAGAATGGTAATCGTGTATATTTGCTTTTATCTTCAGTGCACTAGTTATCTTCTGAATGCAAACTGGTGTAACAACTCCATGTTCTTGGCTGTTGACAAAGTTGTTATCACATCTGAGGTGTTTTGTACGTGGAAGGAGACAGAGGAAGTGGGAACCTTCTTGACCTTACTTCTACTGAGAACAGATGATCTGTGGAAGGAGGGCTTTACCAGTTTTAAATCAATATCTTCAGAATAATTTGGTGGGTGCACAGGTTTTTCATGTCAGGTTCTAGTGCATGTCTAACTTTGAACATAAATATAAGCCATAAAATTACCTCTCCCTGGCCTCTCCATATTTTTTTTGTCTCCTATCACTGTACTCATACTCAGCACTGTTTGGGAGTGGGGGAATTGTTTTAACACATTCTCATCTACCAATTTTCTGCCTTTGTCTCCCATTGCCTTTTTCTCCCATCCAGAGCAGCACAGAAACAAAAATATTTTTTTTAAAAAACTGTTCTATCATCCTCAGTTTTCCATGGTTGGGGATGAATTTCCTCTTTGCTTTATTGTGCTAGAGGTTGTTCCGTTGCATGACTGAAATGTAAGATGCTGTTACGTTTTGCTTGAAGAGGGGGAGATACTGGGGTGAGCTCCACTGCCCCCTTCATTCCAGAAGTTCTTGCCTGCCAGCACCTGCCACAGGTTCTGCTTCTGCACCTGCGTCTCCACACAGGCCAGCAAAACTGCAGAGCCGTGCTGATGAGAGCAGCGTATTGCACTGCGTGTACCAGCAAATTATCAGTACAAATAACTGTCCTTCTCCCCCTTATATTGTTTTGAATACAGATCAGTCTGTGAGTATGGCCCATTGTGCACCCCACAAACGACTCTTTGGGCACAACTTGAAGGGGAGCACAGGAGAGGGTCAGGAAGTTCTCAATCTCCAGCTTTTAGGTTATGCTTCTGTATGGGGTGCAGGTGCCCAGGTGTGGGTGGCCCTGTGTGGGGGACAGCTGGTTCCAGCCAGCTCTGTAATGGACCCACTGCAGGTCACAGCTGAGCTCATCAGTGAAGCTGGTGGCATGTCTGTGAAAGCCTGTTTAAGGAAGGGTAAAATGCTGCACGGCAGAGAGGAGTGAGGAAGAAAGTGAGAGAAACAGTCCTCTGAACACCAAGGTCAGAAAAGGAGGAGAGGGAAGAATTGCTTCAGGTGCTGGAGCAGGTATTTCCTTGCATCCCACGGAGGACCCCATGCCGGAGCAGGTGGAGACTTCCAGAAGGAGCTGCAGTCCACAGAGAGGAGCCATGCAGGAGCAGGCTTATGCTGAAGGACTGCAGGCTGTGGAGACCCCACACAGGAGCAGGCTTATGCTGAAGGACTGCAGCTTGCGGAGAGGACCCATGGTGGGGCAGGGGAAAAGTGTGAAGAGGACGGAGCAATAGAAAGGAGCTGTTACAGACTGACTGCAACCCCCCATTCCCCTTTGCTCTGCACTGCTTCAGGCTGGGGGGAGGTAGAGGAGCTGGGGGTGAAGGTGTGAAGTTGAGCCTGGGGAAAGAGGGGAGCATGAGGGGAAGGTGCTGTTTCAATTTGTATTTGTTTCTCACTATTTTAATCTATTTTAATTAGCAATAAATTAATTTTCCTCACATTGAATCAAGTAGTTGAAATTTATATCTGGACTCAAGTCACAGTGGAAAATACTGATTTCTCTTTAATCACTGTAAGCCATTATTGCTTTTAATTTTTTAGCTAGGACACAAAATGGATCAAATTTTAATTTTTAAGAAGTCATTCGGTGCGTAGAAAGGAGCGCACCTTGTTTGAATCAGGAGTTGTGTTTTTTAGTGTATTCTGGTTAGGCCTTTAAAGTTCTGCTTATTCACCTTTTCACTAGAGTAGATCTCAGCTGCAGATTCAACTCATGAACCGGTCTAATCCATTACATTTCTGCTGGAGAAGAATACCAACCATATTTTTACAGGTTTGAGCATGGGAGAATCATTCTGAGGAAAGGATGCTGCAGCAGTAGATTCTACTTTATCTACTCTGGTAGTGTTGTTCTTACAGATGTTAAGGATGCAGCATTTTCATGGCATTATATCTAGCTGTGCTTCAGAAGGGGGAAAAGTTTGGGGTGAGTGGCATCTTTGGTGAAAGTACTGTTAGTCTTGGGAAAAGAAAGAAGCAGAGTTTGGGAATGAGATTTATATTCCTGTGCTGTTTAGAGATTATTTTCCTGAATGAGAAGGTGACTTCCTTAGAAGGTAAGTTTTGTATGTGGGTTCTTAAACCACCTACCAAAAATATCTGGCACTGGTCACCAAGGGTATCTAGGCAGGGTACTAGGTGATATGACGCACTTAATGGTTTCTGATAGGGTCACTGCTTGGAATACAAAATTGATGGATTAGCATTAGCTAAATTAATCTTTAGTTTCTTCCCCTCTCTCCATGTCTCAAGATTGTCTGTTAAAATCCAAGATTGTCTGTTAAAAGGAACATGGTGAATTGTTAGTTGTCTGTATGGAGGACAGAAAGCTATTTGTGATGGATAAAGAAGACTTCTTTGATAGTAAATTAGATGAGCTTCAGAAAGGATTGCACCATCATAACTTCATCAAGTAATTTCTTCCGATGATATCGCTCACTTTTGATTTACTTACTGTAAATCTTACTTTCTACTTATTGTATGATCTATTCCATAAGCCTTCCTGGCTATGTCAAGGCCATAGAAGAAATGCATATAACAATTCTCTTTTCTCTTGAAGTTCTATGAAAGGGAAAGGAATTCCTCATTTTGCAGCTTTCAGGGACAGCCATACCTGCTTAGCCACCAGCTGCTCTGGAAGAATACATGATTATCCATGTTCCCTAGCTACCAAAAAATCTTTTGCACTGAAGTACTCCATACATTTGTGAACTTGGATCAGGCAAAGTGAATTTGGCATCTTTTATTTAAAAAAAAAAAAAAAAAAAGGCAAACTACCCTGGAACCAAATTTACCATCTTCAGGAGCTGTGGCCTAGGGTTTATCAGTTGCAATGGTAAAAAGACCAATTTTTTCATAGTGAAACGTGTTTTTATTCAGCCAGTTCAATCTATGAAAAAAGTGTCTCCATTCCTTTTATTTCAGACTTGTGAACTTCTTTGCAAAATGATCTGAGAGATCACTAGTGAGATAGCTAATAACTGCAAAATGGAAAAGTTTCACTGTGGACAGGTGGTAACAAGATACCATAAAGTCAGCCAGCATAATTGTCATTAGTAAGGTAAGATCTTTCAGACATTAACCACAGGCTAATACTTTTGGTGGTATGCTGACATTTATTCTGATCTTGCAAACAAAAATAGTGATTGAGCCATTGCAGAAAGAACTGGGAAATAAAGCACTTCATAAAATACTAGTCTGTGGTGGGTTTGGTTTCTGTTGGCTTTCTTGTGCTTTTACTTAGTGTTCAGCTCCTTTGCGTACCCTGTGTAGGATCTGTTTTATCCTCTCTCTTATGTAGAATAAGTTAATAGTTATTAGAGCATAATACACAAGTTCTTCATGGCAAGATATATGATATTTCATATATTTTCTAACAGAACTAGTTAAAGTGTTTGAATATTATTGGTAATTGTCAGAAGACATTTGAGAGAAACTTCACATGTTCTGTATTCAGTCTTTTACCTGTGTTTTGCTTTTGGAATTGATGAATTCCCATTTCTTTGAGAGTAGTTATTAGCAATGAAGTGACTGTCTTCAAATGAGCCATAGGTTCCTGACTGCAGCAGAAATGGCTTCAGGTAGGGAAACTGGAACCGTATTTAATTTTGAGTGGCGAGAATTTCTGAAGAGAAGAGGCACTTGGAGCCACCTCTGCACTCACAAAAACATTAGCTTTTGGGCATAAGGCTGTAAAGATCAGTAAGGTTTCCAGAGAGGTTTGACTGGCATCATACGCAAATGTATTATGCTGTGAGGCAGCAATGCTTCCTGCTTTGTTATGAGATGCCTAAAATACTTTGTGTTTGTTATTTAGTGTCTTGCTGCTGATGTACCAGCGGAATGATACAAAGAAGAGAGTCCACAATAAATGTTTTGTTTAAACCCAGAAACAGAGGCAACTGCTGGCATATTTTATTTTTTTCCATGGGTAGCTATCTTGAGATATTTGAGGAGTAAAAAACTGGGATGATTTTTTTTCTCTATAGCATTGTCTGGTGACAACAGATAATATGTTAAGTTTATTTGGAGGGTTTTCTAGGATCAGGATCAGGTAGTGCTAATAATATTACAGATTGTTAATACTGCCATTTGGGCTTTCTTTTCAGATTTCCAGTTGCCATAACTTAATTTCTTCAGCGGCGTTTTGTCTCTACATTCCAGTGGTCATGCTGTCTCTGGGATGTGAAGTATTGTGGCCTTGTTTACTAATTTAGTCAGAAAAGATTTGTTTGCCATTACTTAGATGATTTACAGAAGGGTTAGTACAGTTGGCTGTCTAGATAAAAACTATTTTCCAGAGATGGAATTATTTAAGGCTGCTGAGAAGGCAACACTGGCTTAAGATGGTGAGTGAGTACTGACATTTTGAGGAATTGGAGGGGAACAATTTTTTTGTCATTGTTGAATCATAGCATTCACCAAGGGCTGATACCTGAAGCAGAACTTCTTTTGCACAGGTCAGCAAGCGTTTATCTTCTTTGCCCATAGAGTAAGAAGTGAACTAGCATTATTGGCTAGTTGACCAGCACTCACTCGGATTCCTTCTTGCTGTTTTAGAATGAATGGTTAACCTTTGGCTACATGAGGAGTAAAATTTCCCAACAAAATATTTTGGCTGTCTTCTCGGTGATAACAAGCTGTGTCAGAAATTTCTAGAAGAGAAGCAGTGGAAAATATTGAAGAAAAACCTAGCAAAGTCTATCACAAAGAAAACGTGCACCAAAAGTAACTCCTGCTTTTGAAAAGCCCATAGAACATGTTCTTAAATCCTGGAGCATGAACCAAGCTGGCATTGTAGACCTGAGCACACTCTATCACAAATCTCCAAAACCCGCTCAGCAGCACGCATGCAAGTTTGTTCCTGTTCACCCCTAGCAAGGAAAGGAGTCTCTAATTAAACCACATACTGAGTTAATTTATAGTGTCATTTTACCACATCCCAGTTTAAATGGGTTGCTTGAGAAAGCAGTTTAAAAGCGCTGATGCAGTCAAAAATTGAAACTCTATTTTTAAAAGTAGAAGTTGGAAAAATAAATCTGTTTTGTAGTTCCCCCTGTTTTGCATTAGAAGGGAGACAGAGGGAAAATAATATTTGCTTGACTATTGCTACTTTCTTATGCCTTTCATCCCTCCAGGACTGCTGCTGTGAACTTGGGCATACGTACTGTTTTTTTCCAGTGGTAGTTTACTTTTCATTATAAGGAAATGTGTCTATGTCCTCGATCATTTTAACCTGTGTTTTCTTCCATGGAATACACCTTTCAAGTGAAATATTGAGAGTCTTTTTAAGATTCCAAGATACTTTCATGTTTGTGTATCCATCAAATACAACTAGGAGTAAAACTGAATAAAACTCCTGTCCCTCTTTCAGTTCAGGTGATAAGTTGTGTGATGTAATTGCTATGATATTTAAAGTATGTTGATTGATTACAGCTGTAATAATTGCTGTAATATTTGTAAAATTTATGCTTCCGGGTATTTGGGAGGTTGATACTATTGAAATGTGGTAATCAGAACCATAGCACTGTGTTCTGAACATTGCCCAGGTAAGCCGATTAAAGTTTGCGGTGAAACTTGAAATAGGGAGTAGACATTTCTGGCAAGGTCTTGATTAGTCTCAAGAGTTATTTTTGTAGCATTGAACTTAAAGGTAAGTAATCAAACCATAAAGACATGCTCTTCCATTACATTAAATCTCTTGAGAAATTTTGAGACCTACTTAGACTTGCAACAGGTTTATGCTAGAGAAGTGTCTGTCTGGTACCTTAGTGATGTTCCAGAAGCATGTATGCTGAATGTATGTATCATGTATCCAGAATGCTGTAAAAAGTGATCCTATGAAAAGGAGGATAGCTTGAAAGAGATGATTAGTGGAGACTTTCCTGGACTATGTAAATGTGTAAGCTACTTGTGGAGAAGTCTTATGCATGAGGAATACAGGGCTGGAATTTTCCCGTGCTTAGATAGGAATCTGTCCGTGACCTTAGCTGAGATTGGGTCACTTGACCTGTGGAGGCCCCCTCCAGTGTAAATGACTGTTCAGTCAATCCGTGTCATCAAGAGGTTATAGAAAATAATCTGTGTGTGTATAGAGTGCACTAGCAAGATGGACAGAGTAACGGTACCTTCTGATAATTCCACATCTTTGTCCTTCCATTAATGCAAAAGTCATTTATTGCGGAGTATAAATTGCAAGGAGTGTGCTGTATTGTGCAAGATATCTTGATGTAGGCTTTAGGGTTTTCCATTTTATTTGACCCAATTTTGTGCTTGAGCAATTAACACACTTCTAACACGCTGCTGTCTGAGGAGAAAAAACTTACCCTGAGTGACGTCTATTTAAATGTACCCAGAGAGATGCTGAAGTCTCTTGCCTAGTACCTTGAAAGAAAAATGAGGTGATGAACTTAAGTGTCTGGAATGTATAAATTGACATCTCTTGCATGAGATTCTGCAAGAAATTGGGGACCTAATTATTCACAAATGCTAGGCATTTGTAATGTAGGTGCTTAAAGCAGCAAAAGCACCAGACTGATCTGACCTGTTTTCATGTTCATCTGTTGTGAATTTAGCTTCTGTAATAGGTAAATTTGATCATTTCATTCTACAATACTTGCCCTTTGACAGAAAATTATTCTGTTTATTAAGTTCTCAATAGATGCTTAGCAAGTCTAGATACAGGCCAGGTTATTGCTTTGAATCTAAACCAAACTGGTAATGATCTAGTGATTTGTTTACCCCTGTGATGACAGAATCTAGTTTTAGGTTGGTGCCCAGAAGTAATAATGCCTGAGAACACAAACTAGCATTAACTGATACATCCTTCTTGAAAGTTTCACTTCTAAAGACAACTTCCTGAATTGCTTCAAAGCATGCTAATAGGAAATGTGAGGAAGTTTTTCTTGCTGCATTCGTTCTCAGGATGATAAAAGTACACACAACAGTGTGTGTATTACAAAGATGATAAATTGACAGTTCCTCTGTTCCTTTTGAAAAAGGGACTTCAGTAAAAAAATTAAAATTATTTAAAGTAGAGAAAAAGAAGGCATTCTTTCCAAGTACATTGTTAATCTGCAAAGGACGTGTCCACAAAGTAGCACTGAGGTCAGACATTATTTAGAATGATAATTTAGAATATCCATAGTTATGTTACTGGTTTTATGTTGAAGCAATCTAAACCTTTAGCGTAGAGAGTACAAGCTAACCATGAACTGATGGGGATAAAGAATAACAGGATATTCTTTGGGGATCTGGAGAGGGTAACATCCCTTGCACTTCATCCTGAAATAATCTGGTACTGGCAACTTTCAGTGACAGTTTATTTGACTAAATGGGCCAGCGTTCCGATTCCTTTGTGCCAGAAAGGAGTGTTAACATTGACTTAAAGTACTAGGACGAGAAGTACCATTCTTTTTGGGTTTAAGTCTTTTTTTTTTAATTTTTAATTTTCTATCTTTATATTTACTTGACTTGGTGTTTTAATATATTGTATGAGGAAAGCAGGCAATTTTTTCATTTTTGGATGGTGGGTTCTCATTGCTAATTCATATCTTGAAGTTCTAATCCGCACTTATTGCATTATCACTTATACAGGGACAAGCAGTGTCAGGCAGGGTTAGAGAATTAGCACAGAGTGAGGCATTCAAAACCATTTCTGCTGGCTTTTATTAGATTTTTGTTTGGTTTGAGTGGCAGTAGATAACTGACTTAATAATAATTATAGGGTCCTTAAGACCCCACTCTTCCCTTGGAATTTCCTTGAAGATTTTTTGTCATCTACAGGGTCAAGCAAAAGAGACAGGCTGAAGGTGCTGCTGTTTGGAAAACAATAGCTACAGAGCTATTGAGTGTTGGCAGGGGACACAACCATCATCCCTATATCCAGCAGATGAGAGAACAAGGAAGGAAATAGAAGATGGACGTGAGCCCTGTCTTTCTTCCGGTTGTCCCCATATTAGATCAAAAGACTTCTAGGAGAATTAGTGAGCAGCGCTGCAAGAGAAAGCAGAGGTGGGAGCTCGGTGATGGCAGCTGGTTGAACTCCTCTAAGTCATCCAACTATTTCTGTAGCATTTGGAGTGAGAAGGTACTTTCCCAGTCCTCCTTCAGGCTGTTTGGAAGCAATATGTTTTATCCCAGACTGTCCATTCTCTAGTTCTTGGCTTTGATGGGGGTGATGGCCACTTAGGCCAACAGGTTATGAAAGAAGGTGGGTGTTGGACAAGTGCTCTCTGCTCAGACAACATTAGTAGCAGTTCTTCTAAATGTTGCCAGTTCTTTGTCCAGCAGGTTGCTCTGTACGCATCGAGAGAGAGCAAATTTAGGAAGTAGCTATACTTCTGGAGGCTGCAAAAAACCTGAAATTTGTGTGTGTATGTATAGCCTCACACAATGCACGCACACATACACATGTAATTATGTATATAATTTTTTTTATCAGTCATTTGTTGATAATAACTTGCTATAAACAGCTGTTGGCACGAAGCCATTTTCAGTCATCCTATAAAAAGCAAATAGCTTGTTTTCATGTGACAGCTCCATGAGGCGGGAACCTTAGAAACTGTTTATAGTATGTACAGCTGTTTTACAAAGACAGTAATTTAAAAATACATATTTACTGAAGTGTTAGCTAACTTGCTTGTGTGATGAAAGAACTTTAAATGTTTAGCATGGCTGTTACCTTGTATTGCTGCTTCTGTGCTGAGCAGTCAGTCATTGAAATCTAAATTGTAAATTAGTCACGTACTCAGCAATTTGATTTTTTTTTTTACCTTTGAGTAGAAAATATAGACTCCAAGCTGTTTTCAATCTGACATGCATTATAGAAGAATTAGAGTTTGTTCTAATTAAATATTTAAATTTAAGAAATGTTAATAAAATCAGTAATGGCTGTTGTCAATGACAGTCTTAGTTTACTTCAGTGAATGTAAAGTCAGACCCTAGGAAAGGGTCTGAATGGTTTGCGAATCATTAGTGACTCTGCTGCTTTCTCCAGCCAGGATCAAAAAGACGTTTTCAGCTGGTATCAGCTGGTATCCGGGCATTGGTTTGTTCTGCAAACAGATCAAGAGAGAGAGAGATTGCAGAGGGGTGGCCCATGCAGTCATAGACAGGAGATGAGGTGGTGCATGTAAGACATCAGAAAAAGTAGCAATGAATGAAGGAGAGGCGGTGCCAAAGTTCTAAATGTAGATGAGCACTAAGCAATACCAACGTTATTAGGCACCACTTCTTCTGGAGCACCTGCACTGCTAGACCTGTGCTTATTGGCCTGGCCTGACCTGGTTCTCCACATCAGCTGGTTTTCCTGCACTTCACCCTTTGTGTCTTTTCCCCCTGCCCTGGCAATAGGGAGGGGAGGCAGGAGGGCACTTGCTCCTCTTCCACTCTCCCTGCTCAGCACCATTCTGTTCTTTTCCTAAGAACATGCACAACAGATTTGCCTTGTGGTCAGAGTCCCAATGACCCACATACAACACGAGTGCATGAAGATAAAGCATCTCGGAGAAGGGATGAAGGGAGAAGCAGAGGTTCCAGTACCTTCAGTGCTACTTATTCTGCGACTTGCAGCATGGAGTGAAGTCTGTGGCCCTCCCAGCAAGACTGGACCGGTTTGGGTTTAGTAGAGACAGACTCTTCTTGCACTAACAGCCTCTTCAAAACTGAAACTTTGTAGTGAGTTTAATAGGTGCTTGATCTGGAGTATTGGTAGCACGAAGGAATCCTCTTTCACTGATGGACATGTGAAATATGTTGAGGACAAGGCTTTGATATCAAAGACAGAACAGCAGACACTAGTGCAGAGGAGTCATTGGGAAGTGTCACAAACAACTGAAATCTGCAGTGCCTGCCTGGACTACGGAGTTATGGCTTTCTCCTGAACAGGGGAGAAGGAACTCTCTCTTAACTAGGTTGGTGTTGCTTCTACGTATTATTTTGGCTTGCAGTTTTGACCAGCAACTACATGTAGCTGCAGACCCATTTGACCTTGCCTCTCTTTTGTCAGGAGTTTTGCCTCATTCTGTTTGACACTCTTTGCTCCCTCTGTATTTTGAGAGAGAGGCTGCCTGGGCCCCTGGCACAGAACAAATACTGTAGTCAGTAGAGCAGAGACATACGGGCTTTAGCACATTTGTGCTTGTCACCTCCCACTTCTAAAACCACTCCCAAATGCCACCAAAAAAGATGTCAGCTACATCTCTTCTTTCCATCAGTCTGGGAAAGGAGACTTGCCAACACACTCTAGATGTAAGATCTAAACCTTAGCAGGGGGACCGCTTTCCCACTCACATAATTCACTCAAGGGACACCATTTAGGTATTCTTGGGGAAGAGGAGCTCTTGCACAACCAAAAGAATCCTCTGTTTTGCTCCCAAATGCTATAAAATGGAAGTAATGACTAGAGAGAGAGAGTATCTAAAAACCCAACCTGAATATTGTGGGCTGAGATACTCTAAAGGATTATTTCAGCCCCCTGTTACCTAAGTTCATTCTTTTCTGTTCTCTTCTTTTTATCTCCTTCTTGGTGACAATGCTGTTTTTTGCAGTGAGCACAGTGGTCTAACTCCATAGAAATCTTTATGGCCAGAATCAACATCTTGCCAGCTTGCACTGTTCTCCTGTGAAAGCTGATGACCAGGGTGGACTTCTGCAATTTGTACCTGTGTTTCATGGATAAGGATGTAAAATAAGATCCTGCCTTTTCCTGTCCTGTGGGCATGTTTGCCTCATAATTCTTAAGGTGCCAGTGCTTAGCTAGGTGCACACAACTAACTTCAAGGATTTTTTTTTTTTGGTCAAAAATGAAGAAAAGGGGCAGAATTCCCTCATCTTACTGATATATCCTCACATTTGCTCTCTGTTCCTTTAGGATGGCAAAAGCGCCAACTGCATTAATCCTTTTTGATACTAGAGGGAGCTCATGGTTTGAGCAGTCAGAGTGAAACGTGATAACTTGGACAATTCTTGAGGAAACACAGATGGGAAGTGGCATTGATGACTATAATGCACCTTTTTCCATCACTGGCAAAACTAGAAGGGCTGAATTTATCTGCTTAGGAAATTACACATAGCTTTCAGAGACACTCAGATAATGAAATGCTGTAGCTGCAATTTCTTCTGTATCTGAGCATCTCTCTGTCATGGCTGGATTTATCTTCACAACTTCCTCTGAGGAAATAAGCCCTCTCATGTCCCTATTAATACATGGGGGACTGTAACACAGGGAGCACTCATGGTAGTGCAGCTTTCAGACTATACCTGCCATAGTGACTTCAGTCAGGCATCAATCTTGTACGCAGGCAGGAAAGCACCACTTAAATGTTCTTGAAAAGTCCTGATGTGCTGCATTTCTGTGCTCAGCCAGTTCCTTGAGGCACAAATGCAGACCTGTCGCAGTACCTTCTCACTCACCCTAGCAAGACTTCAGCTGGGAGAGGCTGCTGGGTGGACAAAGCTAAGAGACGTGCTTCTTAAGCCTCTCTGTGTTGTGCCCTCTCCCCAGCTCTGGCTCAGCCAGCAGCAGTCATGGAGCTGGAGAGAGGCCATGGGGCTCCGCTGTGAGAGCCCACTGTCTCAGGGTAGGGAGGAGCAGACAGCAGGCATCTCATGCGCATTCCCATGAGATGCCATTCAGCAAGCAACTGTTCAGTGGGTTTGGGGCAGTGAAAGGCAAATACATCTTGGACTTATAAGGTCTTCTCTGAGACAATGAAGGCTGTGCCAGCCTGGTGGACCTAAGGCATCCCAGGAGCACCTCAGCGAGATGACCAGCCAGCAGTAGGCTGTAAAGAAGGCTGTTTTTCACTGGCCAGAGGTGAGGAACAGCTCACCAGGTGTCCACAGACAGCATTAGCCAGAACAGAAGATTGGGAAAGGAAGCTGACAGGATTTGTACCCTGGAAGAGCCCTGTTACGGGAAGGAAGTGTAGAAAGAGCGTAAGCAGCATGACAGTATTGCTGTGTGCAGGGGTTGGATGATCAGAGAAGAGAGTGCATGCACATGCCAACAGATCTATGCAAATGCACTGTATATATATATGGACAAAAAAGCATTCCAAGGGGAATTTTCCAAAGCACCTAGGAGGAGACTTGAAAGTGCAAGGTAACATCCTGAAACATGTTGGCTGACTGTTTTGCCACCTCCCTGTTTTTCTGCACTAGGGATCTGTCACTGTAACAGGGCAGTTGAGAGCAGATTAGCCACCAGAAGCTGGGGTCTTTGGAGGCTGAAACACAGCCACACTTGAAATGGACTAGCTTAAATATCTTAGTTAAGATAGCTTTGCATAATCAGAGCAAATTTAATTTACATTGCAAGCCATTTAATCACTCAGAGTTCTTGACAGTTCTAATCCTAGTGAGCACTACCTGTATCCTGTTTAATTATATTTCAACAAATCCTTATTCCTTTAGAAGTAGCTCAGCTGTCACTGCGATGTTCAGTGAGGTTACTGAAAGTGTCAGGGCAACAGTAAGTGGACAATCATATTCCTTCAGCGCCCGAGGCAAAGCAAAATTAACCGCTCTGCCGAGCTTTGGCAAGCAGGGCTCCGTGTTTGTGCAAGGGCAGATCTGCCCGGGAGAGGGCAGTGATGCACAGACGCACGCTCCGGCGAAGGGCGCTGGTGGCTTGCATAAACACGGACTTTTAATAGTCATCTCCTGCACATACAGCTGAACTGCTCTTCTTCTAACTTAGTTTATTCTAAATGTGAAGTGTTTAATGCAAGATAAACAAGTGCGATACCACTGGATGGAAGTGTGAGGCTTCTTTGACCCTTTCCAGTTCAGGGGTGAGAAGTGTTCAGTGTCATGATTTTTCTCTTTACTTTCACATCAGCAAGGAAGGAGCAGTGTCCTTCTGAGGGGTTTTCGGGTGCTGTCAGGCCAGCATCAATGTAACTGGGAGCCTTTAGCCTGCTCTTCACCATAATAGCCATGGTGGGGAAAGTGCAATATACCGGATAGGTGTGTATATATATCTCTCTGATATATATATAATATATCAGATAGGAAGGACCATACAGACAGGTGGATATTAGATATAACACAGAGTAATCACTCAAATGCAAGTCTCAGTAGGAGGATTTCCCTGGAATATTACAGCCAGAAACATGCTCTTCTGCTGGAATAAGTGCTGTTCAGGAAGCCATACAAGGGGGCTCTTGCAAAGGGCTGAAGATGGGAAGGCATTACAGCATGTTGACTTCATAGATACCTGAGCTTAAGTACTATAGTTTTCCCAACATTAGGTGCTGATGATTACTGTGATTAATAGCTCGGTCTAGTTTGTGGAATAGAAGATACTAGGATATACCTGGGTGCAGAGGGCTGAAGTTTTTCTCCTCATGCAATTGTGTTACAACATACTAAAGCTAGTTTGCTTGGGCTTTACTCTTAAAGGATGCAGCAAGTACCAAAAGATGCTGTTACTTGCTCTCTTATAGGTGACCCTGTAGAGAATCCTCCGGCCAAGGCAGTCATGTTCCTTTTGTCACCTAAGCAGTTTATCTTCATGAACACCAATAGCATCATTTTTATTTAGCTGGATTCCCTGTAAATTCTGTCAGCCTTTTTTTTTCTTCTTTTTATTTGTGCCCTAACAATAGAAGTTGAAATGAAAAAAGGCTGAGACTATTATAGCACATACTATTCAGGATTTACAAAATGGTTGATCATGTTCTCGGATGTACTCTGAACATAAGTACAATGAGGGATACATGGAGTAAAGAGGATTGTGGCTCTCAGGACAGTATTTGTATACGATTTGCAAGCTATGGGGAAAGTATACCTGTGGGTCACGTTTATGCCCTTGCTCCTCATACCGTAGAGAAAAAGAGCCTTGAGGCTACTCTAACTTGTATCTAACTGCAGCTGCACCTGAATGGCTCCAACATCAGCCAGAGATCTCAGGAATGCAGCAGCAATGAAATCTTGCTTCTTTTCCCCTTCTGCTACTTGCTAATTAAATTAGCATTAAGATGAAGAGTCACTGTAGAGGAGTGCAGAGGCAAACACTGAAGGTCTGGCTGTAATTTCTGTTCTGAGGAGAAGACAAGAGCAAGGTTCTAGCGGCAACAACTAGCAATAGCCAGTTGTTAGAGACATTTTTTAAAATAGAGTCAGCACATTACATTTGTGAAAGCTCTGGCATCTCAGACTTCTTCTAGATAGGATCAGTTTCAGGTCTCTCTATCCAAACCTTTCCAGGGGAGTTGGGGCTGGAAGTCATTGCTGTATAACATCTGTTCACTAATCTCACTCCAGCTTCAGTATTTTCTTCCTATAGTATTTGCTGCCCAGCAAGGAGCTCACATAAGCTGTATCTATATTGCATGCAAGCAGTGCCTTGTGAGAGATCCTTGAACTGGCTGGAGGCTCCACACAGTTGTGCTGCTATGTAGAGGGACTGGCCTAGGCTGTAGGTGCAGGACGGCTGTTAGCACAGTGCTACAGGTAGGTGAGTTAAGTGCTGCACAGCACTGAGGTGTCAGTATTACTTCCAGTCCCAAAGCTGGCAGGATTGGCGCTGGCTAGGGGATCTCTGCACCGAGCTGCCTCTCATAGTGTAGACATTCCTCTTGTCTGTTGTATTAAAGGCTTCACAGGGAGAGTCAGCAGTGTCCTGAGACCAGAATTGGGTCAATGCCTGTGACTGGGAAGCTGGAGAAACCATGGACTGCACCAAAACAGGCCACAAAAGGCCAAGAAACTGGGGTGGGACCAGGACAAGGAGAAAGATGGGCCTGGAGCAAAGGCAGGCAGGGAGAGCAGAGCAAAGACGCGTCAGGAAATGACAGTACTGAACACTCAACTGCATTCTGTAAGGCTGCCTATACCCCCATAACATGGGGAGGCTGAATACAGTGCCCTGGTGATCCCAATCCTTGGATTGTTTGGATACAGAAGCCACGTCAGACTGGTCAGGAGATGAGTTCATGAACAACTTAATTTCTCAGTCCCTACCAGTGTAGAGTTTAAGTATTCTCAAATGTATCCTCACAGCAGCATTCCCCTTTCTGAACAGGGAGATAGAGATGTGGAGACAGATGCAGCTTGCCTAAACTCACACAGGAAGCCCATGGCATGCCCAAGGAGTAAAGGCAGAAAGTCACCACCCTAATCTGGCCTTCCTGCCTTTAAATCTTTCCAAATTGGGCTGCATGGACAGGCAAAAATGTCACACAATTGCTGCTGTCCCCCCTGTTCTTGTGGGAACTTGGTCTACCTGGCTGCTAAGTGGGTGAGTACTTTTCCCCTGTACCACTCTTGTTGGCCAG
>NW_008824035.1:3586105-3593736 GCF_000699105.1 Pygoscelis adeliae
GGTGCAGCAAATGCCAGTTGAGGGCATTAGAGGGAAAGGTTTTTGCTAAGCTGGCAAAGCAAGACCTGTTTTCTAGAGAAAGAAGAGCTGAAAGGATATGAAGACAAAGCAGGGAAGTTACATTGAACTAAACCGGGATGTGCTTGCAGAGATTAATAGCTGCTTCCTGTCCCATATTTCAGTACGTCTTCTGCTTGCAGTAGTTTGCAAATGTACACAAATGATTTTCTGGAAAGGCATCTTTTACTACTCCTTACTCCATTTCCCCCTGGGTTTCAATGCACAGGGGCAATTGAAAAAATGGCTCAAACACAATTCAGGGCACAATCCAAAACTGCACAGCCAATGCAGACCTGTTCATTGTTTTAGTGGGATCACTAAATCAATGATCAAGCCGAGAACAGATCTCGGCTAGATAGTTTAATTAAAGTGTGACAGGATAACAGCAGTAGAGTGAAGTAGAGCAACCTGGAAGGAATCCACTTACACTCATTGTCTGTTAGCCTCAAATGCTAGCAGAATTATTACAAAAAAAGAAGGGAAAACTGGGGAGAAAATATCCCTGTACTAAACTATAGGTGTTAAAGAGCAAATCTAAATAGAACTGGTTTGATGAGGTCCAATGTAGTCATTCCCTGCTCCCTGCAGGAACTATACCTGAAGGAGAATAAATTGGACAAAGACTTGCTGATGAGGGGATGGCTCTCAGACTGAAGCTTTTGTTCCAAGACCTTACTCGCTGTGTTCCCATCTCTTTCATACTAGATGCCTCACCTTCAACTGTGCTATTCTGGCTGAAGTTCCAAGAAATAGACCCACCAGCCTCTCATCACCCATCCTATCTCCGTCACTGCTGCGAGCTCTCCTCCCTTCTACCACAGGACCATCTCATTTCAGCCTGCCATGCACAAGCTGTTCACTGAGTTTTCCTTCATGCGGGGTCTCAAAACTCCCCTTTCTCATGACAAATCTTTGTCTGCCTTGGCCATTCCTCCTGTCCCATGCTGCAATTGCTTTTCCTGTGGTACCCGTATCTTCTAAGCCATAAACCAACTTTTTTTTTTTTTTTTTAACCTCTCCATTCATTTCCCCTTGCTTTGGATATCAACGAGATCTCGGTTCTCCCTTCTGAGTCGCTATGTTTTTGTTCAAATATCGTCTTCATTTGCAACAAAGCTGACTGTATTATCTGCTAGTGGCAAAGAAGGATGACATTTAAAGACACTTACAAAGCAAAACCCGCACCAATCAGAGGCCAGGTCGTGTGCTCCTAGTAACCCATTGCTTTATATATCAGTGTATTAACTCCCTCATTTAGACTGCAAAATCCATAGGCAAAGGCAGGTCCTCTGTATATGTTTAATGATTATTCTTCTAAAAAGAAAAAGAGAATAAAAGCAGAAACTGTGATTAACATGAAGAATGAAATGCTGAGAATAGGACTGATTTTGTGTTTCAGGAGTGTGATCCTCCAGGCATTTCAAAAGAGGGAGAAGGAATACCACTGATCTCAGAACACTGCAGTGAGACTCTGGAGAAAGAACTGTATCCACTTCCTAGCTCTGCCATGGCAAGAATGACCTCGTGTATTGTTATTTAATTTCCCTGTGACTTAGCTTTCTATGTGTAAAGGGTGATTGCTCTCTCTTTGACTTGCAAAGTTTTTCTGAGATGTTTTGATCCTATAGAGATGAGTCAGAGGAGCACCTATGAAAAGTTTCTTTTGTTATAAAAGATGCAGTTACGGGTAAAATGTTGAAAGGAAAAGGCCAAAATCATGAAAATTTCAAAACTACCAAGTAAGTCCTCAGGAAACAAGGGTGAAATCCTGTGTAGAGTCTGTTTCTTCAAACCAGAAGTCTTGGGGTTTAAGCAGTGAGGAGTTTCCACGTATCTTTCTTCCTCTGCTTGTGATAAACCTTTAGCACCAGGACACTTGCCTTTGTGGAGAGAGCTGGGTGGGTGCCTGTGCAGAGAAGTTGGTCATTCCGTACCTCAACTGAATAAAACCATTTCTCATAACAACAGAGGCAGCACTGACATTAGGTGGCTCACCAGTGCAGTTCCTGAGACTGCTGACATTCACACGTACAGGTATGCAGGCACTGCTTTGTCTCTGCAGTCCGTGGGCTGGTTGTACGGTACAACCGTCCATTAGGGGTGCATCATTTGAAGGTGAGGTAGAATAGCACAATGTCCAGGGCTTGGCTTCAGTAAAAGACCTGCACAAACTTGGGGGAATAATTTCCTTTTATTGTTCTTTAGTTTCCTCATTGGCTAAAAATGAGTCTAGCAGTTCTCAACCTTGTACCCACACGACCTTGCACGCTGTAGTTGAAAAAGGCTGTATCATTCATTATTCATACATGTGTGTATCATTACAGTTCACTGTTTGAATGCTGTCTTTTGCAGAGACCTCCTGAGACCTCTTGTCCACATTTCACTGTTTGAGTGACCAGTGTGCATCTGACCCTGTAATATTGCAAACTGCCTCAGAAGCTGGCCCCTTACAACTGGTGTTTGAAGATGGGGACAGTCTAGGAGCCCTCAGAAGAATTTTAGCTGGATGGTCCTGAAAGTGGCTCTGAAGGATCTCAGGATGGAGGTTCATGCTGGCTTTTGCCTCGGTCCATCTCTCCATGACCAGAAAAGCGCCCACAGCCAGAAGGTAGGAGACATTGGCCTGTGCTAGCTCCCAGCCTGCCTTCTCTAGTGGTGTGGGGAGGGGAGGTTGCTCTGGTCCTGCCTTCCCAGCAGCATCTCCCAGTCACAGCTGCTGGATAATGGACAGCAGCCCCAGGTTTTGCTGCAAGAACTTAATCTGCACTGTCGTCCCTCATTACTGCCACTCAGTGCCGTCGTGTCCAGCCATGAAGGGTCACAAGATGACATGAGAGAGGTCGGGCAGGGGGTGTATAAAAGGGCCTGGCAGGCACCGCAAAATATGGAGAGGCTAAAAAGAGAACAGCTACCCAAACGATGCTCCCAGCGGCTCGGTGGGGATGGGGCTGAAAGGGGCTGGGTTCACACTAAGTTTTCCCGAAGGTCACTCTGCAATATGGTAACTCCCAGCTCGGCTGTCAGTGCCCATAAAGGCAGCTCTCCTCACAGTGCGGGGGTGGGGAAGGGAAGGAGGTTTGTTTAGAAGCATTAGCGTCCCCCTCCCCCGGCCCCATTAGTGGCCCTTATTAAACCAACACAGACAAAGAGCAAAGATGCCCTCGTTAATGGAGAGTCTCTGATAATTACTCTGCTCTGCCGCTTCTTTTGGGGCCTGAATGGCCTTTGAATAATGTTTCTCTTGCTGTGGTTGCAGACAATACCCTCGCAGTCTGCTTTAAGCGGTGCCAATCCCATTAGCAGAAGAATAGCAGAGCTTTCTGGTTGTGTGGGTGTGTGTGCTCATGGGGAGGACAGCGGGCTCGCAGTGGGAACAGGGCTACGCTGCCCACTGCTTGGCTTGCCCCTCTTGCCCTCCGCGGCCCAAGAAAGCAAAGCAGGGAAGTGCTGGGTGAAACTCCGTCTCAGAAACAATCTCCCTATTTAAGCAGTGCCCGAGCCAGGGGGCTTGCGAGAGCTGTGTTGGCCCTCACTGCCGAAAGCGCAGAGACGGGCATGTCTGCTCACCAAAGGGGAAGGGAAGAGCTGGGAGGCAGAAGCCCCGCAGGACTGAAGAAGAGGAGTGCCTCCAGCCTTTCCTCATGTTCCCCAGGCACTGGTCTCCTCTCACACCCACACAAAACACCAAATGGGACAGAGGTCCAAGGGTCTCCGAAATCAGAATCAGGCTGTGCTGCTGCTTTACCGTACAGAGGAAATGAGGTGACAGTCATCCATCTGCATCCAGTTGATTTGATTACAGAGCACGAAAATGGCTATACTGCCCAATTTCAGGAGGGTTAATTTAGTGCTGCACATCCCAAGCAGGAAGCTAATTAGCGTGTTCAATAGGTAGCTATCAACCAAACTTGGAGGAGTTGGAATAACTCTACCTGAGTCTTTCTTTTTGATCTCCCCTTCTGCATGATAAGTGAAAATAGTGTATAGCTGGGCTGGCTGCGGTGTTTAATTTAATCATCTGATGATATTTATTTTCACAAACATGAACTCAAGGAACAATTATCGGAAAGGCTTCATCTTGTGCTGAACGTGCCAGTTAACAGCCTTTCTGTGAGGTAATAGCTTCTGTGTAGGGAGTCAGTAATTAAAATGTGTGAAAAAAGGCCCCTTCTTCAGAGGCAGCGGGGAAAGACAGCGGGTCTAGCGCTCAGCTGGTGTGAACTGGCAAGTCTGTCAATGGCCACAATAAATGAGCATTGCTCCTTCCATATTATGCCAGCAGAGGATGTGCCCAAAGGGTTCTTGAGAGTTTCCCAGTTTGAGAAAGATGTTTGGATTCTTATCAACAGGAGCCAAACTCAGGAATACATGGTACAATGATCTGGTCTTCGGAAGATGATTCTGCAGTACTCATGGGAGATGTTCAGATCTAAGGAAGACCACTCGGTCCCGCAAACTCTCTGACAAGGAAAGCAGCTAAGTTTCTAGTGTTAACAGATAGAGCCATTTTCTCCCTCTTTCGGTGTTAACTCTCTAGACTTCCAGAACCATAATCTAAGAGCTAAGAAAAAGCTGACATTTGAGACATTGCAAGTAGAAGGAAGATGACTTCCTTTATGTCTTCATCGCGTGGACGTATAGGGCACAATTTGTTTACTCGTACAGTTAACCACCAGATGGCTCTGTGCACTGTTCAGTTTTGGGTCATATGTTGATGGTTGATGAGCAAGGGGGACGGACAAAGCTGGAAGTCAAGCTGTGTGGAAGGTTCTGTTGGATAGCCACCACCATGTCTTTAACCAGTGTATCCTGCTGGAAACAGCTTGTGATTTCATGTTGGAGGACAGTGATATGCTTAAACAATGAAAATTGCCAAATCTGGAACTTGCATTACTAAATATATATAGTAATAACAACAAAAATTTTTCCAAGGTTTGTATTTCTTCAAAATTAGAGCGTGTTATCCTGCAGCTCTGAAGGATGACATTGGTCATTTATTCTTTTCCACTGGCACACAGACTGCAGGAAGAGAAATCTCTAACAGACTAGAGGAAGAAAATGTATTGCCACCTGTTCTCAGATTCAGTTTTAAGCTGTGGTAGAGGGATATGTGATAGATCACAGATATAAAAATGTGATTTAGAAAGGGGATGGAATCTCTTCTTTCTGTCAATAAAATAGTGACAATTATTTATAAAGTGCTTCTCAGACAGAATGGAAAATTAAAAACTCTAACCCAAACTGTTCCCTAGCAGCCAGTGCAAGAAAGGTGCATATTAATTGCATTTTGCCTATGAAATGGAAAGCGTAACCCATCCCAGTACCTTTACAGAGGGTTTCCAGCAGATAAGAACAGGGTTAGGAATATCTAGAGCTGGGAAAAGTGCTCTTCAGGAGGCTGAGATGGACAAAATTAAGAGACCAGTATCAGCCATTGGAACATTGGAACAGGCTGCCCAGGGAAGTGGTTGAGTCACCATCCCTGGAAGTATTTAAAAGACATGTAGATGAGGCGCTTAGGGACATGGTTTAGTGGGCATGGTGGTGTTGGGTTGACGGTTGGACTCGATGATCTTGGAGGTCTCTTCCAACCTTAATGATTCTATGATTCTATGATTTAAGAAAGAGCCTCTTTCACTATGTGTTCCCCCTCTTTCTTGGGGGAACACAGTGTTTCCTACAGACCCCCGCAGTGCACAAAGCAATGCCGCGGGGATGTGGGGGCCCCTTGGTGCTGGCTGGCCCCAGGGAAGCATCTGGCAGGGCATGGAGCCCTGGCAGGAGGTGCCTTTCCCATCTCCCACACAGCAATGTGCTGGGGATTGCACAATGCGAACCATGGCAATGCCTGGATGTGTTTGGCAAACGGGGTCCCAAGGAGCCCCGTGGGACGTGCTTGGGCTGTAGGAAAGAGAGGGGGGCAGGAATAGTGCCTGACTGCACTGAATGCCTGGGACTTGACTTGGCTGCTAAGACAACTGGGTTTGTTTTGGGTTCATGGCACATGGTTACTGTCCTTCCAGATTTATGGCTGCCAGGTGTCTCTGGGAGTCTGTTTTTGAGCAGACGGGCGATTGTTCTTGAACAAGGTCTCTCTGCTGTCCTCCCCTAAAAAGAAATTACATCTATGCCCTTCTGCAGCCTGAAACCACTTTTCCACTACAGGTGGAAAATGATACACGGGCCACTTCCCAGAAAACCATTTAAGTATGAGTGTAATGTTAAACACAGGCAATTTCTCTTCAACACAGCAGTGAAATCAGAACCAGGGGAGGGATGCTTTTTATGCTTCTCTTTGAAGTGCCTACCTGCTTTCCTCCCCTGACACTCATGTCCCACAGGTGATGGACCAGCGTGCCCTGCACCTCCCGTGCGAGTATGGTGGGCCTGGGAGGGGAGCTTGTAGTTCATAGTCAGCAGAGAGGCAAAGTTCTGAAGTGTCGTCAGACCCAAGAGTCCTAGAGAGGCTGTTTCCTTCTGAGGAGCCCAAGAGATAAATGTCTTGGTATCATTTGAGAAAAGGCTGGATGGTGATAAGTAACAAGGCAAGTGATGATACTGCCTTGTCCTTTGAGGGATCGCAGTGCATGCAGTTGAATTAGAATAAAAAGATCAATCTTTGACTGTTACCCAGTGAAAAAGCCATTCATCTTTAGGAGCAGGACTTGAAATGTATGGTGCTCTAGTAATATATTATTTGTAAAGGCCAAGACTGGTTAATTTCCAGTCAGATAAACTGGTATTTTTTTGTGCCAAAGGCTCTCATTCATCCTTGCTCTCACTGAAATTAGATAACCCATACAAACACAACTTTAATTGTGTCAGTCACGTTTTGCAGTATATACTAAATGTTTGGTGTGTGAGGATGAGAAGAAAAACTACTGATGGAAGCTAACCTAACACCTGCCTTTTGTTGTGGATTGTGAATCCTCTTTATGGACTCAGTTCAGCACCACTTTTTCGTGCAGTTACATTTAAGCACTAACCTTGTCTCTGCTGCTCAGCGCGGCACTACTGACTCCCCTGGGACGCAGTCAGTGAAACAGCACGGCGCCTGTGATTTTAAATGTGTACGCGGTGCTCCTCAGAATTGGTCTGCGTACACTGGACGTCAAAATTCGGGTACGTCCCTAATCCGCGCATGGGTATTTCTCGCCATGAGGTTATTTTTACAGGACATGTATTGTTGGTTGGGGTGCCGTGCTACATACCAATGAAATAAGTGATTTGTAGTTGTCTTGTAACTTTTTGTTTTCTTTGGGTAACAGGTTGTGCCAGAGATCTTTTTGCTGCCCTGTGGCGACATGAATTCACACGCGGTGCTGCTCGCTGCAGCCTTCACACCTCGGTAAGTGTGCTTGCGCTTGGGACTGTTAAAAATCCGTTTAGGGTTTTGTGTTTTCCATCTCTCCTGAAGTCAAGTATCAGCTCCCTGAGAATCTCAGCTGCTTTAAACACGGCAAGGTGCAATTTTACCCCTTATGTTTGTATAGGAAAACCTGAAGGTTTTTGTACTGCTGTTTTTTAAGGGGAAAAAAGAAACCGTCGGGTTACTGGGACACGCGGTGACC
>NW_008824035.1:3594376-3652529 GCF_000699105.1 Pygoscelis adeliae
AATCTGGGCTGCTCCCCGCCGGTAGACCCAGACCCCAGTGTGTGTAGGCACAGTGTGCGGGCATCACCCTCTATTTTAATAGCCCAGAGTGTGACATAATGCCGTGGTCTTCTTACATTGCAGTAAAATTGCTTCTTTTATGGAGCAAGCACCCAAACCCAGCCAGTGGAATTATACCTTCTGGGATCAAATAGGCCCGACGGGAGAGTATCTGTTATGTGGGAATGTGTGCTAGCTGGAGTATCAGCAGAAATGCTAGGATCACTGGCATTGCAAGCTAAGATAAAGGAAGAAACTCGAGATTAGATTTGTGTAAGGAATCATGACTTGCTCCTGATCTGTTTTCTATTGTGCAAATATGCACTTACATCCCTGATCCTGCAAAGATTTATAGACAAATCTAATTTTAGGCACTGCATAATCCCACGAAGTGACTACAAAAAGTCATAGTATGTAAGAATAAGAAAGCATCTGAATCTTAGTAGGACCAATGCCCATACACGTTAAGCAACAGTAGTTTTCACCTTGCCACTTCCAAGGCTTATTTATCCAAAATTAGTGAATTAAATTTGGGATTAAAAAAAAATCAGAAATCTAAAATGTGAAATAGGGCACTACATAGTGGAATGAAGGATCTTATCAGTCTACACTAGCTAGATACATCATTCCTGCAGAACCTTATCAGATTGAAGTCATGTTATGTGTTAACATTTCAATTTCATCAGATGTTTTGAGGTTTCTACTGGGCTTCTGCTAAGATCTTCTGTCATAAAGTTATAGTTCAGTGTAGGAAACAGCAAACATTTGTGCTGAGTAGTCACACGACTCTAGCGGTACATGTGGTTACAACCAGCCTGCGGGGTTAGCTGTTGTGGCAGGGCTGCCAAGGACCTGAGGGTTTGGGTTGCTGTGGTAGTTTGCCGAACTTCAGCATTATTTGGAACATTGCTTCCTTTCCTTCCCCTGCCCCTCTTCCCCTGATAATTAATGTGCCAAACCACTGTGGTCCTGGCTGTTGGAAAGATAAGAGGAGGGCTTAGTTTGAGGTTCGAAATGAGTTTGTTATTAAACACTGTATTTCCACCAATGTTAGCATTCAACCACTAATAGTTGTGGGAAATCCAGGTCTCGCTGTAGAAAGGCTTGTACTGTCCCAGCTGAGCTCTTTGGGTACCACGGATAGAGAGAGGAGTTGGCTATAGTCGCAGATCAGGGCTACTCAGAAAGCTGTGTGCTGGACAGATTTGGATGTCAAGTATATTTTCTTATGGCCATGCCATGATCTCAGGGAAGAAACGTCTCCCATGTTCCTATGGGAGATGCTGTATTTCTCACCCTCCTGGCCTCTGGGGCAATGGCAGCTGTTATTCCCAGCTGTGGGGTTATACTGGAGTTATAAGGAGATAAATGTCTTCATCTGGCAGCCCCCCTTCTGTATGTCCTTCATTGCTTAAATGCAGCCACCTTGGGGTGCAGCAGGACATTGCTGCACACAACAGCTGAAAGCTCAGCAGCCTGATTTCCAGCAGTCTCTGTAAATGAGTCCTGGAGGAGCAACATCCCCAAGAACAAAATGTGCCTTTTATTTCTGTTCAGAACTCACAGGGACAAACTGAAAATGTCTTAATTTCTGATCTCTTTAAAAAAAAAAAAAAAGTCAAGCTTTTAAGGGCTGTCTGTCTTTTCCCTTCAGTGTAGTTCTAGAAAGTGTGGAGTAGGGAGATACTTGTAAAATTTCAATTTGTGTTAATCAGAAATGTTTATTTTTTAAAAAAACTCTTTTATCTCACCTGGCATATACAAAGTTCCCCCCATTCTAGCAGGAGACAAGCTGGTACATCGTGACAGATACAATTAGAAATATTAGACTGAGTCATGTTGTTTGTTGTTTCTTGAATGTCCAGTTCAATCATGTTTCCTCTTGTACTGGAGGAGGTTTGTATCACCCCTCTCAGATACCCTGTTCCCTGACAGTCTCTGTACTCTTTGTGCTGAACTCAGGAGGTAACAGGCTGTTTTGTGGTGTCTGTCTGCCTGGCAGAACAGGCAGGAGTTCTTGTAGTCAAGGGCAGCATGTTAAATGCAAGTTATACAACTTCAGACAAACCTGTACACACAGAGCAAATGAACCCAAGCATAGAAATCATTCACCCTCCCGTGGGTTGTTATTTGAGACCATGGGTATGTTTAAGACCACATATCTGTGCCTCAGGCCAAATCACTGCACTGCTTCATTCCGTTTGTCCATGTGGATTTTGTGCCTGAAGTGTGGGTTTGAGGTGTTTGCATCCAGATGATTTCCAGGGGCAGTGCTAGGACTCAGGAGAGCCTCTGTTCCCCTACACCTGACATCCTTCCCTACGAGGTCAGGCAGCCAACAGGCACATGCACAAGGGGGTAGTCTGGTTTTTAGTCTGATGTAACCTGTGAAGGTGCCCACATGCTGGTAGGTTTGTCTGGCCTGCAGCCTGGGCTGTGTGTCACCGTCAGCTAACTCCCCTCCGGTCAGTCTGCTTTGCTTTCTGTTCCTTTCCTTGCTAAGGGTCCTTCATCCTTTCCAGAGTCCCAGTCCAGCTGCTGAGATTTCAAATGGTTACTCATCCACGGGAAGTGATACAGCCCGTCATTACGCGGTGGTGCTCCCCAGCCAGGAGGGATGTGTGTCAGATGGCTGCAAGGCAAAGGAGTCAGTGGTAAAGATCTCAGGAGAGCTGTACAGCAGTCAGTCTCCAGAAAAGAAAAGCTTTCTGTGGTCCATCTTCCTCCACTGCTGGGTCCTCCTCACCCTCTGGACCCACTCTGTTCTGGTGCAGCAGGCTGTTGTGCGCTTTTCAGCTTAAGAGTTTCTTGCATTTTAATTACTGTTTCCGAAGTACAGTTAAAATTAAAGATAATGTATACTATAAGCACTGTTTATTATTCATTACTGTGTGCTCATCACTGGATGAGCTGTTCTGTAGCTGTGATGTGTTAGTTCCCCACGCAGGGAGTATGCCTGGGGAGCTTCCTTGTTAAAGGCACTGGGCCAGATCAGCAGCTGGGGAAAATCTATACTTCACAGAGCGAGACTCATGTATCCTCGCTAAGGGTCTGCTTCCCCTCACAGAATATGGCATTCTTCTTCCTCCCTGGTTTCACCTCTTTTTTTGTTTCATCTTTTCTCACTTGTTTTTTTTTTTGTTTTGTTTTCCGTAGTGTGGAAGAGATCACTGCTGTCTTTTAGCTTGACTGCGATTAGGCACCAATTGCAGCTGTTCCTGCTCTTTGCCTCTCCCTGGGTCTAGCAGACAGGATGTGGGAGCTCTTCTTCACTGATAAATGTTGGCAGTCGATTTCATCCTTAAGGGCAATGATACTATAGCAAACAGGTGGGTTTGCAGAATGGAAATGGTTATGCTTACATTCACAGTTATCCTCTCTAGTGCCTGGCCCTATTGCCAAGCATTACTGACCAGAAAGCCTCTTTCTCCAGTTTTCCTGAGCTTTTCCTGAATATTGTCAGTGGTTTTGTGCAGGAATATCAGTCAGAAGGTATTTATGTCAGACAGTTTAAAATTGGGGTTGTCTGAAAGTTTTAAGCAATTAATTTCTCAGTTGTGCATTGGGGAAAGAGGCTTTTGAAGAGGGGCTTTAAAAATGTGATCTAAAGGCAATTATCCAGGCCATGTTGAACCAACCATTGACTGTCATATGGCAACCTCTTTGAAACTGTGATCCCCTGCTCCATATGAAAAGTTTCTTGTGGTTTTATCTTCTTTGTGAGGCACTGTAAATTTCATCCAGACATTTAAATGATGAATCTAACAAATTTGTGTGCTGTGTTGCTAACTCAGTGTACGCAGCAGTAGGTCACCTGGTGTTTTGGAGTCACTTGGGGAGAAGGCTTGCCTTGAGCCAAGGGAACAAAATACAGCCAGAATGCAAGAAAATGTGATAGTTTGCACAGGGACGGTGTCCCAGCTGATGCTCGCTCCTTACAATTGTCCCATATGAAATTCCTAGTTATCAGTTGCCTCTCCAAATTGAGTATGAGAGGCAGGCAGGAGTGCAGCTTTCAATCGCTGCTCAGAGAACTGGCCACTGTATGCATGGGGTTCGTAACTGCTAGGAGTATAAGTGAGAGACCTAGATGCCATCATGCTTTGAAAGAGCTTCTGGTCAGAACAAAATGGAGAATGTTTGCTGAGTAGGCCTTGCTATACTGTAAATAAAGCATCATCTGCCATCTAGTTACAGCAGGGGGATGCTGGAAGGAGGGCACTCCGCAATACCTTGCATTGTGCTGCCACTGTCAGTTCTTCAACTTTTTCTGCAAGCATTCTGTGCCAGCGATGTATAGAAGTGCAATGGTGAAGACTTTGCACGTGGCAGTCAGCCATCTGTGCATCCTCATTCTTACTTCTACCCATTCAGGTGTGCCCACCTGACAAATACAGCTCAACTTCTTAACTAAGAGGTAGCACCTAAGTCTTCAGCTTCATAGCTTTTTTTCAGGGATTCTGCACAGCAGAGCCTGGTTTTCAGGGATTATCATTGGCCTAAGTGCATCCCATTTAGATTCTGGGCGATACTTGGCTGATGTGACCCGCAGAGCTAGTCAGAAATCCTTGTGGCAGCAAAACCTGTAGGCGGTGATTGTTCAAGGTGCCACTGGAAGATGTTCAGGTCACAGGCTGTGGTTGCTCAGACTGACAGGCAGAAAAGCTCATTAGGTAGTAGCTGCTCCAGCCCCAGTGGATCGTATTCAAAGAGGCTGTGCATCCATCTTTTCTTCAGATGACCTGTTGTTCAGACCAGGCTTGTCACAGCCCATAAACTGGACTGTAGTGGTCCAGGCCTGCAACATAACAGAAATAAAGGTCCCTGAGGCTGCTTGAATTTGCTCTACTACCAAATTGTTACCTGATTGAAAGAATGTCTCTTTCTGTTTTCCTTGTCGACATTGGAGTTTCAGCCCACAGTCGCAATGCAGCACGAGATAAGCAGAGCTGGTTCCCAAGCAAAGCAGGTTCCAGGGTGCTGAGAAAGGGGATAGGCAAGCTCTCCAGTGGCTGAGGCACCCCTGCTCTCTGTTTGCGTACAGGTAACTTGTAAAACTCCCCTTGTGCTCTTGAGATAGAATTCACCAGAACACCCAAATCTTTGCCAGGAATTTGAGCTCAAGAGTCGTTAGGAATCAATGAGACTTGGGGGACTTTTGACATTATTACCCACCTTTTGCTATCTTTTGCTGGCTGAGAGTTCCTCTCATTTACGCATTTCCTCCTGAAGACGTTGCTTGTGAACATCATTGATTGTTCCTTTCTAATTCTCTCTCCAAATACAAGAGAAAAGGGGAAGTCCCTATTTATCTGTTGTGTATCACTCATTGTTTTATACATCTCTATTACCTGTGTACTGAAGAGGAGGTCCTGTGAGCACCAAAACCAATGAGACTGCTTATAAAGTTGTGTGATGCCTCGTATTCCTCCTTCCTGCTTTCCCCCTCTCCTTCCTAGTGTTTTCAGATCCATCTCACACTAACCACTTATTCTGTGGCTAATTTGGAGAGACCCATGTGGTGGCACTGGCCTCCTAGAAGGGATGAGGGACCGAGTTTTGCCTGCTTCTTCCTTAGCAGGAAGGTGAGTTTGGGCCTGTTTCCTGTCCAGTGTTGAAAAACAGTTCAGGAACTGCATCTTTAAGGACACTACTGCTTTGTCACATCTAGTTGAAGTTACCTGTACAGTTCAAAAGAAAGAGAGAGAAGGAGAATAACTGGCAGATAGGCAGGATGGTGGCACAAACCCTGCTTCCTTAGGAAACCAAACTGAAAGATGCTTCTCTTATATATACTTTTCGTATGGATTGGTGAGCTAAATGGATCTCTTCTGTCACTGGTTCCTAAACACATGCTGGCTCTAGCTTTCTCTCCTGCCTGAGCTAGAATGAACAGTCCTGAACATAATGTGTAAGCTGGGGGTACACAGTGAGTGCCTCTTGTGGTGGTGTGTATCACCTGCAAGATTGCTTTCTACCCTTGCCTTTTCCGTGCTTTTTAATTTTTGCCATGCAATGCCTGGGTATTTTCCTTGGCCCATGGGGATCCAGAAAAGCACATCGGGAAGTTAAATGATCTCTTCCAGTGTACGTTCCTTGGCATTTGTCATCCATGACTTTTCTCTGCTGTCAGACTGTGCTGTCACCTAGGTTAAGTCCTTGTGGCTTCTGTAAAGGAAGTAATCTTGACTAAACCGAACTTCTGTGTCTCACGTGGCATGACCAGCAATCCTGGCTGTTTATCTCAGCCATGAGTAATGTGGCCGCTATAAACTCATGATAGTAAAGACTTCACTCATGTTGTAAGTGCACATTAATTATCTGACTGCTGCACATTCGTGGACAAAAGCTGTATCTGCGCTTGACTGACATACAGAAAAGCATGTTTTTCAGCTGCTGCAGTCCCCGTGTCTAGCAGTTTTTGCTGAGTACAATGCACCATGTTCCTTCACCTTTTTCCAGTAAGACTAGTTCCCAGGGGCCTGGATGAGCTGTTAGGTTTCTGCTTCCCATAACAAATCCCTGCTTATAGTTGCCTACAGATGCTTCTCTCTTCCTCTCCTATTCACTGCCTTAGGCTGAATGTCTTTGGAAAATTTTAGGTGTTTCCAAGAAACGATACATAAGGCAATACATTTTATAATAATTTAAAAGGAGTTCATGCTATCCTATTGTTTGCCTTTTTTTCCCCTTCATGTGATTTCCACTGCTTTCCCTCCTGGGGGAGATTCTGATGGAGCTGTTTACTGCCATATCAAAGTTTGCTTTCATTTGGCACCAAATCCGTGCAGAAGTCTGAATTAAATTTTTTTTGAGTGCCACTGTCAGAAAATGCCAATTGTGTTTATGGAGGATATGCGATTGCAGAATCCCAGCGCTAGTGGGAATTACTGGCAAAACTCTGTCTTTGATCTAAGGAGGTTCTTGGCGGTGTAGGAAGGGATGAGCCTGCCACCATTGAAGTCACCTTTCACATCTTTATTGAGCAGGGTGAACCGACTAGTTTGGAAGGTATGAGTGCTGCAACTTGTGAACCGTGTGATGCAGGGGCCTGTCATCTTCTCATGACCTTGTGATTCAGCATCTTACTGGATATGAGGTCAGTTTGTAGTTCGGCATCACCACACTTGGCTGCATGACACTGGATAGCTCCAGTCTCACAGGATCCAGCCAAATGAAGCCTCCAGCATTTAAAAATGAACCTGTTAAACGTAAGTGTCAATTTTTTCCCCTTGTTTTCCACCTTTCCTAATGATTTAAAATAAAGAACAGAGCAACATTGCATCTGCTACCACTGAAATGCTTCAGTGGCATGTCACAAGCCCTTCTGGAGCAATTGCTGCTCCAGTCCCTTGAGTGAGAGCAAGGCTGTATTCTCTGCTGTATTCACCCCTGTGAAACGGCATCTTTGTACGGGCCAGCCTGTAGCTTTCGCTGTTGGCATATGATTATGTTAGTGCTGGTTTTGTTCAAGTGAATGCCTGTTGCAGTTTTGCAACTTCAAAATATCATTCTTGCTTTAAAGACATGCCATAGGGGGATGTAGAAAAAGTGGACACGTTGCACTACATCATGTCCCTTAGCCTGTTCCTGGAGCTCCCAAGGTCTAAGGTACCAGGGAGCAGAACGCTGTTCTGGGGTTGCTGGCAGGAATGAGCTTCAAGAGCGGACTCCATGCTGCATTAAGCTGACGATGCAGATGTGCCCAGGATGACTTTATTTCCCACTGCCATCAACTGGCACAGTTGCATAGCTTTGCAAAGAGTCTGTTCCCATACTGTTCTGATTTGAAACCACTCCAGATCTGTTTTGTTCAGCCCTTTGGTTGCTGTTCTGGCTCTACGTTTGGTGTCTTACTCCACATTTACTTGTTGAAGCTGATCCTAGTCCTGGTTCACTATGGGGCTAGCGAAGTGAATCCTTGCAAAGAGATAAGGGGAGAAAGATCCCAGTGTAAAGGCTTGAAGTTTCCAGATTTATGTATGTGATTATTTACTGCTTTTGAAAATTATTTACTTGGAGTGTGTTTGCAGAGGTCATTGTCTGAACTGTTGCTTTCGAACACAACTGTATCATGCCTGGCCACAACTGAAGCAGGGATGGGAGGAAGCCAGCAGATGATTCTGGAGGGAGTTGGTTTGTGCCACAGGATTCTGTGCCCCCTTCTTGGGGGGCTGCTGGCCTCCTTCCTCCCTCTGGCTTGCTGTAGGAAAGGGTGCCTATTTAAACGACTTTGCTAATATAAGTTAAGCAAATAGACTGTCTGGATTAAAAAAAGAACCTTAAATAGAAGTATTAGCTGTGTTTGATGCTGTTTAATAGATGTTTTTTCCTGCTAAGTGTAAATCTTTATGGGTCCTGGTAGCACTTCAGCACCATTCACAAGCAAATGAGCTGCTAATTATCAGCCCTGCCCAGGCTAATTAGTTCTGTTAAGAGTGTATTAATCTAGGCGGAGCTCTGAGCTAATGCAGCTTTGCTGCTTCTAGGACTTGAGCTGATCTGGTCAGAACTGGGATGTAGATCTCTGATTTTGGGCTGTTCTGCGTGCACAGGCTGTAGGTACTGTGACTTCTCCTAGCAGTCGTTGAGAGCTGTTCTCCTGCTAGCACAAATGCCCAGTCTCCAGGTCCCAAGAACTTGCATGCATTTTACCGATTTCCCCAATTTAAATATACCTACTGTGCACTTCCCTTGAGCATGGCGGCACTGTGGATGGAGCTTCAAGAGGGAGAGGTTAGAAGGCAGCAGGCTTGGTGAGACAGAAGTCAGCAATGAGACACCCTCTTATTGAGCCACAGGGAACAGAAACCCCTCTTCCTTCCTCCTCATAGGCGTGAGCTCAGGTGGGTCAATACAGCTCTTCACTAGTTCTAGCCTTCAAGCCCTTTGCTATTCTTATGTTTTGCCCAGTGAGTCAGCTGCTTGGAAATAAAGATCTGCAGATTTGTGGTGGTGCAGGATATGGTATATTTTGTTTTGCTGGTAGGATGCTTTGTCTTTCTGGTGCTTAGGTTGTCACATGGTTTCACTTAGGTTCCCAGTGATGTTCTAGAGAGAAACTCTATGTGCAGCGCTCCGCAGCAGTCTAATAGCTTTGGTTTATTAGGCAAATATCACAGTTCTGTTTATGCAGACAAGTAGGCAAAGTAGGTGCTGTAAAACTCATGTTGGTCTCCTAAAACTGGGAGTGCAAGCAAAGTGGGAGAAAAAGGCAAACTATTTGAGGCTGGTTGGCCTATTTTACTAACCCTTTTTTTCCTCAACTTTTTCTTACAGCCCCATGGGAACCTGTACTAAACATTCCCTAGGTGGCTGCATGTGTGATGTTACTCAGTACCGCCTCTCAGTGCAGCTTTCTAAAGCTTGGTTAATAAATGGCATCACTTTGGTTCCCCTTTTTTCTGGTGCTCCATCCTGCTCTCTGCAGGTTCCAGTTCAAGAAGTGATAATACACAGACTTCACACCCAGTGAACAACAGAAACCCCAAAGGGGTTCTTCATACACAATAATGTTGGTGCCAAAGGAGGGAGAAAGTAAAATCAAGGGGACTCTGACTGTGAAAGGAGTGATGTGATTAAACGTACTTATCTGGGAAAAGGCCCTTACTGACGTGATGTTTTGCTTCGCTTTGCTTTACAGGTGCTCTCCATCACTATGAGCTTATTTCATAGAGGGACTGTAGCCCGCTTGATCAGCGGATGTTAAGTGTCCCATCTGAAGACGGGTTGATGTGGTTCCTTTCTGCCACTAAGGATTGTGGTTGGTGAATGTATTTGCCCCACCATCTCTAAGTTAATGGTGTGCCAAGGGCAGATGTGAAGCAGCTGTTTCTCTGGATATTGATGTGGTATCTTCTTAACGCATCACGACGCCTTGGGCCCACCGGCAGCACGGGATATGGAGGCTCTTGAAGTTGATGACATTAGCCCTGCCTTGGAAGTGACTGAAGACTTTTTCAATAGTTTTGATACTAAGCTTGAAAAGATTGTGCAGCCCTCTGAGGTGTATGGTGTACAGGAGGTCCCCGAACTGGTTGGGCACGAGGTATTTGATCAGATAACAGAGAGCAGGAATCTGAGGAACGTCGCCTCCTTAGCCAAAAGTAGCCTCATCTGGGATCACTGCAAAAATGGCCTCTTGGAAACCAAAGCTCAGACAGCATTCCCTGCCAAAGACCAGCACGTGGTGCAGAGGGGAACAGCTGCTGACAACCTTGCTTGGGCAGGGGAAGGGGAGACCGCAGCTTTTAACATCTTCAATATGTGCCAGCGGAGGAGAGACAGGCCTCGCTCGGTGAACGACATCCTGGTGCAGAATGAGGAAGCCTCCACATTCAAGCCAGGACACAACAGGTCACGCTCTGATATCAGCCATGTAAACTGGGGAGTGGTCTTCACGGGCACCTCCCTGCAGCAGCCACCTGCGCCTGGGCAGGACAATAACTGCGCTCTGCTCTCTTACCTGGCGTTAACCAAGGGAGAGGACATCCAAGGAAACACAGGTTTGTGCTGATGCTTTATTGTTTCTGTTGTTATGAGGACTTTCCTATTTGTTTTTAATATTTATTTTGAAAGAGGAGCTGCATGTTTTAAAAAAAAAAACAAAAACAAACCCAAAAAACAACTGTGAGGTAGCTCTTAAAATGATGGAAATTAGCATGGCTCTGTTGTCTTTGATATAGCTCTGTCCGTTTTCCTGCCTTAAGGATCAGTTTTTAAACCAATCTTGACTTCTGTTCCTTTCATGGTTTGAAAAACTAAGCTTGTTTTGCTTCTATTTTGTTCGGTTTGACTCAGGAAAAAATTATTTATTTGTTATGTATTTCTGATCATTTCCTTACCTGATTTTCCCAAACTAAAAAAAAAACTTTGAATGCTAAAGCTACTGGGAGAGTGGCAAATCCAAATAAAGGCAGTTTTCATAAAAGTTAAAGAGCGGCCATTAAAAAGAGGACATACAATGCTTGTGAATGAGGCCTGAGATCTCTGTTCTGTTTCTTTAAGAAATGCTGGCTATTCAGTCCATAAACAATTAACAAAAACTCAAGCATGCAATTTGTGCTTGTCAATATTAAGGCATCTCTGCCAGCTTTGTATGGGGTACAGGAAATCTTGTTATCAGATTGAGGCAGGCATCTCCAGTGAGCCATACGAAGCGATACTTCAGCGAGTGATACTTTTTCCTTTTCCTTTCTCAAGCACTGCACTGGAAGAGGTTGTGCTCAGGGTTTTGGAAACACTGAACCAGTGTCTCCATCTCCATGATTTATTTTGTAGATGCCAGAAGTGGACTGGGCACTTACGAAAAAGAAAAGCAGTTAGTGCCACAAAGGTTTTATAACCTAAATAAAGGCAGGACTTAACAAAGGAATTTAAAAATCAAAGGGTTGTGAAAGTGTCCATGTGTGTATGGTGGAATGGCTCCAGTTATGAATAGGTAGCCTGTTTAGGGTTAAAAAAAGCCTTTTGGGTTAGGTTTTCCAGATAAGTCAGCTATTTTGGAGCATGAAACGCAGGTGCCTAAATGGTTGTGTTTGTGGATGTGTGCATATAAAAACATAAATATATATATAAAATATGTAGGTATATATGTATGTATATATATGCACACAAACCTGTAGGTTATTGTGTTATATTGTGACATAGTTGCTGTATCCCAAAGAAGGGTGCTCTTGGTTTACAAAGGCAAGTATACCTGCTGTTATTTTTGTTCAGGGAGTTATATTGCTTCCTGTAGAGTGGGGTCTGTGTTCTGTGTCCTTCCCGTGGAAGGGATGCAGAACAGGAACGCACCCAGAAGCCTGGAGACAGAGCTCCTGGTTTCTGTCAGCTGTATCCTGGGCATCTCATGGGTTTAACTTAACATGTAACACCTTTATATGCCCACAGAAACACCATTAAAATCTAGCCATTAAAGGTCAATACATGTCCCTGATAGTGTTTTAAGCTTAATCTTTTTGGCCCAATTTCCCCACGCAGGGAAAAAGAAAGGGGTTCTGTTACTTACACTGTTTATAATAAGAAATACCTAAGCCATTCTGTATTTAAAGACTTGTTCATGCACTAATTCAGTGAGAGTGATTTCAAGCTGCCACTGGATCCCCAAGCTGCAAGAAGCAAGCCGCCAATCCAGCTGGTGCTGAGCAGCATAGTCCGAGGCCGAACAGGTCTCCCTTCTGTCAGTCCAGGGCTTAGGCAACTGCAGGAGTACGTTGGGGTGCACCGTAATGCATTGTACCTCTGTTCGGGGTGAAGCAAATTACATTCCCCTCTCCCTTACACACAAATGCAAGACAGTGTGATGCAACTGTTCATAAAAGGAAGCAAAAATGAAAAATGGAAATGATGTGGGTTTTTCTTCCCCTTCTGGCAAGCAAAGAAATTTTATTAGGAACTGCAGTGCTGGGACACCATTGTGTCTGCAGTCGGGGACTGCATATTGCATTGTCTCCCCCCTCCTGGGTGAGAGTCTCCACACTTTCAGAAGCTGGGCTGTCTGCAGTGTTGTCCTTCTTCGACCCCAGCTCCCACTTCAGCTGTTCCAGTCCACTTTGCTTAGAGACGACAGACCCCAGGGAGATGCACCAACCCTCTGGAAGCCCTAATAGGGCCTTGCTGTATCCAGAGTCAAGTCTATAGCAGGATTCTGAACTGGTGTCTAGAACCTTCTGTGCTGTAACCATGAGAGGAAGAAAAAAGACAAGCAATGTGCTCTGTGTACAGTTGGATCTAACAGGGGGATTCCTTAAGCTAGGTTGTGTCCAGGATTTAGTCACCCCATCGCAGTGTGTACCCAAGGTGTGCCGCTTTAGTAGTAGCAGTGGAGTTCAGTAGTACTATTCCCAGCCCCTCAGCAGGCACTTGTACTGTTTAAATGCAGTTAATGCAATGAAGTTTTTCTCCATACAGAAAAAGTAAACAAACTGTGTTAGAGTGATATACTCTTTATCGTTATGATTTCATGTTAAACATTTTGGAGTTGTGAGTTTTAACTGTGAAGAACTCGCATCTATAAAGTAGTTTTGTGAGGTATAGCAATATTAGCACTCTTAAGAAAACCAGAAATTGACAGATTTCCTTGAAAAAAACTCTTGTTTTTATACTATCTGCAATAGTGTCAGGTATCTTACAGCTCATCTGTTCCTGGATTTCTCTGTGGCACCAGGAACAAGTCCCATTGCTGTGCTCAGTGCTGCCAGAAGCGTTGTCTCTTCAAAATGGCTTTTTACAGAAGAGACTCAGTATGGTCAAGTTCTGGGATCTCAGAGGTGAACCGAGCAAGGGAAGGAAATGGATTAGTAAGAGTGGCTGAAGAACTTCTCCCAGTACTCACCTGCAGCCCAGCAGCAGTCAGTACCTCTAAGGTGCTCAGCCCACAGTTCTTCTGTTGCTTTTTGCAAAGGTGCAAGGCATTTGTCAGTGCTTGCTGTGTGCCCTCCAAGAGCCTTTCTGCATGGGATGTTTGAAGGCAGTGGTACCTTCTTTGAGGAAGGAGAACTTCTGTGCTCTGAAAATGCACTCTTTTAACCTGTTTCCTTAACCTGTTCTGTTCAGCTGCTGTGCAGGTTTTAGAAGGTAGCCATGGTATTTCTTCCCTCTGTGTTTACAAGAGAGCCTGCCATAGAGTTTGCTGCTTCTGTGAGCTGAGCTGAAAAGAGAAAAGCAAAAGCAAGAAAGTAGATGTTGCAGGTACGTGTATCTGGGACTGGTAATTATTCTCCACAAGAGACCAGAAAATGTATTTTAAGGTTGGCTAAAAGCTGCTGCAGTGGTTGAAGGAGTCATAGTGGCTGCAGCCCGTGGAGGCATCCCTTTCCAGGGCTTTAATACAGATTAAACTAATGCATATGAGATACTGAGAGCAACTTCAGCCACTCCTATCAGTCCTCATTGCGGTAAAGGACTTCCCTTTGGAGCCTGCAGAGGTCTCCCAGTCCTCCGAGGCTGGCCGAGTTGCTGCATACATTAACTCTTCACAATTTTTTTTTTCCTTATCTTCATAGTATATTTATTACTATGAGCTTATCTGTTCCTGCTGCTTGCTTTTTTATAATACAAATAAAATGAAACTGGATCCTTTCCATGTGCTGTGAAAGAAAAGGATCTGAAAAGAAGCTGTGCCTTTTGGGGCATGATCTCCTTAGGCCTGCTGGCAAAACAGCTAGTGTACTAGAAGTGAGCACTGTTTGTGCTATGGAGCAGTGTCAAGCAGTAAGTGAAACTAGCAAAGACAGAAGTTGTAAGCAAATTCAAGGCAGGCTTTTGTATTTCTGGGCATGTGGCCTGGCAAACAAAGGGAGAATGCTGCTTCTGTAGTATCCAGCGAAAGCTTGCTTAGATTAAAACACAATGTGTGAGCAGTTACCTTTGATAGTCATGTGGATGTTTTCATTCAAACATAGCCACTCCTGAGAGCGCGGGTGCTATAGTACTTTTCCTGGGTAGCTGTTTTGTTTGCTTGCCATGCCTGTGAGCTTGGGGAACTCCAGAGCTGTCACTGCACTGAGCACCTGCATGCTGACAAACTGTCCTTAACTGCAGAAGGCTGACGCCTTGTGCCCCTCTCCAACAAGCAGCTATGGAGGTACTCAGCCAGCACCATTGATTTTGGCAGTATGCTCTGTCAGGAAGCTGAGCCTACAGGGTGTTTGCAGCACTGTTGCATGGCAAAATAGACATACCAGAGAAAGGTGACTGCCTTAAAACTGGGCAACAGGCCCGAATTCTACTGTGTCTGATCGAGGCCAGGATTTCACCTCCTTCTTTCAACTGACTGATTTAAAAAATACCTTTTTTCCCCCTCTCTTCACATCTTTTTATCTGGCTGGGAGCCTAGTCATTGTTTGGGACACTTTGAAGGTATGATCTTGTACTCAGAGTTTGTGCAGGGGATATTTCAAGAGAGGTTTGGGCCCCTCTTCATATAACTCTTGTACATGTTACATACTTTTCTAGTGTGTTTTTGTGGAGGTGAGACATCTAAATCTGTATTCATGAGCAACACACCACTGATTCATAGGCTGGGGACTGTGAGTGATCCTTGAGTTCTGAGGAATCATTTTACAGTGCTGCTTTCTCTTATTCTGGCAACCACACAGACTTTATGTTGGGGTGTTTTCTTTGTTTGCCAGATATCCTCACCTTCGGCAGCAGCAGTAGTGGTGGCTGGTACCAGCTGTGTGCCTGTGATGTTGGCTCATGCAGCATTTAGTGGTACATAACAGCGTGCTGAGCAGGTGTGTGGTGGTGGGTCACAGAGCAGCAGACAGCAGTGCCATCAATTGCCGCCGCTGTTGTCCTGCTCAGGGAGGAGCTGCAAAGACAGCTAGCTGGAAAGGGGAGGTGTGGCAGGTATGGGAGCTGCTGCAGAGGTGGAGGTGGCCAGAGATCCTGAGAGGTGTGAAACATTGGAGGTGTGACATGCAGCCTTCATGCTTCCCCTCCAGTGACAGCCAGGTAAAGCCTAGCTCCTGTCCCGCCTACCATGGAGGTTTCTGAAGCCTGATTGCCATTTCTGATTTTGCAAAAACACCCCTGTAGCACTGTCTTTTGTCTGTGGTATGTAGAAGCTACACAGCCAGGGCAGACCAATAGGCTGTTAATTGCCACTGGGATGGCAGAACATTATAGATCTGTGGTGTTGTGCAGAAGATAATGGTGCTGTTGTCCAAGAGGCAGATGTGTGGAAACAACACTTCTGCACCTTCCTCTCTGGAGAGCAGGAAGCCTCAAACCACTTGGAAATAATCCCAGAGGTATCAAGCCAGTTGGAGAACTGATGCCCCCCCTGTGGCCAATTTATTTTCAGCACTAAAAGGTAGTCAAGAAGAAGGTAGCTGTACTGCAGAGATTTGGGGCCTTTCAAGATTGAGAAGGTAAAACTGTTATTTAAAATCCAATGTGAGTTGGATGCCCTCCACTGCGGGGATTCGTAAGTGCCAGGGACTGTCTGTGCATCTAGCAAGAGATAGCCCCTTCTCCTGGGAGATTACAGCTTAAATACGCCACACAGTAAAGGTAGGGAGGATGAGTAGGGGCAAAGAGAGGTGAGGCGCTTTGTGGAAGATCAAATGGGAGTATAATTTGGATCACCTGACTTCAACTCATCTGCTGGATGATACTTCCCCTCTAACCCCCCTGGCTAATTTGGGGAGTGCAGCACTTGTTCCCTGCAGGCTCACTCCTGATTGCTCCTTGGGCTTGGGCGCCCTCTGAGCTGGAAGGGCCATGGGGTGCTGGCAGAGAGCAGCAGCAGTGGAGGGGGCTAGGCTGGGCAGCTGCCGCGGGTGGAGGGAAACGTGACCTACTCCACTCCTTTGCCTCAGAGGCTGTGGGAGGGTGCAGGGTGATGGAGAGGGGAGTGTGGTGGGAGGCGATGGGAGGGGCTCACATACAGGGGATAAATTCACAGTGCAGGAGGGTTACAGTAAGCAGCACTGATGAGTCTGGTTGCGAAGCTGTTCTGGTTTGGAGGGTTATTCTTTATGGAGATTTTTGCTCTGGAGCTATGACACTCCATAAAGCTAATGAACAGAGTTTTCATCTCCTGGGGCACTGCTGATTGCTTCCAGTGATGTTGTGATGACTTTCATAACTGAATTTTCAGGTTAGTTGTTATTATTCCCTTAGTGGTGTCAGCTAACCCTCCTAATGTGAACTGACCCTGTTTTCGTAGCTTTGACAGTCACTTTATACCCTTTCTTCCTTCCTTTTAAAGCTGAATTGAGTGAATTTATAAAAAAATCAGCAAATCCATCTTTGTTTTGATATTCTCACTTCTTTTGCAAGTGCCCCTGTTTTATGCATCTCCTAGCTGGTGGTAGGTAACCATCTCTCTCAACTCATTATATTTGTCTCTTCCAGAGTTGAGTCCTGTTCTGGGTTGGTCTTGCACTTTGACTGAATCCAACCTCCTTCTCCACTGCCCCCTTGGCACAGGCACTGTGTCAGTATGCACAGGGTGCTGGTCGTCTGCTCAGCAAACACTATACAAGTGTTGGACTTGCTGCAGAGGAGCAAAAAGGAATGGATGGAGTGGCTGGGCAGCCAGGATCCTGTAGACTTCAGCAGAGTTTCTCGTGTGTTTCTCGTACAATGCCACAACTGAAAGGAAAGACATAAAGAATAATTTGTTCAGGTTCTTTGTCCATCTGTTTAGGTAGTTCATTCAGTGAGGAGTTTTTTTGGTGAACAGCTAAGCCAACCTCACTAGCAGTGCATAAATCTAAAATTAAAGCAGGTTTTGCTTTCCCGAAGCCTAAGGAAGACGAAAAAGAGTGAATGCCCTTCTGGTGGGGAGAGATGCTGTTTCTTTATATAAATTAATGCAAACTGCTACCTAGTTACAAGTCTCATTGCTGTAGTAGTCCCTTGAAAAGAGGTGGCATTGGGAGAAAAAGCCAGATTTGGCTCCAGGACAGCCATGTGCTGGAAATTTGTGGCTAAATATCAATGCCATTATTTCAGGACCAAGTGGAATCGGATATACTTGCCTGAAAGAGATATACTTGCAGAGCCAGATGGGAATATAGGTGGGAAGAGAAGACTGTATTTTTAAGTAGGAGGGAAGTGGACATTGTGGATCTGAGTCACACTGGCTGAGGCACAGTTTGTCCCTGGTCTAGCAAACCCCACCAAGCAGTGACTAGCCCAACCCAATTTGAGAGCATTTTAGATCCCAAAGGTGTCTCAAGTTCTATGGAAATCAGAGAGGAGGACTATTGACAAAAACTTGGTAACTTAGGCTCATCTCTTACTAAGCATTAGAGAACCCAGAGAGGAGTGCCACCTCAAGAGACAAACCCCTCAGAAACTAGGGATCTCTGCTTCTGCTCTTTTCCGAGTTACTTGGTATTACTGTCATCAGAAATGCTTCACTGGTGGAAAACAGGGCAAGTTTTCTTGCTATACCAACAGGGACGCAAGTACAGTCAGTTGTTCAGGAGCGTGTATCTTCTGGACATGCTGAGACAACATTTGGGCTCCCTCTCCTGTGGTACTGGTTGCACCAACTGCCCCCCAGTGTGGAGAGGGGTAGATGTGTGCTTGGTGCACGGTTCCTAGCCAGGACGAGTGGGCAATTCCCAAAGGAGAGGAGAGACGCTGAAGAAAATATTGCCCTGTCCCCAGCTGCTGAGTCTCTCTTTGTTTCCCTCTGCCTCCTTCCCCCTCTTCCCTTGAAATTATAACTCCAAATGGCTCAGGCGTGGGCCATTTACTGTTATTATTTCCCTTTTTTCACTCTTCCTCAATTTATTCTCCCCGTCTCTGCAGGGAGGAAAAGAGATGCAGTTTCTGTTTGGAAGGTGGATGGAGAGATGGTAGTGTTTGCTTTCTGAGTGGAAAGGTATTATCTGACACACTGCATGTCGAGGAGATAAAGGAGCAGAGGGTTGTAAGGGGGATGTGTGGTGTGTATGTGTAGCATATGGATTCCACCTGTCTCTGCCAGCATCTATTGCCCTGACCTAAACAATACAAGGCATTTGAATTTTAATCAAGTTGGCTGCTGGTTCTGTCCCAGTTAGAGTGAGACACAGTGGAGCCGATTCATGGGAGCTTGAACGGAAGGAGTGGGGCGAAGGAGGGAGAGAGGGGTGCCTCTGTGAAAGGCAGGGAGAGATAGCCTTTCTCTAACTCAACAAAAGACAAGCAAACCTGTGTGCAGATGAAGGAGGGGTGGCTGGGGGAAGGTTACGAGTTGTCTTATTATGGAGAAGCTTGAACTGTCATCTGTACTTGATGGAAGCGAGAGAGATTGCAGTTGGAGCTGCAGAAGCGCTGCCTCCCTGATTGGATTAATAGAAAGGGAAGATGACTCTAGAATGGCTGCCCATTATCTGCACTACAAAGGGATTAGTGTGGGTTTCAGAGAAATTAATGGCTTTTGAGTTAGCGCAGAAATACTAATGAATGTCAGGGCCAGAGATGTACGGTGAACAAAATTGGTTCTCTTTTAGTGTGTGTGTGCGCGCACGTGTATCTATCCATTTGTGATAAGAAAGTGTGCTTTTTCTCTACCATTTTGTGTTTTAGATTAGGCTTTCAGTTTTCATATTTAGCTGAAATACTCTCGAGTAGCTTATTTGTCGGCAAGGTATAGTTATATTGATTTCTTTTCCACCTTTTCAGACCTAGTGCCACAGTAGCAATTTTTTAATTGTTGTTATGATTTTAGTCATATATGCAGGAAATCTTTGTAGGTAAAGTGTAGAGTGCTTTGAACATGGTGTTAAATGCAGGCTCCGTTCTGAGTAAGCAGGCAATGCGGGGAAGCTGAGGCTGAGCTGGCAAGGCGAAACCGAAGTGCCTCCTTTTTGTTAGCGTGGATGGGAGGTAGCATCCTTCCCCTGTTTTTTTAACCCCCATGAGGTTTACATACGCACATTAAGTATAGTATGCAATTAATTCTCATGTGTGTTCATTAAGTTTAATTGAAACTTGTCTACTTAATCCTTATAAATCCTTAAAGTTGGTCTTCACTGAAGAGCTAGCCAAAGCTTTTACACTGTTGCTGTTCTTAATCCTCCTCCTGACCATACACGAAACTCTCACAGCCAACTACAGCAATGCTTTCAGCCAAGGACAGGAGCATCTCCGTAGACTGAAGTTTACAGCCCAAGGTCTGCTTTCTCACCAGTTGGTATCAGAAGCCCTTTGGACAGTAACTAAGTCCCTCAAATACTCATAGTCCCTGACTCTCCTTGTGCCCTGGGAGGATAGACAGACTCACCCATTAGCTGGCGGTGGTGAGAGCGGCTTGGCCAGCAATCCTGGCTGTATTAGCTGGGAAGCTCAGTACGTGTGGGGATGCAGTAACTTTTATACAGGCTTACCTTTGGCTCTTTGTTTCCAAGCTTCATCAAGCCCAGATGCTTCTGTTCTCTTAGCTCTGCACTGAAGACATCCTAGGTATACTCAGAGGTGATCGCGTCTAAAACTTGTTAGAGTGTGGCCTGTTAACGTGAGTGGTAACTGGTTAAGCTGAGATGCTGAAAATATTTTGCGCCTCCAGCTGTCTATGCTATCCCTCTTTCAAAGGTTGTCAGCCCGAGGGCAGAAGCCACGAGTGAAACAGCTCCTGTATTGCTGTGGATTGTAATGCTGCATGTTAAGGTCAATTGATGCTGATTTTGTTTTGACCTAATTGTGCCGGGCAGTGGATGAGGAGCTGTTCCCAGGTGGCTGCCTTGCTACTGAATTGGGTATAGCAGTCTCCAAGGGAGATGAACAACTGGAGGCAGAAACCTCTTCACTTGTGTCTGTTAATTCTGCCACTGTTAGTAAGTCAAGACCCATCATGGGTACCCTTACTGGAAAGGTGAAGTAGAAGTCAAATGGGAGCAAGAATTTGTTCCTCAGGCTGGGTTGTTTCGGGGTGCCAAGTGTTAAAGTTGGTGTTAGAGCATAACGGTGAATGCCACTGAATTTATAAAGGGACCAACAAAAATTGCATAGAGCTACATGTGCAGCCCAAGGTGAAAATACAATGTTTGCATGTATTAATGGTGGCTGAAGTGGTGCAAGTCAGATTGGAACAAATTTTGCACAGAAACCTTTTTTACAACTCAGAAATGCTTCAGATAATTTCTTTTAAATTTGTATCGCTTTGGTGCCTGGAGTGACTCATGTATGGCTGGCTTTCTGGGGATGAAGAAGATTCCCCTTGACTTCAGCTTGGGCTTAGGTTTGTGAAAGGGTCTGCACCTGAAGTGCTGAGGCGCTTAGATATGTGTGTTTGAGTCTGGGTAGCCTCTTACTTTTCACTTTTGGTCATGTCTCCTGATCCTGATTCTCATAAATCAGCAAAGCTCCTCTCTAGTAAAAAGAGCTGTGCAAAATGTTCTGGTCCCGGGTCGTGATGAAATGTGGTAAGAAACTGCTGTCGTTGGGCACAGTTCTCCATTCCCCGTGTCCTGGGTAAGTCCAAGTGCCAGGTGCAGTGCCTGGGTGCTGGCAATGGGGCTGTTCTGGCTGGTTCCAGCAGCCCCACTGTGGGGCGCAGCTGCACCCATCAGCCACAGGTGGGGCCTCTCTGGCAGAGTGCATTTCAGAAAGGGCAAAGCACTCCATGGTGGTGTGAGGAGTGAGGAAGAAAGTGTGAGGAGCAGCCCAGGGTCAGAGGAGGAGAAGGTGCTCCAGGCGCTGGGGCAGGGATTCCCCTGCAGACTCTGGGGGAGACCATGGTGGAGCAGGTATCTCCCTGCAGCCCATGCAGGACCCCATGCTGGAGAAGGTGGAGATTTCCTGAAGGAGCTGTGGCCATGGAGTGCTCATGCAGACCTGCTAGGTCTATCCTGAAGGACTGCAGCCCCTGGAGAGGACCCACACTGGAACAGGAGAAAAGTGTGAGGAGGAAGGAGTAGCAGAGAGGAACTGACCACGACCCCCCATTCCCCTTCCTCCTGTGCTGCTTGGGACAGGGGGAGGTAGAGGGGTTGTGTGTGAAAGCATGAAGTTGAGCCTGGGAAAGAGAGGGGCACGAGGGGAAGGTGTTTTAGTTTGTATTTATTTCTCACTGTCGAAATCTATTTTAATTGACAATAGATTACTTTATAATATTGTACTCTTCTGGACTAGGTTCTGGGAGACTTGCAGTGTTTCATTGCTCTGTCACTATTCTCCTGGATAATCTCAGGAAAATCGCTTTGTTTCCCTGTCCCCTTTTTGTAAAGTGTTTTGGTGCCTCTGAGTAAAAAAGTGCTGTATTCTCCTTGGCTCAAATGTAGAGTCAGTGCTTGTGTTTGATAATTATAACCAATTGGGTGAAGGCTATTTCTGCGATCCTATCCTCCAGATATATCATGTATGGGTAGGAGAGAGAAGCCAGAATGGCGTAGCAATTTGAAACAGTTATTTAAAAAGAATTAATGGTAACGTTCTCATTTTGTTTCCTCCAGAATGCAAGTCAACGTTCCCAAATATTCTGAAGAAGGGATACTTAGAAATTAGAAGAGACAATGACAGCTACTGGCAAGCCTGTTACGCTGAGCTCTCCCCATACAAACTGTACCTGTATTGCTTGGACAGCAGTGGCAACCAGACTCTTCCCACCGTGTATCCACTCATGCATTTTCAAAGAGTCACTGTTACTGGTTGCATTGAAACCAAGGTGGTTGACGCTGTCCTGTCAGACAACTCGCAGCTACAGCTGAAGGCAGAGTCTTCGTGGGAGGCTTTGGACTGGGGACAGAAGCTCTGGGAAGTGGTGCGTGCTTCTGTGCCTGCTTTCACGAGGCAGCAGGAGAAACTGGAGAATGTGCCAAAGCCTGACAATAACAGTGACCTTTCTCAAGCCAATGGATTGTTAGAGAAGCCTATGGAGCTCTTCCTATCCATGAATTTGACTGAAAACACTAAAGAGTACCAAAATATTCTCAAATCAGGGACTCTTTATAGGTTAACTGTCCAGAATAACTGGAAGGCATTTACTTTTGTCTTGAACAGGTCTTATCTCATGGCATTCCAACCGGGTAGGCTTGATGAAGATCCGCTGCTGAGCTACAATGTCGATGTATGCCTGTCAGTCCAGACAGATACTCAGGATGGCTGTGACTCTTGCTTTCAGGTCATTTTTCCTCAAGATGTCCTCCGCCTGCGTGCAGAGACTCGTCAGAGGGCCCAGGAGTGGATGGAGGCACTGAGAGCAGCAGCCAATGCTACTAGAAGTTTAACTCGGAACCCGCAGGTCATGCTTAGGAACAAACCTGGAGATCGGCCCTTTGGAAACGATCTTAGAAAGAGCAAGCGCCAATCTGTGACCACCAGCTTCTTGAGCATCCTGACCACGCTGTCTCTAGAGAGAGGGCTCACAGTTCAGAGCTTCAAGTGCGCAGGTAAGCAACCAGACTGCAGCATCTGCACCCACTCCCCTTCTGCAGGAAATCACTTGGAAGAGCATGTATGTGTGTTAGCAGCACACAGCTGTTCCCTGCCTCTCACTATGGCCATAGACACTTTGGTGTGTTAGTCTTTCTTTGCTCTCTGTAAAATGTGGAGAAAAGCCTATGGGATATTCAGGGATTCACCTGCATTTGATGAGCAGTGCTAAAACGTTCGATCCTGCACATACAGCACTACATGGGCCAGGGCTGCCTGTTTTCTTGATTCAGGACACTGGAAAGGTGGTCCAGAATCAAAGTGATTTGAATTCTGGATATGATGCAACTTTCCAACTTGGAGCACTTTTGTTTCCTTTTATTACTGTGTCTCCTCTCAGTCATTTTTGGAACTCAGTTTCAGCTCTGGGCCTTCTGAGGAGACTCCTCAAAGCATATATGCTTCCATGAAACACCACCATTTGGCGGCGTGTGTTCTAGTACTGAGGTTCAGACATGAGCTCATCTGCTCAGTTCTTCCCTTGAGGTAGGGGTGAAAACATGACCTTAAGCCTCTGCATCTAATTGTAAATCTCAATTCATTTGACTGCTGACTGTAGTTCTAGGCAAGAGCATGATTTTATCCAGTTTGGGAATGAAGTGAAAATAGAGAGGACCTGTGTGAATGCAGTTCATTGTCCTTTTACTTTAGCAAGGACACCTTTGTGGAGCAAATTTGGGAACTTTGTGCCTAAATTGTACTCTGTGGCTGGCTTTAGTTATGCTCACTTAGAGATTGTCAGCTGTATCAGAGACAGCTTTTCTGGAGGTGTTTTCCTCTTTTGTTATGGGAGCTGTGAGGGTCCTGCCTCCTCCCCACTCTGCTCTGGGGTGGGGGAGCTGTCTGGTGTGGAGGTCTCCTGTTGCTCTGGAACCATACGTGGCTCTGGGGGGGGTGTCTGTGTGGGCCCAGGACCTGCTGGCTGGCCTGAATCCCTTCCAGGGAGACCTGAGCCCCAGAAGTACTGGGTTGCCCTCAGAACTGCCCGTGGGTACAGCTGGGTTTGTCCCTCTCTGGTGGTCACACGTGGGTGGTGTTCCTGCTCACCTCTCCACAGTGCATGGCACCCACCTGGTAGCTGGAGCATCGTGAAGGTTGGCCTCGCTGCAGTTAATGATTTGGTCACAATATTGGGGCTTCTGCCTGAACTCAGTTCTGTTCTTGGCTGCAAACTCTTTGTGTGATTTCACGTCAGTTTTTTCTGGGAGTAATTATGTGCCAAACTACTGCTGAAACTGAAGGTGCCTGGGTCCCATAATAACTGATTACCTGAACACTATTGGACAATGGTCATGTCTTACCTTTAAGGGTAGTTGTGAGAGTGAAAACTGCAGGGAGACTCCAAGAATGGGTCAAATAAGTATCCCCCAGATGGATCCAGCCCAGTGTGTTACCCAGCAGCCAGCCTTGTGAAACTCAAGAAGACAGCAGAATTAACTGCCTTATTTTAAGATAATGTCCCAGATGACGTTAAAGCTTTATTCCTTTCTCCTCATTTCTTTTAATTCAAAGCTCAGTAGAGGATTTAATTCAGTAGAGGAAAATTTTTCTAATTTTGCTTCATCCTCTGACTGAGGTCCAGGAGAGTTTCAAGTCAGCATTTCCAATGACCTACTCAAAAATAGCATCAGGCCCTGGGATGGCAACAAAATGCATGTCTCCAATGTGAAATAGGTTTTAGTCTTGTGTTATGTAGTATGGGAGCAGACTTTCCTGTGGGAAGGGGTGGATTTCCTCTCCCAAACATGGGACAATTCATCCGCACTCACGCATGTATTCCCCACAGAAATAAGGTGCTCTGACTGTGTCAGGGTTGCATGGAGTCTTTTCCTGATACATGTGAGGCATTCCTAGTGCTCCTGTGGTCTCCTTTTGGTCTGCAAAACTGAACAAACACTCTTGTGCAGAGAAATGTGAGTTGTGGAAAGTCTGTGAGAAGCCGGCCACTGGATTCCCTGTACCTGAGGCTGGGGATGCACACCATAGGAGCGGACCCTTTGCTGTCTGCCTGAGACCCCTAGAGCTGGTCTTTGAGAGTCGGCTGGAACTTCTAGCTGTTACCACAGCACAAAGAAATGAATAATTGTAATTACAGCTGGGAGAAACTGGGGAAACTTGTCTGGCTCAAAAAAGTTTGTGCTGAGGAGACTTTGGAGGCACACCAGCAAGCTGAGACTCTCTCCTTGTACCTTGCTCCCTGCAGGCAGTTTGCGCTGTTCCCCGGCGTGGGCTGCTGTTTAACCTAAGGGGCCTGCTGTTGGTAATTACAGCTTGCAGGCATTGAGAGCGGTTTTCCCCAAGGCTGCTGGGAGGGGTAAGCTTGGAAAAGGATGAGGAGGGGGGAGGAAGAAAAGTTTTGCTGTGAATTCTTCAGCCATTTAGTGCAAATTCCTGTAATTACCGTCTTTGTGTCCTGTCCCAATGGCACATAATACAGCAGAAGCCTTTCCTAATTGAGACCTTACAGGAGGTACAAATCCCTCCTTTGTTCGGCCTGACAAATTAGTGCCAGAAAGTGGCAAGGTCCGAGTGGGAATCAAAGGCAAGCAACACAAAGATGGAACTTAAGGCTACAGTAATAACCCTCTCTAGTCCTGCAGGGGTGGGAGGGAAGGAAAAGTAATGACCAATGAAAAATGAAGGGTTTTTTTGTTATAAATTCCCTTGACATGACAGCACCTCAGGGCTGCTTTATTTATTTAGGAAAAGTGATTAAATAGTAATACAACAGGGCAGACCATTGTCTCTCGAGCTACCCCCCTTCCTACAGACCCCTGCTGCCTTGGCTAATTGATTGACAATGAACCTCTGATAAAGAAGGTTGTTGGGAGGACCTGATGGGGACAGGGTGGGTTTTGTTTTTTTTTTTTTCTCTTTGCAGTCTTTGTGGGGTTCCCCTCCCCGATTTTTTTTCTGTTTGAAATGCCGTCTGCATCCCCCTTTCCTTTTCTCCCTCAGTAAAAGCTTTTCAAGGGACTGCTCCCAGACCAAACAGCTGACATTCGCAAGCAGGTAGGGAAGAATGTGAATGTCTGCGCCTTGCTATTGACAAGTTTATCTTGGAGTCTGACTAGCACTTTTCAACTGGTGATATAAGCCAGGGCGGTGGTGTCAGATGTAGTCATGGGGCAGGGGGGACAAACTGTTGATACACTGGAGTCAGAAAGGCAGCTTGAAAAAAGTTTTCTTTCGCTTGATCAGCAGATACAAACGCTTTTCCCCACATTTCTAACTCTTCGTCTTACTGTGGAGGGCAGGACGTTATTTCTCATAATTTTCAAAAATGAACTAATAGGCCACTGGTTAACAGTGGAGAGGCATGTTTTTATAAACCCTTTTACCTTTGCTGCCATTATTTATATTTTTTGGCTTTGAACATAAATACATTTTGGAACGTGGGGTTAACTAGAAATTGCTGGCACTGGAATGGCAGCCTCCTCTGTCCTTTGCATGTTCGTATAACTGCAGGCGTGATCTTGTCCTGTTGCTGTGGGACAGCAATGTTCCCGTGGGAAGTGTTTAGGGCTCTGGGCAAGAGTGGCATTTGTGAGCGTCAATCTGCTCAGGTGAGACTTTGGAGGGACCTATCCCTTGCCTTCAAGTGGATGTGAAGTGAATGTTGGTTGCAAGTCCAAGCTGGTAAATATCAGGTTTTATGATTTGTTCTTTAATAAGTAGGAAATAAGAGGCATGCATCATGTTAGGATGATCTGTTGGGGGGGTGTGTGTGTTGTTATTTTTTACGTATTTATTTCACCTGGATTCAAGAGAAATTCCCAAACTGTTCATATTACAAATTTGGGATGAGGTGACTTCCATCAAAATATGAGTTTGGCAAGTGCAGCATCCTGCAGACAGGGGTAGCCAGTTGTGAGTGCTCCAGTGGCTATCCTGTCTCCCTGTTGGGCCGTCTATGGACTCCTGGGGAAAGGCAGGCATTTCTCGTGGAGGTCTGTAAGGAGCAAATGTCCCCAGCCACCCTTCACTATTGCTATTCCCTTGGCATGTGCCTTCACGTTTCCATAGATGGGGAAGACAAATGGCGTCTGCCCTTGCCTCCTGTTTTTGCATAGCTCCTGTTCTTTTGATGTCTCTCTTCACCTTTTTTTTTTTTTCTCCCTGTCCTTTATTAAAACAAACAGTTTTTCAGTGAAGTCGGTTGTGTCTGCCAGGAGCTCTTGTTGCTTAGAGAGCAAGTCCTAATGGATGTGGGAGTTTCTGCCTTCTGCAAAATGTGCTCTACACCCTTTTGTTTGTCTGTGTGGCTTTTCTTGCTCCTTTTCTGGGGTGCCTTCTGTCTTTTCCTCCCTGCTTTCTCCGTGTCTCCTCACTTGCCAAAAGGATAAATACTGCTATTAGTGCTCCTCTGACTTGGCTGGCTGAGCTGAACACTGGGTGCAGAGAAGCCAAGGTTAGTAAATGGGCTATTTCCTGAGCTTGCCGCCCTGTCAAACTGAGCAGCAGGTGGAAAGCTGTTGGCTTTTAAGGAGTCATTCTGCCTCTCGTGCTGTGATCATGTGTGTAGATGGGGCACAGTCCAGTGCAACATGCCCAGCTCGTGCAGCCTCTGCTCTAGCTCACTGCACTGGTCTGAAATCAGCCCCTACTGTAGTAAAAGTAAATTTCCCTTTTTTTTTTGTTCCCCTCAGTGAAAAGAAAGTATTTTCCTAATAGCTTTCAAACCAGCAAGTGTGATTTTAAAAAAAAAAAAAAGGAAAAAAGAATTAGCCCACTGCGATATTGACTTTGTTCAACTTCTCAAAAAGCCATATAGTCGAAACTTCTCAAATACAGATAGTTGAAAAGCATGGGTGCTCCTTCCTTGAATTTAGCAAATACTTTGTGAACTGTCATCACACCCAGCACCTATTTGTAGCATGTCACTGAAACGGAAATACTAGGGGACAAATCTTAGCAAATGTAGCACAATAATAAAATACCAGAAGGTCCTTTGGAAAGTTGTCAGCACTCTTGTCACATTTTTAGTCCCAAATAACAATTGTTCTCACCTGTCCAGGGCTTTTAGGATTGTGCTTTCTAAGTGCTGTATATATTTTGTGCTTGGTTTGATTTCAATTGATCTCTTTGTTCCAAGACTTCAGCAGCTTTTTGCCTTCCCTGTATTTGAGACTCTGTAAAATCCCCTGAGAATTTGTTTTGCACTGTAAAGGTTTTATTAAGTATCTTCACTTTAGACCACAGTCTTCCAGTCTTGTATGTGACTTTCAGGCCCTGTTTCTATTGATTCAAAAGCAAAACTTCCACAGCTAACAATGGCATTTCTAAACTCTTATTCTTTGTTAGCCAAAACCAGCTGAGCAAAAAAACATTGTCCATGGCTAAATGAGTATTTGGAAAATATACCATGTCTAAACAAGGCGAGTGAATTGTTGGGAGGAGTCAGGGGAAGGTTTCCAGACAAGGGTGACTTGAATTTCTGTAGCCAGAAGTACTTAACTTACAGTGGACCTACATGTTTCAAAACGCAAGATTGCTGGTCCAGAGTGCTTTGCCATGTGACAGCTCTTGTTTGGGGAAAGACCATGTGGTATCTTCTGATATCTCTTTTACTTGCTTGAGTTGATTAAACCTGTTATCGGTGATCAGTTATGATCACAGAAGCCATTTAATCTTCAGTGGTGAGTGAGCTCTTCAATCCAGTTTTAAGATGGCTTGACTAGGGGAAATGGCAGTGAAAACTATTAGCTTTGTCTAAGCTGGTAGAAGTTAGGTCCTTCACCTTCCTGGGATCTGGTTGGCACCTTCGCAATGTGGGATTTTCCCCTTCATAGGATTTGGTTTGGAGTTGGCCTGCTGCTGCCCAGAAGGGCAGTTTAGCTGAGTACTTAGCCAGTTTCTAAGAAAACAAAGCTTATGTTATAATGTTTGCTCGCAGTTTTACCCCTGCCCCGTAAGATTTGAATCTACTCGACTGTTTTAACAAAATTTGACAGAGGAGAAGAGGTGACAAAGATGTGGTAATCTTAGAGGTTTCACAGAAGCCGGCACCATAGGGAGCCCCTCTTAATGCTGCTCTGGAAAAAAAAACCTGCCATGTGCACTGTGGGTTTGCTCGGCATCAGAGCATCTATGTGGGTATGCAACCTTGAGGGACAAATACAGAAGAAAAATGGCTGCTTTAGGTCCACTACTGCAAAACTAGGGCATTTGTGTGTCTGCTGGCAGGGCTCCCCCCTGTTCTGTCACATGCCAAAGCAGCCTATTATTGGCAAAACTATTACAAGTGGATCAGATCAGGGGGAATGTAAAAGAAGTTACAGAGCAAACCACAGGTGAACTGGTGGGAAGGTTTCAGGTTCTGAGTCTGGCCTTCTGCAACGTCAGTAGACTCTGATGCATACCTGTGCTGTGTAAATCTGAATAGTGCATCTGCCCAAAGTAGTGCTGTGGCAGTGATGTGCAACCAAGAAGAAATTCAGCCAAATAGCATTGGCAAAATGTATATAACCACACTTATTGCACAGTTGTTCCTCATGTTAAAAGGAGATACAAACCCAGCTGTGTATTCAAACAGAAACAGAGCTATTATTTCTAGGTATGTTAATAGCTTATGTATCAAATAAATGAAACTTAGCAAACTAGGTAGCCTTCAGTGTAAGTAAATGAGTGAGCAGTGCAGGGGTAAGTGGTCTTCAAACTAACTGTGGAGCAGAAATGAAAACTGAGTTAAGTAGAGATTCTTTTTGCTAAATGACCTAGCTGCAGCTGAGGATGCTGGCAGCAGCATTTGATCTGATCACACAAATGGCTGGCCTGCTTTTTGCTCTGTCCTCTTGTCTACCTCCTCAGTATATAAAACCAAGCATGAGTGTAATCAACTGTAGGAATGGGAATACTATTATTAATTATGCTCAAATTATCTACTTATTCCTAGCTGGCAGACTTCAAGAGCTGGCCCAGAGAGTGTGTTCAGTTCCCATCCCTGACTAAAGAGCTGGTGAATTACTGAATCCTGCCAATAAGTCATTCCACGGGAGCTCCTGTTCCCTTCTGTCAGGCAGCACTTCAGAGTCTCAGCAAAGCACCAGATATTGCAGAGAATATCCCCCCTATAAGGGCATGGGGGAAAGAATAGCAAATTAGCTTGAGGTGCATGGTATTTTTCCTCAGCGCTGTTGTCCTGGGAATGGGGAAAAAGGAGTTGAAAGGATGCTCTAGGAGAATGCAAACTGGCCATGCGTTAAAGGATTCACAAACTATAACTGCGTGTGAAGCGTGTCTTCATAGCTGTTTGTAATTCCCTCAGAGCAAGTTCTCTGGGGAGAATGGCATCTCGGCCCTTCTCAGCATTTGACGCTAACGGTAAAAGAACCTATACTCTGGTGAAATTCCAGTGGGGAAATCCAAGCGAATAAAAAGCTAGTTTCCAAAGGTACAGTTTTGTTGCAGCCATTTGACACACAGCTAGTATTTTTTTGGTCCTGATTTATTGATGAATTTTTTTCTTGACATACATGCAAAGTGCGAGCTTACACTTTGACATTTATGTTTTTTCAGTGTTACATTTGCAGGCTTAACTCCTATTAATTTTATTGGGAAGGCAGAATTTAGCTGTGTAACCTGCAGCATGCTTGTATGCTATCTTCTACAAAGTTTAATACAAACATGCAGAATGTTGCGTATGGACGTATATGTGCTATCACCTGGCTTGTTTCCACCAGTGATTTTTTTTTTTTCCTTGATTGTTCATCTTCATGGAGAGGGTCACAGCTCTCCGTGTTCAGCATGACTGACGTAAAGGGTGGTGTTTACTTCACCTGCCCCTAGCAGTCTAAATATTGGATGTCTATGCTAATCCAGTCTTCGCTGATTGGAAGAAAGCCTAGGTGCCTAGAGGATGATTCATCTCATCTGCCTTGGAGAGATGATCTGTGACAGTTTGCCTGTGAGACATCACTTGTAGGATTGGATGGGTCACTCTGGAGTGGCCTGTCTCCCCAACCCAGGCTAGATCCTGTAGCCAGCAAGCCTAGACTGGGTAGGCTAAGTTAGCTGAACTGGATTGTGCAAGACAGGAGACACAGGGCTATGCATTATATCTTCAAATGGCACTAACAAAGATGGGAAGGCTGTTAATTTAGGGTTTAGTCCTGAGCTCCAGCTAACAGACAAGGTTTCCATTGACTTAGAATGGTTGGTCCATCCTTTGCAGTCTATTTAAAAAAAATTCAGTCTGAAAGTTGGGGACTAGTGAACCCTTTCTTATTTCTGGAGAAGCTGATCTAGATTGTAATTGAAGTGGGATTTGTACATTGCTGAGATAAATAATGTGGGACTTATATGTTGCTTAGATAATTATAACTGGATAGGGTCAAACCCACATGGCTTCAACAGGGAAAATTTTCTGCCTTTAATCTGTTAAGGTTTTGTTGGTTGTTTTTTTTTAAGTCCGTAAGAAGCTCACAAAAAAGTAAGCAAGGTGAGTAAAGTGTCAGACTTTGCTTGGAGAGTTATGAGTTTTGATTATTTCTTTAGAAAGAGAATTGCTTTGGAAAAAAAGTAATGCTGGGAAAAGGACAAAGTGTAATGCAAATTAAAACCTGGGTGGGCAGAGGGAGAACTCAGCTGGATTGTTAGCGTGTCTTCCTTGTGCGTTTGAGTTTTCGCATGGTGGAGTGAATTGGAATAGATGCACAGAAACACAAGGCCAGCAACTGAAGTAATTCTCACCTTCTCTTTCTGTTTGTGCTGAGCAGCTACAGCAATGGTGTATGTCTGATCTAACACTGAAATTTTGTTGCTGTGCGCCTTCTTCTTAGTCTGTTTTATGGCTTTATCAAGCTGAAAGCGTTTTGAAGTCTGTGGGTCATTTTCTTTTCTTCATATTGTATGTTGTTTCTAAATGAATTAGCTTCTAAGCTAATCTGTCACAGATTTAATTATGGTACACAATCACAAGGGAGTTGGTTTTCGCTGACGCTGAGCAAGGAACTTTATTGAATAAGGAAAACAGTTGTGTACTTAATTCTAGTTTGGTCTTCCACTTTCTCTGTTTCACTGTGGAGCTACTCCAATCTTTTCTTGCTAAAAGATTAAAGAAAAAGGCATCTGGATAAAAAGAATAGTTGCGTGCATCTTCCTTGACAGTAAGAGTATGCAACACCCTGAAAGTGGCAGAAGTGATGTTTTCCATACTTTGCAGACGAGGAATTATATTCAAGTTGTCTCAGATTCTTCCTCCATACTGTCCTCACCACCACCTTAAGTCAAGGAGAGAGACTTGTTACAACTTTTTAACCTCATCTCCCTGTACTTCTTTCCTCCTGAAGTCTTAGCACTTGGAGATGAGCCTCTTGACGTTGACATTCCTTCTCAGCTCACAGACATGTTGTCGAGAGAGGTTCATCTGTACCCAGCAGCACTTTCTTGCTGCTATTTTTTCTAACCCCTCTTTTCTTTGCTTGATTCCAAGACTGTTTTGTTATATTTTCTGTGATGAAAGGTTTGGGATTATTCCTTCCCTCACTTTGCTAACAGTATACCTACAGCTACAATTCTTCCCTCTGTAGCTTGCTCTATAACATCCTTTAGGTAGGGATGATTTGGCTAATAGTAAATATTGCAGTATTCTCTTTGCTCTAGGCTTAGGGTTTGCCAGACCTTTGTACAGATGTTATACAGATAATATTCTGTATGAGCATTAGGAGTAGGTGAGAGAGGCTTAGTGAAAGTCGCACTGCTTTTTTCCCCCCATCATGTGGAAGGTGCTTTCTCTAGCTATAGGCAAGTAAGTGTTTTCTCTGCAAGCATGAAATGTTCCTTTCCCCCACCCCAAACTATTTGTTGAGTTGTGTTATCGATCTCTCAGGTGGTCAGCTACATCTGACTATCTTGCTGGGAGAGGTGCTCAAGAGTTTAAAGCCAGGAATCAGTACTACCTTTGCTTCTGGTCAACGTGATGGCAAGTTTATGTACCTGAATGTCCAGGTGAAGGACTTCCAAGGGCATTAAGCCACAAGCTATTCCTTTCTCCTCTTCCTTCTCTCTCTCTCTCTATTTTTTTTTTCCAGCTTAAAAAAAACAAAGTAGCATAAGTGGTCTATGCCACAGAAATATGTTTGTCACACTACATCACTTTGAACTGCATAACATCAAAGAAAATCAGTGCTTTGATAACTTGATTTGAAAGGATTGTAGAAATAGCCATCATTATGAATCACAACAGATAGGAATGGAAAGGATGGTGATTTTCAGACAGCAAAGCTTGTAAGGTGAGGGAAAATGTAAGGTAGGTGCCAGTGCCACATTCTCATCTAAAATACCCCAACCTTACAACTGTTACGTAGCTTTGCAGAATATGATTTACTTGAGGATATGAAGAGGAGTGAGAAATACTCTGTGTAAAAATGTGTTTCTGAGGAACAAGGAAACAAACATGGGTTCAGAGAAGGGCTAGAATAAGGGAGAAAGCAATGTATGCTGCTTGGGTAGGAACTTCTTCCACTTTCTCCATTTTATAAAACCACCCTTCCTGAAGGGAAAGGCATCCAAGATTGCTTGCTGAAACCACCCTCCTCACCTTGGAGACCTTTAGTTCTTGTGAGCTGGACATAGGGAGGAGGAGGGAAGCCCCCCCAGCACTTCTGTGCTTTGTCATTCCTCTCCTGAGAAAACTCTCTCTGTGGACTGGAATGAGTTTCTGGTTCTAGGAGGTTGCAAGAAATTAGGCCTTAAAATGGTGACTTCTCAACTGCAAATGTTTTAGTTTTCAATGATGGCAATTCAAATTGGAGTTAGCTTATTCTTGCCTTCAGTCTAACGGATAGGAGCTAGGGCACTAAGACAAACTAGCAGCCTGTGGAGTGGCAGGGAGTGCACAGTGGCAGTTAGATGAAATCAGTGTGTCCTGTTCCATCCCCATCCTCATCCCCCAGACAAGTAAGTGTTGGCTAGTGGGGAATGTTTATAAAGATTTCAATGGCATTGAATTAGGAGACTTCAGTCTCATTCAGATACAGCTTTACCACTAGTACTTCGTCAGCTGGTCCAAACACATTGAGCTAGAAAATATTACATGTCATTTAGCAGTCTCTGTTTCATCCAGTGTGAGGTGATGGCTGTGTGTAATGAATGCTAAAGTTGGAGCCAGTTGAGGTATGAAGACAGATGCTTCAGTGCTTTTCAGTGATAGGAAATTCAGAGGCAACTAGTGAGGATAAAGATTCAGACCCTTCACTTCTTTTAGCAAGGCTGGCACAGAAGAACGTGCTGTACTGTGGTGTTGCTAACACAAACATCCTCTCTGAGGGCTTGTTCACATTTAGCTTGGGAAAGGAGAATGTTCTCTTTTGTAGATTCCTTCCTTCATCTTGCTTCATGAGGAGAGGAGTGGGCATACTTCTGTTTCCTTTACAGAGGAGCAAGATTTACCTCTGTTGTGCTTTTAAAAACGAGCTGCATAGCACTAGTGTGAGTACCTTCTACAAGCATCTTCCAGGGCTACTAGTCAGATGAATGTCATGTCAGATGAACAGGACTAGTATTTCATGTCTCATCAGCTGTTCAAAACCTTCACCTTTATGGATGAATGCATTTTAAAAATTGAAAGTATAGTTCTACTATACTCTGTATGTACTACAGAGCACTGATACTGAGCTTACTACCAGGCATGCCTGCTGACTTAATCCATAACAGCACAGTGGAGCAGGACTGCATGGAAATTCTTTTAACTCACTAGTCAGGAAACTGCTTTTTAAAAAAAAGAAAAGAACAGGAAAGAAAAGACGGGAAAATGCGTGCTTTGCACTGAGGAAAATATGAAGTTGTTGGCTCCTAAGTTCTGATCCCAAGCCACAGTCATAGGTCATCTTTTTTTGTAACACACTGCTGAATTACTTGAATTGACTTTACCGTTATAAAAGGCATACGTGCATTCTTTCTGCCCTAAAAATATTGCTTTGCAAGAAGTTCTGCTAATATTTACCATACAAAAATTATTTCTACAATGATAATAGTTTACATTCATAATGTTTGGGTTTTCTGTTTGATTATTAGCTAAGACGAGATCACATTTTTGCATTATGTATGTTGAGTTACACCACTTGAGATATATGTTTTTACTTATGCTCTGATCTTATGAATGGTAAAGGAGGAGACATTAACATAAGTATCTCTTTCGTCAACAGACCTGTTCATATATTTGCCTTTTTCAAGAAACTGCATGTCCTCCCTTCAAAAAAAAAGGGAAGGGGGAGAGAGAGATGGAGACAGGACATGTCCCACACTGATTCACTTGATAGCGTGCATTGCAGAGAATCAATGGCCAAATGGCTCTGGAGTGTGGAAGAGGAGGAAGTGAACTAATTGTGTTGGTCAGGTTATTCTAATTATTTTGATTAGAGCACAGGGGACATGGTAGCATCAGCTAATAGGGAGAAGGGGGAGTTCGATTTATGCTTAGAGTAGTTGAGCTGCAATCTCTCCTCAAATCAAGATAACTTTTACTGGGGAAAAAAGATGGCTTCAGTGGGAGAAGTTGCATAATTACACTAAACAAAATCAGTTATACTGACAAAAGCAGTCAGTTGACTTCTGCCTGAAAAAACTCTGTTTAACCAATACTTTTGCTGTAGAAGTGATGTACAAGGATTCTGCTAATCAGCATTACTAACCAGCTCCAGCAGAGACCATCTGAGCATACAGCACACGCTGGAGTGGGGCTGTGGTGCTAATTGTGTCTGTAGCTGTAAATGTCATACGGGGACACTAGCATTTGAAGGAAAAGCAGAAATATTGCCATGTGTGCTGTGTCAAAGAGGTGTTAATAACAACCACAGACATCTCATTATATCTTATCCAAACATTTTTAGCCTCGCTTCCTGAGCAGGTTGTTTAATGTGACTGTGCTGTCTGTCTTCAACCCTCCACTCTAATATTATTTGAACCTGTTGGATTGTTTTAGCCACAGTTGAGAGAAAGACAGAGGTGTCAAATACATTGAGTTTCTATGTGTTTTGTGAAAACAGGTGGTCAGGTGAAGGAGAGCTCTGCATTAGTTCTTTCCAACTAAAGCAGCAGCTTTTGACTACATTGTTTTACCCCAGGGATTCCACACAAGAAAGCATGGGAGGAGGCAAGGGATCCAGCTGTGAAAAAAGTATCAGACAGACCTCAGACCTTGTAAGACACAGGGTAATCCAATTGTAAGGAAAAAAAAAAAAACCACCCATGCAGGAAACTGAGCTGTGTCACTACTGCTAGGTGAGGACTACTCGTTCTCAATGTGACTGCTGCTCACAGTTATTATTCATGGTCTGACTGTAGTTTGCCTTGGCTGTGCTAATTCTGTGGCCAGATCCTACCTGCCAAGTCAGTATCCCTTCTGGCTGTCAGCAGGAGCTGGCTTGAGCTCCTTCAGGCAGCCAATGCTGGCCCATTCTCTTCTGGGGAAAATGGGAGCTGTCTGGAGAGAGCACGCAGTACTTCTGTGGTCTGGTGTTTTCTGTCTAGGCTTCAGGTCATGGTTTTCAGATGGCCATGGCTTTTAAATGCCCAGGGTCTCAAAGTTGGTCTTCTGCCTTTGTTCTTGAGAAGTGCTAAGTATCATTTGACTGCTCTCTGAACTCTTTGTCATAGATGCCCAAGTTAGCGTCTGCTTGTTCAGCACTAGTCCAAGAATACTGATGTTTATTCCTCTATTTTTAGGGAATGAGAAATGGCTCATTGGTAAAATAAATAAATAAAATTTAAAAAGGGTCTCAGATGGGGGAATAATTACTTTTCTTACTGCATCCTGAGTGTGTACTTCTGGCATGGTGTACAAACCCAGACTTTTCCCCTCTCTCTTCTCCAGGCTGTCAGCGCTCCATAGGCTTGTCCAATGGGAAAGCCAAGGTGTGCAGCTACAGTGGATGGTATTACTGCAGCACCTGCCATGTGGATGACAGCTTCCTCATCCCTGCACGGCTGGTTCATAACTGGGACACTTCCAAATACAAGGTAATCTCCCTGCAGGTTGGCTTGATACCAAGTGAACTGAATCGCTCTTTAGATAGAAACACAGGCATTGCAACAGGTTGAAGGTTACAGGCATTGACTGCTAATACTGTCGTCTTTGTCCCTCTTGCGAGAATAAGCCATGCTTTCTCAACAAGACAGATGTTTTCATCACAATTTCCTTAGCCAGGCCTAAGGCGTTCCGCCACAGAAGCAGCCATGCTGCTCGCTCTTGGTGGCATCTTTTCCACCATTGCTTAGCTGGTTGTTCAAGAGACAGGGAAGGACAGAACACTGAAAACTCTCTTTTAGCCCTAATCTTTGCTAAAGATTGGGCCCTTGAGGAGTGCCTGTTTCATGAGCACTAGGGACTATGGATTGGCACTGCTTGGTGTTGGATGCTAAATTGTGGAAATGCCCGCAGGAAACTGGCATACCCAAACGTGGTGTATGCAAGGCCCAGTACGTCCTGTCTCTTAGCACAAACATTTCAAGGACACTAGAAGGACATTGTTATAGCACTTGTTTGGACCAGACAGCTGAAAGTAACATAAAGAGAAAATTCTACAGTTGTTCACTTGCCACACAAGCAGCTTTTCTAAAACTTAGTAATCTGCTATTTGCTGATGTCTCGGTGGCTGGTTGCTAGATAGGGGCAACTGATTACATGCCTCAAAGCATTATGCCAGCAAACACAGTAGCAGTGTTGTTTTGCCATCTCGGGGAGCATATGAAACAATAACAAACTCACAAGGAATCCAAACCATGCTGGAGCTTCAGACCTAGCAGCCACTGTTAGGAAAGGCTGTTTGATGTTTTATGTCTGCGAATATTATTATTATGGGCTATTTGAAAAGGGAAAAAAAATGACCAGTAAATGCCCCATTAGGGGAAAAGCAGCTCTCTTGAAGAAGAAAATTTGTCATACGGGGAGATTATTAAAAGATAGCCAGAGCATGCCATCAGGAAAATGATAGTCTTGCACCATGAAATGCAAGATTCTTCAGAGTTACAAAGCTCCTACGTGTGGAGACAAAACCCTCTCCCTTTCCTAGAAGCTAGGAATAAATATTTAAGAGTTCTTTCTTTGGATGCTTTTACCAAGGACTAAACTTGGTAGCCCACGGTAGTATAGGTAGCCCAAATATGGGGCAAGTGGATGGTAAGGCAAAGACCCCTCATATCAAGCTGTCAGTAATACTGCCAAGAAAATAAACTGTTTTGTTTTCTAAACCTGCAGAGTAAAAATTATGCTCTGTGCTCTGTTTCCTGTGGTCTTGGTATAGGCAGCTGAGGCACAAAAGGAAAGGACTTTTAAGCTTAAGCATTCATTGAAAACTTAATCTACTGTAATCGCACTATAATAGTGAGAAGTTACCAATTTGCACTTTTTGTAGACAGGCAGAACAGCTGTGAGGTGGCTTGGGAGCACAAGCAAATTCTGTGCAGATACTTTACCAGTCTCTGTGCCAAAGTGCTCAGAGAGGTGGATTTAAGAAAGGAACATCATCCCTTAGGTAGGAAAACGCTACAGAATCCCCGACTATTAGAGCAGAAACTAAGGCAGGGGGGGAAAGTGAAGAGGGCATCATGTGCTACAGTGGCAGTGTGACAACTGAGCTGAGATCACTGGCTGGATCTCCTCAACTCCGTCCCATCCATGTATAGCATTAAAATAACAAGTAGTTCTTGTTACTTTTGTGAAATCTTTGGGGTTTTCCCCTTTCTATTCAATTCTGCATACATGTGCTTTTATTTCTGTCCATGCTATACCTCCAGGGGAATTAAGCAGTACTTCTCTGAGGTAGAACACATATTGCCTGCATTTTTACATCCACATCTCCTTTCTCCATTCAGAGATAAGGCCTAATGTTTATTTCCTCTGTATGGTCTAAAAGGCAACTTAGTGCTGGCTGCTGCGCTTAATAGTTATAATGAAACTGCATGATTCCTTAGTAGTGTATTGATTAAATGTGCTGATTTGGCAAAGACAGATATCTTGTCCCACTTCCCTGAGGTGATTTTGGTAGTAATAATTTTCTTTGGGCTCATTTTTAAAGGAAGATCAGTTAATTTGTCAGCATTTCCCCTCCCATAATTTGCCAGTGTGCCCACACAAAGCTGTGCAGCAACATCCCAAAATGAAGCTAAACAATAGAGCTTCTAAATGCACAGCCCTGCCCCTCACAGGTAGCGCAGCAATGTCTGAAAGTGGAGCTTCTGCAGTGGGTGACTTGCTCCTGGCCAGAGTCATAGCATACCCCAGAGAGGTCCTGCAGGAAATAACCACATACCGCATTTGATGGTCAGAACTGAAACAGGGCTTCAGTCTTCAAAAGCTTCTGTATTTCACACAGTCTGAAATGTGCCTGTCAGTCCACCAAATGGAAGGAAAGTGAATGAAGAGTTTGAAAACCTGCACTCCTTCCCACTGCCACCTTTTCCCCGCCTCTGCAGGGGTTTCTGGTGTCTGTCCTATCTGTCCCTGGCAAAGCAAGCACCAACAGGTACTCTAGGACATGAGCTTTTTATGGTGATACAATGTAATTGGGCATGTTTCTTTTTTATGTTTCATGGACTCTCAGACATCTGAGCAGCAGCTGTAAAGTAAACTATTGCATCAATTAAGTAAGTTTTGCAAATGGAGAGGTTCTTGTCTGCTTTTGGCAAGACAGGTCATGAAAAAAACAGAAGCAGTAGAAATCTGTAGAGTCGTGTCTTCCCATACCTGGGATCTTGAAAAACAACAATGCACTTAACACCTGAAAGCACATGGGTAGGAAAAGAAAAATCCCTTTGCAATAAAAGCTCTTGAAAGGACTTGGCAGTTAGGCATGTTTCTTCTGTCATAACCAAAGCAGCAGTTCAGTCCCCAGGTCCACTTCTTTTCCTGTCTCCCTACTGTTTTCATATTTGTGTTTTTCATGTGTTTGTGTGAAGGGAAGAGAAAAGAGGCAATCTTGTGAACATCCTTTCTTCCTTTTACTTAAGCCAACTGTTTTCCCTGTTTGCACGCAAAAACCAATACGTATTGCAGTTTGGTTCAGGTGGCTTCCAGCCTGCACAAAATGCCAGACAAACACAGCAGGAAATGAACTCCCTGTGCCAGAAGGCTTCAAGGGAGGCTGACTTCTGGTAAATTGAATTCTGAACTGTAAGTTTGCAGCCTCTAGAAAAGAAAGGTCTGGAAATGTTAGCATCCATCCTTGTATGGCATTTAAGCTAAAACCCTGTTGCACTTTGCATCTTCTCACTCCATCTGGCTTATTTAATAGGATTGTCTAGTCTGCCCAGCAAAATTGGGGGACTGTGAGTATGCTACTACAGGTACTAGAATATTGGCTGGTAGCAAGCTGAATTATTATGGCTGCCTGACCCTTCCCATTATAAGACTGCATTTCAGCTTCTTGTAACTTTGCTATGGTTGGCAATGTGAGTTAATGTTTTAAATGACCTGTGTGCCTGTGTCAGATATGCAGAGTGAACTGACACCTACCTGTTAGCCAGTGATGCTGGGCAAAGCTACTTTTCCTGCAATCAACGCTCCACAGGTACATTGTATTGGCAAGGAGAGAGAAAGGTTTGCTTTGCTCCTCTCTCCTCAAAGGCTGCATTCAGACCATGCAGCACCAGAGCCACACAGTCATACTTTGTCATCGTAGTGCACATGTATTTCAGAGCCACTCATGTGACCTCAATTCTGGCATTTTTTTCTTTCTGTCCTCCTAACGTTGCAGCCTCAGGAGGGTTGCCCCATACAGGGTACAAGTGTGCACAGGCATGCATGTAGTACTTAGACGGTAATTGCCCTCTGGTTCCCGAGACAGCAGGGCAGGTGGATGAGGAGCCCATCACTTCAGCAGGGGTTTAAAGCAAGGAAGACTACAAAGAGCACTGGGCACCAGGTCCTCCTGGTGGGAGGTGCTAGTCACTGTACCAAGCATTCATGTGCCTCCTAAGGAATCACTGAATATGTGGCTTAATTTGCCCATTGGTGGAAGAGAAATAATATTTACTATAGATACAGCAGTTGTCAGGGGATTGCTGAGATATTACAGCCAGATAGTTTAATGATTGTAAAAGCAGGTTGTTTAACTGCAGTCTCTTTTGTGCACTGCAGTTAGCATGTCTAATAAAACATCAACATTGCTAGTGTTAGAAAGCTTGACATATTTGGGGTTTGTAGAGTTTTGTTCTACAAAATCCAAGTTGCCTGTGCTGCTCCTTACACAGCATGTTACCTGTGCTTCCATTCAGACAGCACGATTCCTCGTACATGCATTATTTAAAAAAAAAAAAAGGGAAGAAAGAAATGAGTGGGATGTTTAACACAAATAGGTCTGCTGTATTTAAAATTACACATTGTATTATCTGTGTAGTTATTGGTGGTCTTGGCATTATTTCTTATATTTTTATTATGCATTGTGAAAAGGTTACATTTGGAGCTAGCTTTCCCTGTAAGTAGCTAGTGACTCCTGTAGCTACTAACTTGTGCTGGTTTTGGAAGTGGTGCTATTTATAAGGATGTATGTTGCTTTTACCTACTTCCTACCTTACAGCACCAGAAGGGAAATAACATCCTAAATCTCAAGAGGCTATGGTGTGCCCTTTTTCCTTTTGTTAGCCTAATTCATCCTTCCCTCAACTCAGTGTAAACACTGATTTAAAGGTCCAGGAGGACTAATTGAATTGTGGAGCAAACAGTATTTCTATAGCACAGTTTCAAGTGATTTGCAGCTCATTTCGGATAATCCCATCTTCTCTTTTCCAGCTGTGATAGAATGCAGAAATAAGGAATGAGAGGGAATTTGGCCTTCTCACCTCAGAAGCAGGAGTATCTTTTCTAGTGGGAACAAAAGTCCCATTAATTTATCAAGATTACAGTAGCTCTTTGCAAGTGGAGATAGAACAGAGCACTGTCATGAAAAAGGCGTAAGAAAATTTTTTTGCAGGTGAAACACTGGGATTGAGTAATACCAGTAAAATTCAACTTTATTTATCTGTATTTAAAAAAACACAACAACTTGATAGATGTGCTTCTGATTATTTTCTTTTTACATAATTTTAACCGTACTGGATGAGCATGAAACAAATGGGAGTAGTACTTTACACTGGAGTTCTATACCCTAGGATAGTCCAATGTGATTGGATTTGCAGTGTGTATGTTTCCTTTTCTAATGTTGTGCTTTGGCACTTACCTAATCACTTGCTTCTTGCCAAAAAGAAAACAGGGAACAAAAAGAAAAATATTAACAGGGAAGAAACTTGGTAATCAGTTTTTAGACTTGAAAAACATCTAGTAAGCTATGTTACCCTGCAGTGAAAACATGTGTGGCTGCAAATATCGCTGTACTTTGGGTAAGTAAGCAATTATCTCATACACTCAACTTTGATGGGCTTGATGAAGTTTGACTTGGCTATAAGCAGAGACAGTTGGATCTCTCTCAGCTCTGTCTTCATCTGTAATTGGTAACAGAGTAAGTTTTCAGATGCAGAGAATAGCTGACAGATCACAGAGGCGAAGATCTACTTAAAAAGAGTTGGGAAGAAAACCTAGCTAAACTGGTTGCTTTATTTTTCAGGTATCAAAGCAAGCCAAAGAGTTCCTGGAATATGTTTATGAGGAGCCATTGATTGATATCCAGCAGGAAAATCCCATGTTGTACAAGCATGTTGAATCTCTGGCAACTGTTGTCCGCCTGAGACAGCAGCTAAAATCTCTCCGAGCCTATTTGTTCAGCTGCAGAGCAGCAGTGGCTGAAGATCTGCGTAGAAGGTAAGAACCACAGGCAGCATACAGCACAAGGATGTCATTTCCTTGTCATGTTGCTGTTCTCCTTTTTTTTCCCCTCACAATCTAGTTCTGAAGGTGTTACCCATTTAGAAAGATGTTGTGCTTGTATCTGACTTCCCTGGGCAGCTGTGTTATCTACTGCCAAAGAAAATGGTTTTGTAGGGTCTGAATATCTTAAGTTGTTCTTGACAGCTATTAGCGCAGGGTTCAATTGTTGTGGTGAGCATCTTTTACTCCTCCTCAGGCTTCCTGGCTGTGTGTGAGCATTTTCAGTCAGATGTGATACCTCATGCTCCCTCCCATGGCATCGCAGTGCGGTAGCCACTGTTGGGACCTTTGAAACACCTCACAGTATGGCAAAACATGAGAGAGGCCAGAGTCAATCACCTGTCCAGTGCTTCTGCCCTCTTCTGTGACATGATCTTGCACAAAGGCAGAGGACAGATGTAGTACTGTGGCACGTGACCCAGCATATGATTTATGTGACACCAGAGCAGTTATGCTATTGCTCAGCCACTATCTTTTCCATCCTTGACATGGCCGTGTTGAGCGTTTTGTTTATTGGAAAACACAGGGTCGCAGCACAGCAGAAGGTGTTTCATATTGAGTTTTCTGTGGTGGAAACAGTAGTTTTAAATGAAGTGAACTTCATTTTAGAAGTGCTGTATCTTAGTCCATTCAGCTGCTGCTGCATTTTTCTAACAAGAAAAATGAACAATCTTCTTAAAACCATCAAGCCACAGTTGTGACCTTAAAAAAGCCAAGTTACTTTTGTCGTGGGTCTCCGAAAGAGATGGGGAGATGTCTCTGCCCATGCCATACTGTGAGGTGAGTGGCTCCAGGCACATGCAGCTGACCTGGTGGGAAATGCATCTGTAAGCATTTGTATACCCCAAGTTTGTAAGTAAGACAAGACTGCAAATAGGAAAGCCACTGCTTTGAAATTATGAGCTGCTAAAGGGCAAGAAAGCAGATGACATCAGTGACTGTATTTTGAGCATGGTGTTTTACGGATGGAGGACCTGAATTCTCTGGGAGGGACAGGAGGCTGCTCTATTAGTGTCTTTATCCCAGGTGAGAAGTGAGCTGGTCTGCTATTTGGTACATAACCTATGTCATTGCTTTGATGAACTACCTAGAACAACTAATAGAAGGATATAGCAACAGGTTTCTGGAGAGCACTACTGAGTTCTTGAGTCAGACCCGCTGTGTGTTAATATGTGTTTGTGTCTTACTGCTCAATTCCTATTATTTGTTAGGGCATCTTACAACATTTTAAAAATTAGGATTATTTTTCTTTTATTCTAGAGGATGTTGTTATCTTGCAGAGCTGTTTTGCTCTTCAGCTGTAATAACTTTCCTATGCCATCCTCTCCAACTGCAATAAAACTAAAAGGAGAATAAGATTTGTGAAGGCTGCCATTCAGAAAAAGTGGCAGAAAAGAAATTATGCTTTCTGATTAATGCTGAAGAAAAGAATGCCGTGATTAAAATAGGCAGGAGGAGGCACGAGACTGAATGGACTTGGGTAAGAGAGTGAAAGAAGATCAAAGGAGGCCTAAGCAGGGAAATCAATGGACTAGAGACAAAGGGATGAGGGAAAGCCAGGAGAAGGAGGAGATTCAAAGAGGGAAGGGATCTCAGAAAATTCAGAGTTAATGAAGAAATCAGGGCAAAGAGGGAGCCCAAAAACCTACCTCCAAAAAGGAGAGATGACAAGTGCTGAGGAAATGGAGAGAAGAGAGAATGGACAAAAATTAGTAGAGAAATGTGTGCATGGTCTTTTCTTGGGGTGGCGAGGAGAGAGAAAAAACTCCCTGTATCAAAACGAAACAGCCAGAATGGCAGAAGGGGAAACTGGGAAATACTCCAAATGCTCCCTTTTCTTACCTAAGGGTTCCTTCACACTGTCTCCAGTTAAACCACCTGTGGAGACCCCAGCCCAAGAATGGTTTGCTTTTGTACTGGGGAAGCATCTCCAGTTTGGTAGGGTTTGTTAAAAGTGCTGTAAAAGCCACTGAAGGAATGTACAAAACACACCTTAGAGTCCAGATCCTTCTTGGTCTGTCAAGTCTCTGTCAGGGTGGGTTTGGTGCTCTGTTCGTCCCTCAGATCTCCCCTAAGAGGTTTGCAGAGATGGAAAGGAAGAGAAGTTCTTTTCCCAGAAGGAGTTATTCCTCGCTCAAAACTGGTCCCAATGGCTTTGCTTTCTGTATGTAGTATCACAGTGTGCAGACGTTCACTATCAATGTGATGGCTTTATAGAGCACAGCTGAAAAGTAAACAAAGAAAATGTGATTTAAATTTCCCTTTGGCTCAACACATGGGCAAGTTGCAAGAAAAGGAGGAGTTTAAACAATAAGGTGAGACAGCATTCCTAAACTTAGTACTGTTTCCTAGTTAGAAATGAAAGGCTGGGGGAGAGAATCCAGTTATCTGTCCTGCTCTAAAAACATTCTTTTTCTGCTTGGTCTTCACCTTAGTATGTGAATGACTATTAATCACAAGAAAGTGAACATAGCATCTTGAAGACCTGTCAGACCCATATAAACATACTGAAACAAACTGTTAATATTGCTGTCTAGGGAGAACTAAAAACAGACTGATTAATTGTATTGGCACCTTGCTGCCTTTGGGACACTGATAGAGCCTGCCTTATTAGGGAAAAGTAGATCACACTGAGGCTTCTTTTATTAATACTATTTGCATTATCATCTTCTTTAAATCTATACCTTGCTCTTGAACCAGATTGCAAAATGAAGATGGCAATGAAGTTGGAAACTCTTGGTGTCCTCTGGGAAGACAAAACTGTTTACAGTGCTTACAAGTCACTTTTTCTGAAGAATTCCAGATGGCTATAAACCGGGTTAGCTCAGGATCCAGTTGGCTTGAATGTGGAAATGTTATTTATAATGCTTGGTGTGCATAGATAGGTACTTTGGGAACTTTGAAACTTGGCATCTAGCAGAGAACTCAGGGCTGAACCACATTGGGAACTTTGAAGAAACAAGTGACTAAGTAGAAAGAAAGGAAGAAAAAAAGGAAGGAAGAAAGGAAAAGAAGCAGAAGAAATCCTGAAAGTAGCTAGAAGGCTCACAACAAGAGTGGTCGTCTTCAGTTATAGTGATTTGTTCTCACCGATTGCTCCACTGGATGCTAAGCTCTTTTTATATTTGCAAGGGAAAAAAATAAAAGAATTCAGACTTGGCTGGGAGGAGAAAGAAGGCCCTCCACCGGTGCGTATCAGCAGCGTTCCTCTGAGATTAGCCAGCTGAGACTCCGAGCCTGTTGCTGAGCTTGCTGTTTTACAAGGGACATTGTTATGCCTAGTTTGCTGTGGCTGTCACCTCAGTATTGCAACAGACATAATTTGCTGCAAATGTCTTTACTCAACAAGTTCTTGCTTGTTTCGGTTGTCTTGCTTGTGTGGATGCTGTTCAGGCAGAAACATGCAAGACCAAAGCCTAGAGCCAACAGAGAATTAGTACAAGTGGAGCTGTACAGATCCCACTACCACCTGCAGATTGTGGGATGATGGATGATGAATGAATGGCACAGGCAAACAAGATGGAGTCAATAAACTTGATAGCTGGGAAAGAGCGAGAATCTCCAAGTCCATTATATACTGAGGTTATTCTGTGAAGTCGTGCTGAATGATGCAGGTTTTATTCTGGTTTTGCTTTCTTCCTTTTACTCTAGACATAAGACACGCTAACAGCGTGTTTGTGTGCTGCAGCCTCTTTTCCTCTGTTCTTGTCATGGTTGAAGGCTCTTCAGTCAAGGAGCTGTCAGAATGATTGTTTGGGAAGTCTTCAGGCACTTCCATGTCTACTGTAGGGTAGGCTAGCCCAGGTCAACCTTGGAGCTCTCTCTGGGCTCTCTGCTCTCTCAGCTATACACCTAAACTTGCAGTTCAGTTGTTGCTAGCCCAGATATTTTAGACAGATGGCAGCGACACAAGGTAAATGTTCTGCAGCACTTTCCCCTATACATTAGTGCTCGTTGCAGTGCCCTTGCTCTGTAAGTAAATCTTCTGAATGGTGGTGAGAAACTATATGGAAAAATTTGCCTCTTGTTACTCATCTCTGTCTGATACCATTTGTCTATCAGCTCTAGAACAGCAATACATCAGTTTTACCCTAGCAAAACTCCAGTGCTAGATACATTACTTAGCATCTTACAGGAAGACCAAATTAGAGCTCGCTGTTGCAGCAGGAGGCTAAAGGTACACCTCCAGTGCCACAGACACGTGGTCCTGGCGGAGCCTGCCGGTCTGTCAGCACAATGCAAAACAAGCCCAAATTCAGTTATGCTGAACAATAGAGTCCTGTCACTTCCTACAGTGAGGCCTTAGACATATCACATCTGACTACAGGAGTAGATTACTTTCAAAATATTTGTGTGACAATTGAGGAACCTGTATAAACACATCACAGGAATCCTGATTGATCTTATGCAATCACTATGCCACCAAATACCTCACGTATGTGAAGCTGGGGCTATGTCATCTTTCAGACCAAGGACAACAGAAGGTCATTAAGTCATGTCCAGACTATCAAAGGAGACTGTTTTCTCCATTTTCTTTGCAATGGGTAGACCATTTGGAGAGTGGAAAATCCCAAAGCAGGAAAACAAAGACACAACTTGTGAAAGCAGTAGACTGCAAAAAGAAAGTTTGAGCAGGAAAGGAACAGAAGGATGTGGTTTCATAGCACTCAGGGCTCTGAATTAACGGCAAGACCAACAGAAGAAGAAAATTTGTTGCACGAGTAATTGAAAAGAGGGTGAGAGAAACTCATTCAAAGAGGATATCTGGATATCCTGGGAGAATCCACTGTTAAGACCAAACAACACCCCAAAGTGAGGGAAGGTGAGAAAATAAATGCAGAGAAGTATGCATGAGCCGTTTGTTGTTTTATATAGATCCTGCATGCGTGTAGTCATCGCAGTAGCTGAAATAAAGCATGCCTGTTGATGTAGCTCTTACAAACAGACCACCCCTTTGCTTCAACTTTTGTGTCTTTTTGAAGAAGTAACTGTGCATGCAGGGTCCTTGCAAGTTAACGTCTTAAAAAGCATTTGGCTAAAACTATAGGGGATGGAGTTAAGGTGGACTTTGAGCTTTCGTTTCAACTAGGGGTAACAAACAGAGCTGGAGCAGCAAGATGTGTGCCAGAGCAGCCAGGGTGGAGGCAGTACTGCTGTCTGTTCAAGCCAAGGGAAGGTTAAAAGCACAAGCCAGTGCTCTACCATGGTAAGCATCCAGCTGAGGAGCATGCCAGGGTATATATGATAAGTTTTCCAGAGAACAGGTGGGTCTTTTAGTTCATGTTAGCATTTTCCGATCTAGGGGCACACCTGCATCTCCTTGTCAAATAGATCAGTAATATTAGACATCTTTCAAAATGGTAGTTTCCATTCACCTTTTGAGACTAGATTGCTTTAAAAAAAATAGTGATTTAAAAAGACGTTCCTATTAGATATGGACACCACACTAAATATGACTTGTGCCATTTTTATCTCTGTGTTTTTATATCAGAACTTCCAGCAGCAAACTGCAAGGGTTCAGAAGTGCCTGACAAAAGCAGAGAGCATTTTTTATTCTTCATTTCAAGTTAATTGGGGGATTTTTGATTTCAGAATGAAACTGTGCCTCTAACTCTGCATCCTGCTTTTAGTAACAGCAGTACTTGATTCCTGAGTTTGATCTGTAGTAATTCTTGTCTTTCACAAAGTTACCGTAACGTTGCTCAAGTGACCACAGAGGAGAGAGAGTTAGTGTACTGCATTTTGGTTGAAAGTTTATGTACTGGTTCAGGATTGCTCATGGATGATAAGAGTAACTGTTTTAATATAGGGATGCTCAGGGGGAATTTCATAACAACATGAAACAATACCTTACCTGGACATGCTTGCTAATAAATCTAGCACTTAGTGTGGGCTGGATATATAGGAATGGCAGCTCCCAGAACATAACCAGAAGAGTGTTCATACCTCACGAATGCGAAATGGTTCACAAACACTTTTTTAGCCAGACCCATAGAATTAGAAAAAAATAATCAATCTGGTATAATACTACAAGAATGAAATAAATAAGTCGTGTTTTGTTTCATTTTAAATTCATTAATTTATTATTATCTTTTGACTTTCAAATCACAGGGTTTCCTAGGGCCCCATTTCCTTGAGTAACTTTTTTTGGCTGGAAGGTTGGGGTTCTCCTCTCCCAACATACTTCCAGGAGCTGAGATTTCCAAGGAAATACAAAATCAAAAGCCTGAATAAAACTATAAGAATTAGCAACACTGAAAAAAATCCTACCTTTTCCCCCACCTCTGATGCTGTTCTCTACCTTAAATTAACAGATTCCATGTCAAATTAATTGCAAGAGAAAACCTAGCAAGAGATGTTATTTAGCCTGCCACATATATTTGGGATAACTGGCAATTCACTGATATCCCTTTGTACTTTTTAAATCAAATAGTAACTCTGAAAAATTTGAGCTCCTGTCAATGAGATCAGAGCGCACGCAGTTCCTGCCCATATGCTGTGCACACAGCCGCAGCTGTTGGTGGTGCACACTGCAGGGACTTCAGAGGTCCTCTTGCCCCTTGTCTAGGGGGCAAAAAAGAAAATGGGAACAGCTGTAATCGGTATGTGCTTGCCTGTCAGCTGCTTTAGTTTGCAGCATAGTGCAGTAGCCTAAAAGTAAATTGGTGGTGGTGTAAGTTGCAGTGCCAGGGTATGAACTGTGCTGGCTGAGACAATGGACTTGGTACCTGTGGTGCTGTGCCAGCTGTGGGTGTAGCAGCTTCCTGCAGAGGGGTGGAGAAGAGGACGTCTGAATGTGGCTTCGTACTAGACTGGTGCATCTGCGTCTCCCATGAGTCAGAGCTCAGTCATACAATTCTCAGCCTGGTCAAACAAGACACTCCTGGCTGGCACATGAAATAGTGGTGCCAGCTTCCCCTCCCTCCTCCCATCCTACGTTTCAGCAGGTTTTTTGGTACAAAAGAGACTTGGTTGTGCCCACCTGCCAGCTAACTTGATTTCTTTTGATTACGGTGTAAAAAGAAGAGTTCGCTCTGCTTATCGCGTTTGTACTTTGGTTATAGTGTCAGGCTTGGGCAGATTAATTGGTTGTAGCTTTAGCAGAGCTGTCAGGGTATTTAACCCATTGGAGAAAAATCACCTAAGCTGATGATAAACAGGCTTTAAATGCAGAGCAATTACTTAGTGCTAACAAAGCACCATGACTACACACTTTGTCCAAATGCAAAAAGCAAAGTCTTATCAGTGGTTTTGTTTGCAGGAGGACACTAGGAGATAACCTTTGTTTGTGCAAATACTTACCTGATAAGATCATCCGGAAAGGGAACGGATGAAATTTCTGGTTCTATCTTGCCTGAAGGTTATGCTTTGGATTACAAAGTATCAAACAAAAAAGAATAATAATCACAAACTGAGAATGCTCAATTCTCTCTTTCAGTTGGACTGAAAGTCTCTGATGGTGCGTTTCTTTCCTGCTTGCATTGATTGCTTTTATTTCTAGCACATAACAATAAAGCAATTTAGAGACCTTTAACCAATAGGACTTTGGATTTCATTGTTCACAGGAACTGGCAAAGCTGGAGGGCTGGTTAGCATTGAACTTGATTTGTTCATTGCAGGCTTAACCCTGACTGGTAGCCAGGGTTTACAGCACAGCAATCCTGTGACTCACAACTGTTCTGTTTTGCATGGATGGTGAAACTGGTCCGGGAGTTTCCAAACTGTGAAAGCTTAGGAGGTGCTTTTAGCGAGACATGCACTCAATACCATTTGTCTTTCAAGGGTCACAGGTCACATTCTGAAGCAGCAGAGGTTTGAGTTTTTATTGTGATGAGTCTTAACATCTTACATTTGACCTCTGTCTAGTTCACTCCAGTTTTTTTCTGTGTTAAGATTTGACTGAAAGGACAGTGTTTATTGAATGCTTTTACTTGACCAACTTTAAAAAAAAAATCCAGTTTGTTATAGCGCATCGATCAAAAGATTTACAAAACTGACATCTTTTATTTTGCTTTCAAATAACTTATCAGAGGTTTCCCACTTAGTGTTTGTAAAGGACCTTTATATCAAGGGAAAAATAAAATGCACGCAAATGTTTTGGTCTTTTTCGATCAAGGCCTTATATTAACCCAAGCATGCTCAAAGCTCCATCTCATGCAGAAAGTAAATATGTGTTTTCTAGTGAAATATTTCTAAGTAGTTATCTTAGCCTGCTCTGTGGTCTGTGTCAGTTTTTTAGACATGAATGTGATTTTAGGTTGATTTGGACGCCGTGTAGTACTTTGTCTGGACGCTGATGCAATGGCGTGGTGTTTGTGTGAGCCCGTCTTGCCTGCTGTACTCTACTGACTTTGGCTTCCTTTGGCCAGTTTCAGTTGCAGTTGACAGAGGGATGAAGGTGGCAAAGACATTACGTTCCTACTAGTTTCATGAGAGGAAGTGTCTGGGTCGAGAAGCAAGAGGCTCTGAATTAGTCCTGTGTGCCCCCTACTGAAAAAGACTTTATATAAGACATCACCTTATTAGGCTCGGAGAACCTGTGCAGGCAAGCAAGCCATTGGAAACCGGGTCATTCATTTTCTTGCTCACTGGACTACTTGGTGTGTGTGGATTTCCTGCCCCAACTGATTTGCTTGCGTTTTATGATGAGTTTTTTTGAAAACGTGTTTGGGTTTGATATTCTGGTGCTTCTTATGCTCTTGTTCCCCATCCACTAGAGGCTGACAAAACTGGCAATAAACAGACACATTTTTGGGAGGTGGCTTCCCAAGTTATGTTCAGGTAGCTGTTGAGTTTCAGTTTTTCTTTCCAAATGGGACTAATAGAAGTTTTCTGGAGGAGATCTTAATTGCAGACTTGCAGCACAGCAAGATGTGTTTTTGAAATAGCCGCTCAGCTTACCACAGGTGTGGTGAAGGTGCATCATTTATATTTTAAATGATTAGGGACTGAGCTGCCTACTTTTAGGCGATTTCAGTGGTTTCACTCTCATGGAGCTGTGTGCTCTCCACCTTTGGTGATGTGGGCAGCTGTTGAGGGAGTGTTTTGCACATCCGCATGTATTGGGAACCATACAGGAACTGGTCCAGTTACTTCATAAGAAATTTTGTAAATGCTGTTGTATATGCGAGCTCTGGCTGCTCAGCTGTTTTTCTGTGGCCCACCACAACCAAATTGTGATTTTTCGAGTCAATAAAAGGACTGCAAATCTGAAGCTGGACCAGCCTTACTTACTGAGGGTTTATTAATGCCTCAGTTTCCATAGCAATGGAAATAAGCCCTCCTCTCACTTGAGTGCAGGGTGTGTGTGTGTGTATATATGTGTCTCGCATAAGACTGGGAGGAGTCTTTCCATACTTCTTTTCCTGGAAAACAGATTTGGAAGGGAGGAGGAATGTTGGATGCTGGCTCTGCAGAGCTGCTGCTGCTGCAAACTAACATGTATCAGGGAGAGGGACAGGTACAGGGAGAGGATGACTGTCACCAGGGCCTGTGCTGGCTGAGACTCACCTGACAAAGGAAGTCCCTCGATCATGAGTTTGCTTTTCATCTGCACACTTTTTATGAGGAGTCAGAACTTGCAGGAAATAAAATGCAGTCCTTGAAGGCAGGGGAACGTGATGTTAGTCATTGATATTAGTCATTGACAGTTTCTGCCTTATGGGCTATTCAGGCTATTTCCTGAAAAACGAAATCTTTCATTAGCTCATTATTTTCCTTAGCAGTGCTGTAAGGGCATCAGTAAATAATACAGTTCCTGGAAAAGCTGTTTAGTGCCTGCCTGTGTGATCGGGGAGAATGATGGGGAAATTTTAATGAAAGAAATTCTATCAGAGCTGAAAAATACTAATGGCTTCAAAATGCTGTTCAGAGTTGACTCCCTAACAATCAATTTTAGTAAATCTTCTATGCACAGATGAGGAATCCCAATGTCATATGTTGTCTGATATCTGGATTTTTACTGTTTTCTAGCGGTCTTTGACATTGTGCCAAATGTATTATGAAGGTGTGATGCAGCAGAGCCACTGAAACATGTTTACCTCTAATAGGAGCGATGGTATAGCCTACAGAACTGAAAGGGGAGACTGCAGTATCCCAGTGAGACTGCAGCTGAGAATTTGAGCAGATGTGCTTGGTGAGTCAGAAGGAGCAAGGGCACAGTCCTGCTCTAGAAGAGTGCTGTAAGATTGGCAGTGCCCGGTTGCGAGTGCCTTGCGTGCAGGACTCTTCCCCTCCCACCCCAATACAGCTTAGATTTTTTTTCAAAAGTACAAAAGGAGTATGAGACTTTGTACCACTCACCTTAACAGGAGTGAAAAGTCCTAGTCCCTCCAAGACAGCTTTGAAAGCGTCAGTTTAAGATAGTTGTTTAAGACAACTAATGGAGTACAATGAACCGAGGTGCTTCCATTATTTCTTAGATTCGGTGTTTTGTCAAAGATTGCAGTTGGGGTACTGTTATCCCTGCTGATCTGTGTTTAAGCTAATTATGTTGTCGCAGCTTCTAAAATCTCTTCTTTGAGTTCCTGTGTACTTTCTCATTAGTCTCATCTCATGATCATGTAAGTGCATATCGGCCTTTCAGTATCTTTGTTTTTCTTGAACGTGTCCAGTGGTCTTTCTGTTCACTGCCATTCAGTTCTACCATTACAAACCAGTCTTTGTCAGAGCTTTGTTCATGCATTTAAAAATATCAAGAATTTCGTTTCTGTATTGCCTTAAAACTACATGATTGTAATGTAGGAACTGAGTTCACGATTTCTTCTCTAAGCAACGTGCAGTGTAAAATAGTTGCACCTCTTGAGATATTTGGTTGCTTTTTTTGCAAGAGCGATGTGATTCTCCACTCCCCACGATACCTTAGCATGGTCTTATATTTGTTCTGGATGGATGGAAAATAAAGCTGGTTGGCTGGTTGTGTCTTTCTGTGTGCACACACAGATAGACATTTTAATTAGATGCACTTTTTCTCTTCCTGATATCTTTATGGCAGATACATAGGTTTTCATAAACTTTTCTTGCTAATATCCACTTACCTTTACAAGGTCCATTTTTCTCTGTAATGTTACTTTAACCCAGTTTTTCATTTTACTGCAAGTCACTCTAATTAGGACGTCTCTGTTCAGGTTTCTGTAATTTAGCTTTACTGAACTGGTCTGTCAGTGGATAATCAATGGTCTTTCCTGAAACCTTGGTTTATGTAAGGAAAATATGCCTTTCTCAAATAAGTCATTATAAAGTCTATACCAATACATATATTTCTGTATGCGAAAGGGAATTGATATCAATCAACTTTATGTTGGAAGAACAGTATCTGCATGACATTTTTCCCAATATAGTTATTTCAGCTACAAAACCATAAATCACATCTGAAATTAACTGTTACAGCTTTCTAGCAGACCAGGAATCTTGTACTTAAAACCATAAGAAATACTTTTAATGTGTAGTTTGAGTTATTTGTTTTTATTACTGGGTTGTTTAAAGAAACAGCTTCTGTGCTCAGGATGAGCTTTCAAGGACTGTAAATGTCATGATACATGCTTACCTGACAGTTGAAGAATGACACTGGCACAGCATTCATTCTTATTGTGGAATTGTTGTGCCCATGAGGAATGCTGTAGAAGTAGCTGGTGCTTACAGGGTGACATAATTCCGGTTTCTGACAAGCTCTCTCTCTAGCATCATTGTTCTGCAGTCTTTTGGTGGGGAGAGGAAATCTTTGAGTTTCCCAGTCAAAAAGGCATGACACACATCCATTTTTCTCTCTTCCAGGATCTTTCCCAGAGAGTATCTTCTCCAGCAAATCCATCTTTATTCTCTCGCAGACCTTCAGCAGGTAAGTTTCTTCAAATAATTCTACCTGTTACATATCAAGCCTGTTCTCATCTTCAAAACTAATTGTACATTCCCCCTTCTAGCTAATCGTAGCATAAATAGCTTTACTTCCAAGCCATCTCTGTGGTTTATAGTTTAATATAAAAATGGGTTAACAGGGGCATTGGTTAGGGATGAGAGAGAGAAAGCCTAGAGCGTCAGTGTTGAAATGGGGTGGGAGAGACTGTGAAAGAAAACTGTAGTCTGCAAAGAGAACTTGCTGTGAGAAATTTTTCATCTGATCAATGAAGGCTCATCTAAGGCTCAGCCTACAGGTGACAAGTAGTATTTATTACTTCGCTTGAAAGAATGGTTACTCAGGAATTTATGAGTTTGTACAGTCCCTAGTGCAACATGCTAATTTACAAAGTCTGCTAGACATTACCACAAGAGAGGAAAAAATAATAAAAAACCCAAAACAAAACACAAAAACCTCAGCAAGCCTGCTACACAAAGTTAAGCCGTGCAGTATTACTATGACAGATGTGACCACAGAACAGGTAATGTGCCAGCAAAACATGTCTTTGCATTGATATTGATTGAACTAAGCAAGCACCTTGCAGCACATCTGCCTGAACAGCAGAATTTTATTATGTACCAGATTAAACAAGAAGAGTTTGGCAGAAAGAGGTGAAAAGAGAGGATAGGGAATCTAAGGTGAATGTGCTGCAGCGCTCAGATGCACAATGGAGGAAGCAATGAGGTAAGATGCCCTAGCTGACCTGGGCACATTTGTATTCACAGTCTAATGCCATTGCCAGTGATATGTAAAACACATTATTTTAAGCCTCTTCCACTGATGTTTCCCTTGTCTACTGGTGCCTTTTCTGCAGGATAATGGGTAGCGTAGTCAGTTCTGGATGTTCAGTTGACACATTTAAGTTGAGGTAGTTCAGATGCCCCTCAGAGCTGGAGACTACAGAACTGCAGGAAACATGGCTTTTGTTGGCTGATGAAGTCACAGGGTAGAAGTGATTCCATATATAAAGTAAAAAGGTCAGTCATCTGAGGTCTAAAACTGTTTCCACATCTTTTCAGCATGTTCTGCTATCTCATCTTTAATAATCAAGCCATGAAAAAGCAAGCTACTTAACTACAGAGCTGGAGTCTCCCTGGTGGGCCTGTCTGTTAGCCCCCAGTGCTTTGTAAGCTGCTTAATCAGTTCCTAACATTGGTAGTAGATGTTTTAGAAGCAATCAGCAGCTTATCAAGCACCCTGTGGGAGGGAGGGAGGGTAGAAGTCACAATTCATCCATTGATTTAGCAGTTCCCTTTAGCATGTTTCTTTGTGTTTGTGTTTGCAAGACACCTTCTCTTCCCCTGAGGGCCCCAGCCCCAAACTTACCATATTTAGAGGCAATATAATTTGATTACCATTTCTGCTGGGGTGGGTTAAATTGCATTTACCTTTTAATTCAGCTATATCCTTGTTGTCAGCCTGGAGAGGGTTTTCCACATTTCAGAGGCTCCAAGTTTGAAATTGGATTGCCTGTTTTTGTCAAAGTGGAACCAGAGTGGAAAGGGGAGGAGGGCCCCGTTGAGAAAATGAATCCAGCAGCCGGAGAAACACTAATACCCTTACAGCCTCTGCCTCCTCCCTGGTTTGCCCCTTACTGCTGCTTTCTCCTCATTGCTCATCATTTTCTACTGACCTGCAGTTTGGGTGTTTTTTAGTCCTAAAAGTTTCCCCTCCTTTTGATTCCTCTGCTGCCTATTTCCTCATATCCGTGGGCTGCTTTTGCACTGTATCCTGCTGTCATGTAGATTGCGTGTATTTGGGGAATTAACTAAAAGGTTTATTAAAGATTAATGGAAAGATAAGGCATGGTGAGTGCATTAGAAAAGCAGAGAGGGGTAATCTGCAGATATAAGCAACCTTTACCCTGGTTAGTCCCAGCTCAATTCGGATTTGTTTCCTAGCCAAATTATCTTTAAAGATATTAGAAAACATGGGTCATTTCCTACCAAGCAGCTGAGTTTCAAAAAGGTGGTATGAGGGTCTGTTCTTAGATGCAAAACAGTTGAAATGCCTGTTTGCCGGTAGATGAAGCAGCATATAATACTATTCTAAAATGAAATCCAATTTAAATCTCTTTCCAAGCTTAACAGAGCTCCATGCCTAGACCTTATGGATGTGGCAGAGTACATACTTGAGCTATCTGATGGTCTGGGGATGGCTGTCACTTGGATCCATGTGGACAGGGCTCTACTGGGGGAAGACCTTAACTGTGAGGTTAAAAGCAGAGTGGAAAAAATTGAAACAAATGTCCTTAATTTTGGAAAGTCACCAAATCCTGGTGAGGTAGTGGTTTTGCTAGTACTTTACACATTAACAAATGTTAATGAGTGCGGATGTGAGTGAGTAGGCCTGACCTTTAACCAAAGAGGCAGCAAGTGATGGTCTTTATTTGTATGTGCATATTTATTTAAAATAAACACAAACGCACACATGTACCCCAGCAAGGTTTCACTGCAGACCAGGGTCCCAGGGACTACATTAAAGTTTACAGCCGGTCTATCTATGGGCATTCCCATGGGGTACGTATTCTTGGAATCCTCTTGTCATTGCTGTCGTTGGAGGTGTTAGCAGGCAAGATAACTAATTAGGTACATTCAGATTTAACAAGCAGAAACACAAAGTGTGATAGCTTGCCTATTCTGCCCCATTGGCTACACTTGCTTTCCTTTCCAACCCTCCCTGGTGTCATCTGCCCAGAGAGTAATCTGCCCTGTGTCACCCATAACACCACCGCATCGTTGTTAGCTAGTTTATCCAGGGCTATTCCAACCAATTAAAGCTTTAAAGAGGGAGACCTCCAGTTGTTAGGAAGCAAGTATTCACTCCTGAAATTGTTGGTTTTTGCAGACATAGTACACTGGAAAAATGGATTACTCTTACTTATGTGCAGTATAGTCCCTGATGGTGCAGTCACAGTCCAGGGTAACTTCACCCTAAACCTATTGGAGGTGTGAACTCTGTTCTCTGCTGACGTTGTTAATGGACGTATCACTGGTTTTATGGACATGTGGACACAGTTCGTGCAAGCTGGAGTTAAAAACTGTCCATTCATTTTGTGTGACTATGGGGCTGCTTTTGGTGAGACTAACAGTTTTTACACTGTTAAACATTGATTTGGACAGAAGCCGACTCAGACAAGACTCTTGCATTTCTTAGGAAAAGTAATTCTTGCTACTTACACTAGATTCCATATTAATGGGAGCTTTTAAAGTAAAAGACTTGAAGTGGCTATTGTGACGAGTTCAAAATTCAGGTGCTTAATCCACACAGAGTTAACTAATGTCTTGCCTGTTTTTTATGTTAAATATAGCAAGATATACAAGTGTACAAAGATTATTGCAGTGATGGTCTTTACTGTAGAAACACTCTTAATCATGGCAATTATTTCATCCTGGTTATACTACCCCCAAAAGATATGGTAAAATAAAAAGGATCCACATAACGGCAAAAATGACTAGATGTCAAGGATGGAAATTGTGAGCCAGATAGCAGATTTAAAAAGACGATGATTTGAAGGCTTGTTTACATGGGAACACTTAGGG
>NW_008824035.1:3652566-3655116 GCF_000699105.1 Pygoscelis adeliae
CAAAATATGGGAATTTAAAATGATGAGTTGAATTACATTGAATCACTGTGTAAATACTGTTATTCAAAATGTAAGTGGCTTTCATTTGGTTTATCTCCATTTACTTTGGAAGCAAAGTGAGCTAAATTGTATTAAGGCTATTATTATTCTGAATGTGTGTGTCCATACAGGGATTTAATGTAGTATAATTTATCCATTTTAACATTGTAGATAAACTAATCCGTTAAAATTTAATTAAAACATCCATTTACTTCAGATCAACTTTCCTGACTATCTACCTGTAGATGAACCTACAAACAATGTGAAGAACAGTGGAGAGAAAGGATGAACAGGAGAGCCCTATTCTCACAATAATATAGCACAGGTCATACGGTGAATATGAAATACGCATAAAAATCCTTAATGGAAACGCTTCTTTGCAGAACACACAGCGAGCATGAGGAACTTAATGCCACAGTAATATTACTGAGGCCAGAAGTTTATCATCTTTGAGAGGATTAAGTATCCATAATGAGAATGTCCACAGTTACAATACGTAAGATAAAGAGATTATAATGTTTCAGAATAGACATATTATTTACTGAGGGGATTAGGAAGATGTCTTCCCTATTGACAGACGGATCAATGATTTCATCTTCCTCTGACGTATATAGTAGTGATTACAGCATCTGATAGGGTTTCGGACTAGGTGAACAGTTGGTCTAACAGAAGCATTCCCAGTATGAAAATCTTAATGTTTCTGTTCAAGATTTTATGCATATGAGATTCCCTAACAAAAATCTGGGGAATAAAAATGAACTTCAATGAAACATAAGTTCCACCTAATTTGAGCCTAGTATATTGTTAGATCAGGTTTAGGAAGCCTTAGAAGAACAAATAAATTGTTAAGTCTCGTTCACTTTTCCAGGCTTTTAACCCATGCTGTACTTTCATCACACCTCCTTTTCCAATGGCAAATTTGGGTCCTCCCTGTATTTTCCTAGACTGAGATGGAGGAGGAGATTGGAGATGCTCTTTCTAGCATTTTTGCCTGTGCAGAACTTTAGGTTGATTTAGACAAGTTGTTTCGTGAGTCCCAACAATAGCAAAAATTGCAAGATGTGGACTCTTTTTTGCTCATTACTTTGTTTTTTTCAGAAGTAAAACTTCTTTTCTCATCACTCAGTCCTCATAAAATTACTGAGAAATGCTTAGCTTAGGTTTATAACATACAGCCTGATGACTTCCAAGCCCATCAGCGGTGGTGTCCTTGCCCAGCAGTTCCTTTTTATTCACGCATAAAAAGGATGGGATGTGGCATCTAACCTGCATGCCCGTGCTGGTGAAAGCCAGTAGTGTGCATGTGGCTATACTGATTGACAAAATTGGGTTTCGGCTAACATACTTTGGGCTTGCTCTAGTTTTAGAAGTGTTACTGGGATAGGTGCATGACAAACACCCCACCCCCCACCCCCTGCTCTTAACCGATATAGCCATACCTGTAAAAGCATTAGTGCAAACTCAGTTACATCAATGAGAGAGTCTTTTGCTGTCATTTGTTTCATTCAATGATTCAATATGAGCTGTATCAGCTTAAACTTTTATTTACCAAAGAGGTTTACCCATGTAGCTGTACTAGCAGATCCTTTTAAGTTTAGGCAAGCCCTTTTTTTTGCTTGAGGGGCAGGAGGTGGCGAATGAGAAGGAGAATTAGGTTTTTGGCAGGCCTGGCTATGCTGAGATGGCTGAAGATTCGTCTGTCGCAGTTCTCTGTGGGAGTTCACTGTCCTCAACAAGAGCAGCAAAATGCCAGGCAAATCTGTGCCATAGCTGCCACAGTTCAGAGTTCAGCACCGTAGTGAAAACATTGATTTACATCCCCAGCCTCCCAAGCAAGGGTTGACACAGCATGTGTGACAGAAATGCAAGTCCCGCAGTGCATTACTACCAGTATTCAGCTGACCTCAGGTTAGAAGACATTGCTCAGAGTAGAGCTGGTGTAAAACAGTGGTGGGTTTTAACTGACATGTCAGGTACAGCCCCTGCTCTTAAATGTTTGGTAGGAGGTAGATGGAAACAGATGGTTGTGTGGGGAGGTGAGAGGCATACAGATTGTTAATTTGTACAGTGGTCCAGTTCTCATCCTAAGGCACATGAGATCTGGACTCTCTTCCCAGCTCTGCTGCAGGCTTTCTCTGACACACAGGACAAGTCATTTTTAATGGTATTAAGGTGAAATGGGTCCCACTTTACTATGTGTATGTTTAAAATAGACATCCTAAGCACAATTAAGTTCAAAAGAGGGAAACCAGCACTTGGGAGGGGTAGTCCGTCCGACCTACTCTAAATCATAGAATCATTTAGGTTGGAAAAGACCTTTAAGATCATCAAGTCCAACCATTAACCTAGCACTGCCAAGTCCACCACTAAACTGTCCCTAAGCACCACATCTACACGTCTTTTAAATACCTCCAGGGATGGTGACTCAACCACTTCCCGGGGCAGCCTGTTCCAATGCTTGACAACCCTTTCGGTGAAGAAATTTTTCCTAATATCCAATCTAAACCTCCC
>NW_008824035.1:3657421-3665432 GCF_000699105.1 Pygoscelis adeliae
AAACACTCCCTAACATACAGGGCTACCCCACTGCCTCTCCTTCCTTGCCTGTCCCTTCTGAAGAGTTTATAGCCATCCATTGCAGCACTCCAGTTGCGCGAGTCATCCCACCGTGTTTCCATGATGGCAACTATATCATAGTTTTCCTGCTGCACAATGGCTTCCAGCTCCTCCTGTTTGTTGCCCATGCTATGTGCATTGGTGTAGATGCATTTCAGTTGAGCTGTTGATCCCACCACCTTTTTTGGGGGAGAAGCCCTGATTCCTACGTGACCATTCTTAGGTGCTTCCATGGTTTCTAATACATCCATAACTCTTGCGTCTTTGCTGCCGCAGGGATCTCTATCCCCTACCTCCACTGAGATGGCAGACCAAAGGACCTTGCTAGCACACTGTCCCTCAAACATTGGCATGCCACCCCCAGGCTTATCTCTAGCGAGCCTGGTTTTATCCCTTTCCCCTTCACATCTAGTATAAAGCTCTTTCAATGAGCCCTGCTAACTCCTGTGCAAAGATCCCTTTCCCCCTTTGAGACAGGTGTACCCCGCCTGTCGCCAGCAGGCCTGGTGTCGTGTAGACTGACTCATGATCAAAACACCCAAAATTCTGCCGGTGACGCCAGACTCAGAGCCAGGTATTGATCTGCTGGCTCTTCTTGTTTCTTCCCTCATCATTCCCTGCAACTGGAAGGATAGAGGAAAGCACTACTTGTGCTCCTAATCCCTTAACCAGTCGTCCCGAGGCCCTGAAGCCTCTCTTGATTGCCCTTGGACTTCTAGTTGCAACTTCATCACTGCCTACCTGAAAAATCAATAATGGATAGTAATCTGAGGGCTGTTCCAGGGTAGGAAGCTTTCTCTTCACATCTGTAACCCGGGCCCCAGGGAGGCAGCAGACTTCCCTAAGAAGTGAGTCCGGTCTGCATATTGGACCCTCTGTTCCCTTCAGAAGGGAGTCTCCTATGACAATGACCTGTCTTTTTTTCTTCATGGAAGCAGTTTTGACACAAATATGTTCAATTTAATTTAAATTTAAAATTTAAATACATTAAGATTTGGAGGCACTTATATAATTCTGTACTTGAACTATGTAAACAAGCATCTTGGACCATAACAACATAATGCTAATAGCCATCTTTATGTCCTTCCTTTACGACCTGTGCCTGTACGATTGTGGTAACTGTATTAGGAGAAGAATATGAAAATAGTCCTAGGATGGGAAAAACACACAATATACATTTCCGTAAATATTAAAAGGTCTGATAGCAAAACAGCAATTAAACAGCTTGTATACTTTCCTGTGGCTATGGCTCCTTTATCACTCATTTCTGTCACTCCCTGGAGTTTGCTAGCACTGGGCTGCCTTTCAGCAGAACAGGAAACTTCAGGTTAGCTGATATTCCAGGTGTGTGTATAATTCCCCAAAGTGCTGACAGCTCTGCTTACAATTAGTGGTAATGGCAATGATCTTACTGGCGTTTCCTTTTTACCGCAGCTCTGCTGGGGAAGGGAGTTGCTGTCATTTAGAATGGCTTGTGGTTAGGCAGAGAGCATGGCAGAGCTGACCAGGCTTGTGGGTGAAGAGCTGGCCAGGAGCATTTAGGCAAGTGGCAGCCAGGAAGACAAGTTCATCTGAGTTAGGTGTGTTAAAGTCTTGGAGGCAAAGTGTGGACATACAGCAAGATTGTTAATAGATATTTTTAATAGCAGAACTGGTTTTTGCGCTGCTTGAAACCAGAGTTTTCAACAGGGCTTATTAAATACATGTGGTGCTTTTCCATGTGAATAAGTATTCTAGGCCGCTTGGAGTAAGTGTGGCTTTTTAGAATGAAACTCTGTTTAAAACAACCCAGCAGTGGTGCCAGTGGCTCACAGGAGCTTCTGAGTTGAGATCTCCAGAGATACTTTAATTTTTTCAGCCCCTAGAAGAGGCAGTAGCAATATAGGCTACCCCTTTTCTAGTGCTTTGTGCTAACCAGGTTTCTTCTGTTCTTTTTTTGCTGTGCAGAATGAAAGGCCCAATACTGGAGATCAGAGTTAGCAGTGTGAAAGATTGGGCTCTAACCTCATTGCTGTACTTCACATAAAATGTCTATTCAGGAGAGGCAGCTGGACATATCTCAAGGAATAACATCCCAAGAAACCAACCAAATTTCCCGAGGAAATAAAATACTGTCTCAGGGCTACCTGCTTGGACAAGAGAAGAAAAAATTTTTTAGAAGTTTTTTTTAAATGTACTTTGTACTCACAGAGGTTTTTTTTGGAGTAACCCTAGCCATTTTCTTGGTATGTTGCTTTCTTGTTCTAACAATCCTTCAGAGGACTCCTCCTTAAAATTCCCTCATCCAGTCCTGTGCAAGGCAGAAAAGTTTCTAATTTTGTGATATCACTCATGAAATAACATTTTACTCAGTGGGCATGTAGAGTCAGTTAATATCTCTGCATGCAATTGCCTGCTTAATATAAAAAAAAAAGGGCAAAAAAAAGTGCACATATGTATTCTCTGCTTGAATGCATATTTGCTTGTGTGTGTATTTAGAGTCACATATGTTTTTAAGCTAAGGAAAGTGCTTTCTGTTCTCTACCAGCCAAATTCCTGGTACTCTTTCAACCTTGTTTGATTAAAACAGCCTTTAACCTTTGCTTGAATACCTGTTTCTTAAAACAACCTATAATTCATCCCTGCAACAAGATTAGGAGAACTTGGGGTGTGACAAAATTGACATGTAGCTGCCTGGAAACCTTGGGGGAAGGAGAAAGGAGGAAACACGACTGAAACACAGTGAGTGTGAAGACAGAAGTTGTGGGGCTGGAGTCTTGTTGCAGGGCTGGCTGGGGAGCTGGCACAAGTGATTTCCAGGCGTGTTGTTTATACTGAGACAATTCCATCTCTTTCTCACTTGTGTCAGCTTGCACCCAGAGACCTGCTGAAATTTCAGGCTTTTCTTCCTTTCCATGAGAGGAGTGGGGGAGGGCTTGGAAGGACCTTGTCATCCTCTCTGCCTCCTGCTATAAATTCACTTAGACTGTCACCAGTTTGTTCCTCTCCCCCAACCAATTTGAAACTCTGTCTTCACCTTGTTCCCTGCCTATATGTGCTTGTCACAGATTAGCAGCATTTGCTCTTGACCTTATTTTATTTTTTCTCCTCTTCCCAGTGCCTATTAAAATTAGTGGCTAATTTGTGGAATATCACTTTAATACCAAATTAAAGTGCAACATGTTGAATGGTCTGGTTTGGAAGGACCACGAACAGCAGATGGTTCTGCTGTCAGTGCGGACTGCCTGGTGCAAAGAAGTCAAAGGGAGCTTGTGATTTCTTTTTATTCAAATTCTTGCTCATTTCTGCTTTAGTTTGATTTATTCGGTGGTTGGTTTTGTGGGGGTTTTTGTTCTTCACAGTGTTTATCACCAGGTTTCCTTTCAGGATGTTCTCTGCCCTGTGTGGGTGGTGAGTTAGCACAGCACAATGTGTGGCTGCGCGATGTTGCTTTGTCTGTGTCAAGGCCAGCGATGGCAAAATGGTGTCCTGTGTCAGAGCCAGCACCTCGAGCTGGTGTCAGCAGTGGATGAACGGAGTCCTTGGCTTCACCTGCTCCTGTCCACCCTGCTGCCACCTGTACCACAGGCTGAACAGGCCTTTGGGACAGCCAGGGACCTGCAAAGGCTGTAAAGGCAAGAGGAGAGAGAGAGGATGGGGCGCTATCACCCTTACTGTCAGAAGCTGGGATTGTGGCCTATAGCATGGCTGTAGCAACAAAAGATGGGGCTCTCCTGAAGTTACTGCTGTGCTCTTTTTCAATTTGTTTTACAGCAATGCATAGTAACCGATTCTAGTGTGCGTGCACACAAATATTAAGAAATCATTCTTCCCTTAAGTCACTTGCAATTTAAATAAACAAGGCAGGCAATCTGAAAGAGATGACTGGGAGTCAAAATGGAGCAAGGAAAGCTGACCAGACCAGTATATTGCACAAAAGATGGGGCAGAGCTGAGATCTGATATCTGCCTCCCTGGGGCTTTTACCTCATGTTCATCCTTCCTCCTTCCATTTCCCTTTCCTCTGAACTAAAGATTAATTGTGTATTGAAATCGTTACAAGAATTCGCAGCGTTAAGAATCTGGCAAACGGAAGGGAAAAAATCCTCAAGGAAATTAGCAGTCCATGAGCATTGTCTGTTCCCTGGATATAAATGACGAGGAACTTCCCAGCCAGGGAATATGTTTTCCCTTTCTTTTCTCTGCAGCTTGCATTATCCTTAGCTAAGCATATTGTAGTATGCTTGTCTCCAAGTCTATGTTTTCATCGCAGAAATCCCGACCTTGCTGAAATCTGTCATGGGGCGGAGTTTCCATTTACCCTTTGCGCTTTAATGCCCAATCTCCACGCTTAACGAATGTGGAAAATACCTGCTTGTTCTCCAGTTAGCAAATAGGCAAAGGCAACCATTGTAGCTTTCCTGCACCCCAATCTGCTTTTGCTTTTCCCGGCTTGTGACAGAGATCACCTATGACAGAGAAGAGAATGCGTCAGAAAATGGTTTCTGAAACAGATTGCACAGTGTAAGGATAGGAGGTAGAGTGTGAAACAAAGATAGTTGACTGTAGCAAAAGAGATCTGAGGCAGGCATTAGGAACAACTTCCCAGCTGTTTTGAGCACTGAAGAGTTGTGGGATCTCTGTGGTGAGAAGTTTTTAAGCAAGTCAGACAGTCATCTGTCAGTTGGTTGTGCCACAGGGTTGAGGAATAAACTGGAGGTTTCTAGAAGTGTTTATTCTAGCCCTATTTTCTTATATCATTGGTAGTTCTTTCAAAAGCATATTTCTCATCTGTCCCGGAGGTGAAGAAGGTTTACTGAGTGTTTAGTCCTCCCCCGCCAAAGCTTCCACCAGTGGAATCTGGAGGGTAGTGAGCACAGTGGTGAATCCAAGCCGATCTGTTCAGGAGATTTTATTTTCCCTTTCATTCAGTCCAGGAAGCACATTCTCTGTGGTACTCTGAAGTCTAGGCAAAGCTGGAGCTTACCTCTGAGCTTGTTAGCAAAAGGCTTGATTCAGACCAGCTGTTTCTGGAGAGATAGAAAGGAAACAACCAGGAAGAGGCAGAAACCTTGTCTTTAGAGGATGGTGGAAAGCTCTGCACGATTGTTGACTGCTCCTTCAGATAGCTTCCTTCTGCCAGGCATGCTCATGACACTAATCCCAATAATTAAGGGACTTTCTGTCTCTTCAGTGTATGTAATTGGGTATGGTGAATGAGCTTCATGTCTATCACCCCTTCTATTTTCTCAGTGCCTCTTGGCCTTTTCATGTCTCTTCTGCATTGCGTCAGTGCCTCCTGGCAAATTCTGTCTGTGTCTGTCTCTCAGATAGAGCCAAGTGTGTGTCTGGCCTTGAGAAATAATCATAAATTTTGTTCTGTCAGGAGGAGAGGCTGGGACAATCCAGTTGAGATTTGAACCTGTAGTTCAAGGTGGTTTAGGGATTTCATATCACTTAACCCATCCCCTCCAGGCGTCACTTGTGTCTGACATGTAAATCAGGCTGGAGGAATAAGTGAAACAGATTGCTTGGTGCTCCAGAAGAAGGTTACGAGGCAAGCCTGTGTCTTTAAAGAGAGTACCTTCTAATAAATTGTATCTGCAGAGAAATACACCAGCCCCTACAAAAGTAGTTAAAGTTACTGCTTCAGTGTTGGCTTATAAAACAACTTTATCACCTCTATGACGATAATGATTAACAAGCTGATTTACAAGGGTGGGGTCACAAAGCCATTTGGCAAATTTAGTTTGTCTCACAGTGGCAGTGATACAGGACCTGAGTTTTACAGTATTTTCACCACTTTACCTGGAATAGTAAACCCTGGTGGTGGGGCTCTTAAGCAGAGCAGTAGCAACAGATACTCCTCTATGAGGATAATAACCAGGGTTCTCTCCTGTGCTTCTGGTACATGAAGAAATTACAGGTCCAGGTCTGAAGATTCAGGAGAGTTGGGGACATTTCTAGCTCCCTTCTCAGTGTTTATTCCCGGATCACTTAGCCACAGTGAAGTGATGGTGTTCCTAGACAGGTTGTTACATGATGCCTATGGTTGTTGCCTGTCCCTTGTGTCAGAGCTGGCAGAATATAGAGATGTGGGTAGATTTCTCTTCCTTCTCTTAGATTCTGGATAGCTTCTTTTAAAATATCCTTCATCTGTTGATTCTCCATTATCTTGGATCTTAATAGAAGAAAAAAATATTTTTTTAACTGCTTCTGATTTTACTTTCATTATCATATGTTGGAAATTACCCAGACTAGCAAATTTAGTCTAACAATTATTTTAATCCAGAAACCCTTGAAGTGGTTTAACATACCGTGATACTTTTCAGAATTTGGACTTGTTAACTTAAGCAGTTCCTCACATCGAGCAGAACAGCGTATCTGAAAGCTCGGCAAGCTATATCCCCTTTACTGCCTGCCTGTCTTGACAGTCCTTATGTAGGTGATCAAAGGTATTTATGAACTCCATGCTACGTAAACATCTGCTGCCCCTTTAGAAGTTGGTAAAAATGCACAGAGTAGGAGATTTGATGACTCTCACTCAAATTCACAACTTAGACTCCTGCAGGGATGGAGGTCTTACTCCTTACCTTTTACTTCTTAGCTAGCATTGCTGACAGGAGCCCTGCCCTCAAAACAAACAGTCACTGCCCTGAGAAATGTCTGAAAACTGTACTTTTTTTTTCTCTCCTGTCCAGAAATTTCATCATGTCTGATAGATTTCGGTGTTGATTTATGTGGCCATGATGCAAAGGTTGGATATTTCTGTGGACCTGGTCTAATAGTGGGCAAAAGGCTATGGAGGCATTACTTGAAGCAATAGTGAATTACAGCTGACTCATTTTTCCTTCCGTTTCCGGACACAGTCTGAGTTTGGAGGGGACTTCCATGCTTACCTGGTCTAATCAATATTTGATTGCTTTTCAGTGACACCCAGTCAGAGACTTCTGTTATGTCTTTTCTAATCTGAACAACTGTCAGGAACTGGAACAAACTCTAACTAATTTTGTATTAGGGTTTTTTTGTGCATTTTTTTTGTCTTGTTCCGTTTTCCAAACAGAAAGTTATTACAAGCCGTGAGTTTAGGTTACCATCTCTCTGGGTTAGAACTCTCAAGAGAGACAAGAAGTTCTGCCACTGTTACCTTGGCCACTTTTCTAGTTTGGTTTTTAATATGAAAACATATATATTGCAACACTGTGCTCACTTACATTGCTCTCCCGTGGGACTAGTTTGTGCAACCCTCCTTCATGCTGGTAAGTATGTTCTCATACAAGGAGTCTTTGTTGACTGAAAAGGGAAAACAAAGTGACTTGACTTCTCTCTGCTGTGTGTGATAGGCTGGAGTTTTGGACCCCCTGTACTGTGCTGTATGGGAGGAGGAGGCTTAGGGGCAAGGCTAGGGCTGGGGCGTGGGGGCCTTCAAGATGTGGACTTCTACCAGCATTGTACTTGGCCTGGAGAGCTTGGATGCGGGATGGGGTCAGGACAGAGCTGTAGCTCAGCATGTGTCGGAGGTGAGGGGACTGCCTCTCCTCTGGTGCAGGGCAGCGTCGTGGGCTCAGAAATGTGTCATGAAGGTAGGGCACAGGGATACCAGCGAGAGTCCCCTGGGCAACACGTTGCTGCTCCTGGAAGTTGTCTGTGGGCAACAGCCCTGTTGTGTGCATAGTGGGCTACTGAGGAGGATTTCTCTGCCTCTGGAGTATGCTGTGGTCTATGGCCTTTCTAGTTCTTATTCTCTGGAGACAGCTGGCTGCTCACTTGTTTCTGAAAACATCACCTTGATAGAGTGAGGGAACTATGAGTAACTTCCAGTCTTTGGATAGAAGGATCAGGAAACCTTTGGGGGCCAGCAGATCTCATGACAAGTAGTTCAACTTTGACTGATCACACATTGCCCTCATGATCGTATTAATGTGATGTATCCAAACGGATTTCAACTTGTACCATAGCCCCTGCTGCCTTTC
>NW_008824035.1:3665472-3696657 GCF_000699105.1 Pygoscelis adeliae
CGTCGTGTCTTCCTGCCTCCCAAGGATCTCGCAGCCATTGCCAATGTTGGCTTGTCTGCTAGCATTCGGCAGTCCCCGTATTTCCCCCCCACCTCGCTCATACAGAGCATAATTGTTTCTTTGTATTTATACTGCTACCCAACTGAACAGTAGCACAAAGATGTACAGAGAAGAAAGTTTGATTTACCTTTATTTATAACTTTGACTTGTATGAAAAGCCTCTATTCTAGAAATCATCTAAAATAATTGTCCCAACACCCCTTTGGCACGTGTTCAGATACTGTGTAGCCTTTTAGTTTCTCCCACTGCTACAGACAAGTCTCTGCCTTCCCCTTTTGCTTGCCAATACCACCTCAGCTTTCCCGAGCTGGGTGCAGGAGGCTGGGCAGCGGGGCGGGTTGCTGCTCCTGCTGGCTCTCCTGGCTTCTCCTCTCCCTTCCCCGGCAGCCCCGGCACCTGCAGCCATACTCTGGCCTGGCCAGAGGGGTGCTCTCTGCAGTGTGCAGTGTGGGTAGGGAGCCTGCACGGGAGGCTCCTCCAAAACACAGTTTGTCCCATTTAGGGTGGGAGATATGTGGCAGTTAGTGTAAAAAGCAGTGTTCATTTGTTGGTTTAAATTGTAAGTGCTTTGAGGGCAGGGCCTGTCTTTTAAGTGTGTACATATGGGTGTGTATTTTTATACAATTCCTAATGCGAGACACGCAGTTAGGAGCTGCAGTATGCAAAGCCACAGCGTTCTGTCCTGTGGTAGCTTAGAGAAGTGTTTTTTCCAGATCCACAGAGGTGGACAGTGATTCTGATCTGAACACTGGGGCTATTCAGAGACACAATTTGCTTTGGCCTCCGAACACAAGTATTTTCCTCCCGTTATCACCAAGCAGCGTACCCCAATATATTCCAGGTGCAGCAGTGGTAAGCGAACTGTAAAAGCATGGCCCCATGTCCAGAATCCTGTTGGGATGGGTTCCTTGACCAGTTTAGGAAGAGAAAGGTGCATTTTACCCTCCATCAAGTGATGACCGGGATGCCATCGTCAGTCACCTTTCACCCTTAATTTCGGACAATGAAACAATTGCTTGCACTATGAAGAATTTGGATTAGAAAACAGACCTTGCTCTTAATGTGTGCTGTTAGGTAGAAGAGAATCTGAACTCAGCAAATTTTAACTTGTTTTAAGCTTGATGCTCTTTTTTTTTTTTTTTAAGAGGTGGGAATATATTTTTAAGCCTTTGCAGGTGCATGTTGAGGTAGTATTATGTTACAGGGATAAGTCTATGGTGAAATTTTTGGTTTCTGTTCCTTTGGCATACTCTTAACTTAGTTTTGTGCTAAATTTCCACATTTCTTATGAAATGCGATAGACTGTTTTGCAGCTCGTAGTGTGTGATTTCACAGTTTCTCTATTTTGTAAGCTTATTTTGTAAACTGAAATGTCCTTAGGAAGGGTTCAGGTCAAAGCTCAGGAGTGACTCTGACAGTGAGAAGAGACATGTGCTGTGTTAGACTGCATGGGGGCTGTGGAGTCTCCATCACTGAAGGGCTTTAGTAACAGATACAGCTGTAAAGAATGACATAGATGTTGCTGTCTCTGCCAAGACGGCCTCTCGAGGTCCTTCCTGCCCCCGCCCCCTGCCCCCCACCATGATTTCCCTGATATCTGGATAACACATTACATTTGTTTAACGCACTTCTATTCTTTAATCGCTTGTGTTTCCTTGAAACTCAAGATCAGATTCCAACATCAACTGGGAGAGCATCCTGGGACTCTGCCGTCGTGGTTCTGGGATGTCTAAACTGATCGACCCTGGGCCTCCGGCTGTCACAAGAGTGTACTTAGTCACAGGAGAAGTTTTGACACCTTTGATTATATGTCCTATGCTCCTTTTCCCAAGCCATAAAACACTCACTGGGGAAGTATTACCATGAAACTCCTCTTGGGAACAGCTAGTAGAAATCTTCTTTTTTGCTTGCCAGGGTAAATGGAGATGAGGATTTTATTCTTACTAGCTACAAACACGAATCAGAGAAGGCTGCAAGGAAAAGTCATATCCTGTGCACAGCCCTGAGGTCTCTGATGAAACAAAATGACACAAAATTTACAGATGCTAAAAATAGTGATAACACCTTTGATAAGACCTACGATCCTCCTCCCAACAAACAAAAAAACAACCAGGGAAGTATTACCATCAAACAACTCTTGGGAACAGCTAGTAGAAATCTTCTTTTTTGCTTGCCAGGGTAAATGGAGATGAGGATTTTATTCTTACTAGCTACAAACACGAATCAGAGAAGGCTGCAAGGAAAAGTCATATCCTGTGCACAGCCCTGAGGTCTCTGATGAAACAAAATGACACAAAATTTACAGATGCTAAAAATAGTGATAACATCAGTTTGATGTTGCATTTTGTCTTCCTCCTATAATACAGTAAAATGGCCTGTAATTCACATTGCAAAATTGGCATGCATGGCTCTTTGAAGATATCATCTTCATTGTATGTCTGCAGTGGCCAGAGTTACAAGCCAACCCACTACAGTGCTACGACAAGCCATACAGATAAATAAATAAATAGGGACAAATAACACCAGCTCCTTGGAGCAGCTGCCCACTCTCAATCTGTCTTGCTTAGGTTGTGAGCTCTTCAGCATAGGAAACCTTTTGTGCCTTGTACAGACTTAAATTCATCCCTGGTGTTTAGGAAGGTAATAGATTATGTTAATTTTGTTTATTACATTGTATAAAATGTGATTTTAAGTCAGAGATTTAACTTTTAAGTCCTCGCTGACAGTGACATTAGTACAGACTTAGAGAGTTTGTTTGCAGCTCTGTCTTCAGCCTGGCATTTTAAGCTGAGCTCTTGTGGCCTGTCAGAGATAGTTGCTGTAGTGTGAAAATGCTTAGGAAAATATGTATGTATTGTGGTTTATTTACTATCTTTGTATGCGTATTTCATTATTAGTGCTAAATGGCTTTTTGAACGGTGATTGTAGCCGTGTCACTAGCTGGGTGGCTTCACTGTTTCTTTCCTCCTCTTTATTGAGTACTATCAGCTTTCGTGTCTTTCCCCTACTCCCAACTTGTTTGGCTTTCAGACCCTCTGTAACTCTGGAATCTGCAGGCAAAAAATTTCTTCTTTAAAATGAAAAACCAAACCTAGCCTAGGGAAGTTAAACTAACTTCTGGCCATCTCTTAGAAGGTTAGTAACATCGGTACCTTGAACTATGGCTTCATTTTTGTACTTCATGCAGCAGCTTCTCTGCATTGTTTATATTCTGGTTGAAGGGGATCTTCCTATACCAGGATGCAATAGGAACGTCATTTTTCCTCTAACATGAGCAGATGTCCTATCTGCAATACTAGCAATAACATTGCTACTTCCTGTTGTTGCAGATGTTGTTAGCAGGCTAGAGCTGAAAGCAAAGAGGGGACGCATATCAGCCCGTGCCATTCAATGCCATCAACATCAACACTACCTATGCACCTCTTTTTCCACGTCTACTCTTTAACAGTGGCTGTCTCGGCTAGCAGGCAGGAAGGTGCCCTGGAACACAAATTTATTTCCTTTCTACTTTACGTAGGGGAGGAGCGTTTCCAAAATCTCTGTTGTTTTTCTCTGCCTTGACCTTTGCTTTCTCTAGATTCATTTACACTAAACCCAAATTACAAGTGGTGTGTTACCATATTGAGGGAAGGGGTGCCTGAACTGAATCTGGCACATATTTTAGTGTAAATCTCCCCACTCTTAGGTTTCAGGGCACAGCCCTCTGCAAGCCTTCAGTCAGCAATTATTGCATTCTTTTTCCTTTTTATAGGAGGTCACTATCAAATCCTGTGACACATTTCTATCGCTAATCTGGCAGGCTGCCATTCAGACCACAGGAAGCCCAGGAGAGAAGAATATATACACTTAGGGCCTTATTCCATCTTCATTATTCCCTATACCAGCAGAATTCCTTAAAGTCTCTGGAAGTTTGATCTGAATGGAAAGTATTTTGCCTGAATAGCACCCCTTATTGAGGTATTGTCACCGAGTCACAAATTTAGATGAGTGTTGTGGCTAGCAGCTTAATCTATACTGCATGGCTATTTTTTCACACTAACACAGGGAGTGCTAATCACTTCTAATGGTCTACCAGGATTGTCTGGCAGTGAGGGACTTCTTGATTTGAGAGCTGGACACTAAAGAAAAAAAACACAGTTCCTATTCTAGAGTTTATCTGAGAATTTATTCATTTTGGCAATGAGGGGAATATTGTATTTTAATAGTTTTCAATGGGAAACACAACCTTACTAAAGGAGGAAAGCCAGGATTCATTCATAAAAAATATGCAAAAAAACTTGTGCTTTGCAGGAAAAGGAACAAAGACAAAACTGCGATTTGTGCATAAAAAAATAACAAGAAATGAAAATCATAAATGTCGGGCAGTATCCATAGCTGTCAGATGATAATATGGAAGCCTTAAACTCTTTTCCTATCTATTTTTTTGTGCCTTAGTGTATGAATGCATTGTTGGACTTAAAATGACTGCTAATCTTGTATGTTATTGCCGTATAGAGACTTACAGAGAGATAGTAACTTTGTTTTTATGTTTGGATCGTTGCCAGTTCATTTGCTACTATTATCACTTGTGATTTCATGGAGCTATAATTGTTGGGAAGTAACTTTCCTATTGTTTTAACCAGCAGCACTTAGCTGCATTTCTGTATTAAAAAAATACTGTCTCAGTCCTTCAGGGAGTTCTAGTCATTTTGGGGGGGGTTGTTCAACGTTGTCTTCTCCTCATTTCAGGTTATTGAAGGAAAGCTGGCTCCTTTCTTGGGAAAGGTGATCAAGTTTGCCACCTCTCACGTGTACAGCTGCAGCCTTTGTAGTCAAAAGGGTTTCATCTGTGAGATTTGCAACAATGGAGAAATCCTTTACCCCTTTGAGGACATTTCTACAAGCAGGTACTGTAATGTCAGTCATACATTTGACTCGCGTATCATAACCTTGCAGATTCTCAGCCTCATGACCTCTTATTTAAATAGCTAGGGACTGGATCCCACTAATACCCATTTCTGGGCAGCTACACTGCTCTGGGGAGGCCACCACGAGCAGACTTGGAAATAGATGGGAAGAGCTACTTCATAAAGCCCTGTAAGTCTCAGAACAGCTGTTCAAAAAGGGAACAGTCCCCAGTAGCATCACACAGTGTGATTTATCCAAAGCTCTTCTGAGTTTGCAAAGCATCCTGAAAAGCCAAATGGATTCTCTGGAGTGATCACAGACATCTTTCTGGTATCTGATGTCACTGTGTCCATGATGTACTGGGATTGCCCATTACAAAACAATAACCATCTATTCTGAAGTGTTTTCCCCATGAAATGTTATGGCTAACTCTCTGCTTACTGTGTGCATACTCTTCTGTGCCTATGTATGCAAGATTTTTTTTTTTTTTTTAATGGCATTGCTATTCTCAGGTGGCTACAAAATAAATATAAGTGTATGTCAGTCCTAAGCTAAACAAAAGAACCTTTATTTCACATTACATGGAGAGCTCGATGCCAGATCAGGGATAGGAGTTGCACGGAAAACTTAGAAGCAAAATGCAGGAAACCAGAGCAGACTTGGCAACGCAGCAGTGTTACTACTCTTTTTCAAAAATGTCTTGGATTTTGAATAAAGGAGATTTTTTTTTTCTTTTTTTTTAAACTCAACAGAAAGACAGTATATCTGACAGCACAGCATTCCTCCATAGATAAGTACTCTTCTGGCTGTTTCAAATACAGTCATTTTAATTTGTTCTCCAAAGTGTTCCATTGAAGGGAAAAAAAATTGAAGAGCCACCTTTGGAAACAATCAGGACCAGCCTGTTAAAAGAGCTTCGTTAAGAATCTGATTCCCCTGCATGCACAAAGATGTTAAATTACAAGTAACCAAGGACTGCTCTTTGGGGATTTTCAGCCTGACCTGAGTTTCAAAGACTGTTTGCACATTCTTTTTCCAGACTCTCGTTCTAAAAAACGCATTGACAAAGCAATGGACATAAGCTAAACAAGGTGTGCAGCTGAGCTCTATAAATGGATTTTAAGAAAGAATGTATCTAGGGTGCCTGGTGAGATAGGCTGAGTTAAAAAGAGAGAGACTAAGATGACATAAAACATAGGATGTCTATTGAGACTGTATAAAAGACGATTGAAGATATTCCCAAAAGATTGATGAGAACGTGTGAGAGCATTTGGGAAGACAAGTTTACTTGAAGTGTCTGTGCATTTGATTTGTCTGGGGGATTTTTGGTCACAAAAACATTGTTCGGTGTATATTGTTCCCCCGCCCTTCAGCTGAGATCAGACATACCTTGCAATTACAGAGTTTAAAACATTCTGGAATCAAATAGTATTTGTCAGCAGTTCAGTGTAAGCCAAAAGAAGCTGCTCTAGCTCCTGTTTATATATGAATTAGAAGCCAGAAAGGACTTTTGTTCATGTTTCACAAATGTGAAGTCGTGGTTGATGTCATGCCAAAGACAGCGGTCTTTGTTAATCATTTTAATTAAAACACAATCAGCATGAAAGGTTCTCCAATATTTCTCTTTCTTATTTTGTCAGAGGTCATTCTGCTTACTCCTTTTGTACATACTCCTTATCACTAAACCTTGCTTTTATCCCCAGCATTTTCCGTTTCCCTTCCTAGTTAGTTTTAGATGAGTTTTCTCATCTCATTACTGGTCGTGTGTGCAAATGCACCTCTGTGAAACTAACCAGATTATTTCAGTTCCATATTTTTGCTCTTTTCCACCTTCAGGCTGGAGGCAAGTCATGCCAACAGAGGAGGTTGTGTTTTACTGTGCGGCTCCATCAGCTGCAAAACAGTGAGGGAGAAGGCCAGGTAGAGGGGGTTTGTGTTTGTTTCCATCTCTACAGATGAGAGAGATTTCCGAGGTAGGTGTGCTGACCACTACAATGACAAGTGTAAGGTGAGAAGGCTAGTTAGAAATAGGTAGATGTACAGAGTAACCTGTGGCAAATGGAATGGCAAGTCACAAAAGGTTTGTGTGAAGACTTGCAATTATACCTGAAATTTCCAATGACGTGTGTTCAGCTTTCCTTGTTAGTTGTCATACAGAGCTCCGAGTAAACAGTTAGTTCAGATTTGTGATTTAGTTGTACTATTCTGAGTCCACAATGTGCAATGAGAATTGACGACGATTGCCTTTCTCCATCCTGGTTTTGTGGAATTGCTGTCTACAGCATAGTATTCACGCTTTGTACTCAATACTAGACTGCCAAGTACCCTGGCTGTAGCTGCTGAGTTAAGGAGGGAAGAGCAGCTGAGTTCTGAAGTCCATGTTTTTCCTTCTTGCTTTTGAACGTTGTTCGTTCACTTTTGAGCATGTTACTACCAGCAAACTGGGCTGTTAGGTTAGAAATATTCAAAAGTGAGTGCATGACAGCTTTTGCAAACTTCACCTCTCTGTTGAATGTTTCAAAAACGAAGTCTGTTTGGGGAGGGTGGTGGGGGGGTGTGTCTGTGTTGAACTGGCGTTTGTTTTTCTGTCTACCTCCCTGACCTTTCTGGCTCTTTGGAGAGAAGAGTAACAGCTGTCAGAGAGGCCATTACAATTCCAAGGTGGTTCTCAGCTGGCTGTTACCTTTCCATCTTCATGGTCTCTTAGATCAGCTTTGAGGTGGAGAGATTGTTTCTCTCCAAAATATTCTCAGCAGTTTCTGGAGCAGTCTTCAGTAGGAATTTATGAAGGATGGGTCTTCTTTAGATAGATACAGCTGAGAGAAAAGGAGGGCCCCTCTTGAGGGCTGGAGTTTCTCTTTGGTCAGGTTATTTGCTTGAGAGTCATTTTTGTTAGTCCTTGAGCAAACAGAGTGAATACCTGGGTTATGCACTCCTCAGGGTTTGAATACAAAAATATTACATACCCTTCTCTCACTAATCAGCGTGACACATTCCTTTGTTGGCAAACGGTTCCAAACCAAACACAATCAGTTCACTTAATTAGCGGGTTTGTGGGCTGTGCTTGGCAGGCTCTTTACATCCTGCTCAACAATACAGCACAACAGTTTGCTGCCTTGAATGTAAGGGTGGGCTCACAAAGTCATAAGCTTTCTAATGATATTTCCTTTCTGTGGCTTTTCTTGGAAGGTGGCCATTCTGCACAGAGCTTAATGAAAGCCGTGATTCAGTAGTTAAACAATTTCTTAAAAATTGTCCCATCCTTTTGGATGCCTCTTCCAGTCAGTTTCATTCCTCTGTCCCCCATTTTCCTCTTTTCTGTCTTACCCATATTTATATAACAGTTCATCAGGGTTCTTTCTAAATTTCAATTTCGGCATCTTTTTGAAGGCCTTTAAATCATGAGAACTATATTTAAAGCCTCCTGAGTTAATTGCACATTTCATGGAGCAAATTGCCAGCTAATGTAAACTCTCACAGCTCTGCTTTTGCTGGAGCTCTGGCAACTTAACCTGAACACCTACCTCCTGTTTTATTTCTTGGACTAAATTTGCCCCAGGCTTAAATTTAGCAAATAAACGTATAAAATTACCCTATTATATCACTAATTTTATTTTTACAAGTGTTGTGAAATGACTTTAAATATCCCTGGTTATAAATTGGCTTGTTAGAGCTATCCTTGCCCATTCGTTAGCAGCCGGGCACTGTCCTTCAAGTTGTTCTGATATTGCTTGTTCTTCATTAACGTGGTGAAAAGTTTTTGGTTTTTTCTCCTAAAGTTAAAAAAAAAAACAGAAGTGAAAAGAAAATGCCTGTGTAGTGGTACTGTTGTCTATAATATGTGGCTGTATTTGTTTTATAACCTAGAACAATTTTTAACAAGTTTTACATCTTAAGGAATACTGAGAAAAATACCATTGGAATGAGAATAGAATTATTCATTAAAAAGGGTTTCCTGACCAATTAGTTAATTAAGTAATTATAGTTATGGTTAAGATTGTTATATGCTACCGAGTTAAAGTTTTGGTCTTGCCTGTGTCTCAGCATCCTAGTGACTACTTTCACAGGCAATTTGTTGTGTTTTCCTGCTAAAGCTACTTGCTTGGTTAAGAACTATTTAGTCAATTCCTTGTCTTTTATGTGGTGACTACAGATGTATGTGAACCCTGGAGAGTTGCTCTTTTGTGTTCATATTCATTTATCAAGGCTAAACTGTTTTCACTTTGCAAAGTTAGTTTGTTCTGCAGATCAGTTAAGACATGTAGACCTTTTAAGATACAAACCAGAAGACCCAAGTTTAAAATAGACGTGCCACAGAACAGGCTTGACTATATCAACCAGCTTAGATGCCTCTATAATCTTTGGCCGCCATCCTGATAAGACCTATGAATGTACTTAACTTTACACATAGCGAGAAATCTTACTAAAGGCTCTGAGGCTGTGCTTAGCTTTATGTGCATGCCAAAGTCCTTGCAAGATTACAGCTCAGTGCGTTATGGATGCTGTGTCACTGGACAAAAGCAGCTTTGAGCATTTGGGAGAATGTTAAAGATAGATATTAGGTGGAGAGACTGAAATACGTAGTATAGAGCATTTCCAGGAAATACCTTGGCACAGGTCAAAGGCATCACTCAAAGTACATCATTTTCCCTCTTGCTTTGATTAGTTTATTTTATGCTAGACAGCCTTTCCCCCAGCCCAGTTCACCGGAGCTGTGCTAGTAGTTTAGTACCTAATTTTTGAAAGAGCTTAGCTTATCGGATGTTGATAGTTGGTTCAAAGCACCCTGAAGTGATCTGCTCAGCACTTTCTTTAAAGAAACTTAGGCACCTAAGTAGATGTTAAGTTCTCTTGATAATTTAATTTCACCTGAATCTATCAAAACTGGTCAAAATTTTCTGGCCCAGATCTTCTGATTTTTGTCTGTGCAGGGGAGCACAGTAATGTTGTCTAGAATACGTAGAAAGAAAGATAAAATAGACTCGCTTTTTCATCAAGCATTATATTTTGGAACTGAATTAGCTTTAGAGGTTGGTTTTACCTGCCTCATCTCAGAATGGTGTTAACTAGAATGTTCAGCGTAAAAGCAGGTATTTATTTCAAGTAGGAAAGTCTCTGCAGTGCTGCCCTGTGCTCTTCCCTGCTGGCTGAACATGGCAGCCATCTCGCTTCCAGTTTCTATTTTGCAGCTTCCCTGCTGTGCTTTCTTCCTCACTCTAGATATTTCCAACTTGCCAGTCGAGACCTTTTAATTCTTCCTCCTCCTTCGTCATGCAAATTCCCCTTTTAAGATTGACTTCTCTATCTCCCAAATATGGTTCCTTGTAAACCAGACAACAGCTTTTCAATTGCTTTTTAGCCCATGAAAGCCAACACTGCCAACTCTAAGTGCTCAGAAATTCTAAGATTACCTGAAGAATCTTGTTGTGTATGTACTTACTTTATTTTTTTATATGTTAAGTTCCTTTTTTCCATCTTGGGTCCAGGTAGGCATGTCTTCAACATTATGGCAAAGCTACAAAGTCCAGGTGCCTTTGCATTTCTCTTTTATTAAAAGCATAAATCCTGGCTTAATCACAGGATTTTGAGACTTGAGACTTACAGAAAAATGCAAAATACTAGAATCATGCAGTCAAATCATAGGGGTTGAGGGCAATATGTTAGTATTACTGTTAATAGTATTGCCTGACTCTTTGCTTTTAGGTCTTCAACCACCACTTTGTGAATACAGTTCATTAATAATAGGAGAGGCAGAGGGATGAAGTCCGGTTCATGGTGTGGCAGCTAGCAGAGGCAGAGGATATATGTCTAAGCAATGTAAACACTTGAATCTCTGTGGCATCTTAGCCTCTCCAGTGGTTTGCAGGTAGTGGATCTACCATGTGTAGGGCTTTTCCCCTTTCCAAAGTAACTTAGCTCCACTGACTAAAGTGTAATCATATGAGTTTCAGGTTAAATGTTTTAATACTAATTTTAGTGTCCCTTTACTGATTTCTTGTGAACTGCTGTGTACAGGCCACATTACTTGGCTTGGGATCTCTGAACTTAGACACCTTGCAAAGTGCAGTACTGAGGTCAACAGCCAGTCCTCAGTTCTCCTGCTGGATGCAAGTATGGAAATATACATAGGTAAGTGTAGCATAAATCCCTGCAGCCACAGCTGGGGGGGAGCTGAGGACATGCTTCTCTTCTTAATCAGGAGCGACAGAGCTCTGCAAAGAGGGGTCTGGGAGCTGCAGGATCCCTTTGCTCCTGCTTGACCCTGCTGCCGTGCTCCAGTGCGGTAACTCAGCCTGTGTACACAACTGTCACAGGAGGATAGCAGGTGGTTAAATCAAGCTGTTCTTCTTCAGCCCCGGCCCATAACATTGTTCTGTGAGCACCCAAAACGAAGGCCTTCTCTGCGATTTCTCTAGGTCTAGAAATGGAGGAGTTGACACTGAGGCTCCTCCCCGCTGGTGGAGCACTGGTGGTTTTCTCTCCCCTCCAGTGAGCTGCCCGTTTTTACCCTCATTTGTGAGGCTTTAATATCTCTGACGAGTTTATGTATCTGTTGGATGCAGTCGATCTTGGCAGTGGGTGCTGGCGTGACAGGATGAGGGGCAAGAGGTGGCGCAGATGGGGAGGCACCCAGTGACAAGCCTTGGGCAGCTGAGCCAAGATAGGGGCTTATTCATTCATCCTCCCCCCCGTGCCTGGGGCACTTCTCCAGGAGCTCAGTCTAACCCATGCTGGGTAAAAGGGGGAGCAGACCCTGCTCTGGCAGTTTTCATGCAGGGACACCAGGTAGCGTGTCATTCAGCTATCCTGGGGTGGCATTACTAGAGCAGCAGCGGTGGTGCTGGTCACGGATGCCATGTCAGGCTGTGTTTGGGCTGGTCCCTGCACCTGTTTCAGAGGTGCAAACCGCGGGCACTCTGCTTGGTGACTCCCATCAGTGCAGGCTGGCGGTTGCTGTACACCCCTTGCTTAACTGCCACCTGTAACCAGCTCACCCCTCTGCACTGGTTCCCTCAGCACATGAGCTGGGCTGATGGTTGGCAGTCACAGTTACTTCTGCTGTTTCTGTACCCTCTGGGGCCAGCCCAGGACCCAGCCATGGCATTATAAGTGAGGAGCATCTTCAAGCTCTGCTGGCATATCAAGGGTAACCCCTGTCTGATGAGCAGGTATATGGAAAGGAAAACTATGATTATGCTTTGAATCACCACTGGCTCCCTGAACACTGAATTAATCATTTAGAGTGAATTTCAGACATGTAACAATTTGAGGGGCTGGGTAGTGGGCTCTGCTCTGGTTTTGTTGGGCCTTTTTTTTCCCTTTTCAGAGGCAAATTTTTCAAAAGCAAGTCTGAAGTATTAACAGTTTTTAAGTATGGTATTTAAAAAAACCCTGTGTCTAGTAAAGACCGTAAGTGTGTCATACAAGGCATTATCTTAACAAGCTCCTTATAGGGACAAATCAATGTCATATTAGTGCCAACTTTCTTCCATTCATTTACTACATGGGCGTCCCTCCCTAGGCAGGCTCCTTGTGTTGGTTCCTAGGCAACTGTAATAATATTTCTGCACATGTGTCAGGCATTGATTGCCTTTGGGGCTTTTTTTTGTGTTGTAAATGAACACAGGCTAGTCCGTTTTCCTTTTCATTGTGTTCTGCTAAAGTCTCTGAGAGTTTTGAAGGGCGTGGCTGTGATATTCACAGCTGAGCAATTCAGAAATACTTGCAGACAGGCACATGTGCATAGCATGGGGATGGTGATCATGCTGGAATCCCTAGGCAAGGCTTACTTCAGCTACTGTGGTTTGCTCTTTGGGTTTTTTTACAGGTGGCTTAGTATTTTGGATGCTTGGTGAATGTATAGCATCATCTAAAGAAAACATAATGAACAACCCTGTTTTATCTTGTTTTTACTTTTCATGGAGGGAAAGAAAAAAACTGAAGAGTTCTAGCCAGTGAAGGGTTCAGCCTTAAATCAGATCCTTACTGAAATTCCTTTCATGGGATTATTCACTTGAGCAAATGTATGCAAGGCCTGGCACAGAGGAAGTGGGTTTTTAAATGAAAAAATGAAAGTTAATGTATAAAATTACAAGAGAAAGGATGGTGGGTGAATACGGCACTGCAGTGAGACAGGGGAGCTCTTTGCCCTTCTCGGCTCTTCTAAGAGCTCCTGGCTGACCTTGAGCAAGTCAGTTCACCTCTTGTTTCCCATTTGTGAGGTGGGAATGGTGGTGTCATGTGGACAGGATCTGTCATCCACTGTTTGTTCATTTCAGGGACGAACAGCATAACCATGAGCTGCTTTGATTCCCCACTTGGTGTTTGGAAGCCAGACAGGTACAGCCCATGTGCATGGTACTGAAGCTGTCCTAATAAACCTTGCTAGTCCCAGCAGCTTCATCCCAACACGGTCATGCTGGTCAGTCTGTCAACCTGTAAGGTTCCTAGGAGACAAATAAATCTGTCTTTGAGATGACATCCTGGGCCACCGGTTGATCATCCCTGGTTTATTTTGTCTACTTTAGGTGGAATGTCTTCGAGGCCTCTTTGTGTTGCACCCCCCCACCCCTTTGGGCACCTGATCTTATCCATGGGCACCTAAATGGTGGTGCAGTACAGAGGAGAAATATGAATATAGTCAATTGGTTGTGCAGAATCCAGAATTACTTGAGCCATAAGCCTGTGAAATACATGTGGGAAGCATGAAAAGAATTTGCCAGAATTTACAATTTACCAAGTATTGATATGTATATATTTCAAATGCCCACACTTAATGGGAGATACTAACATTGGCATTTCCTCAGCATACAAGGAATGATTTTATGCTTTTAATGTAGAAAGGCTTTTCTTTTGTAACTAGTAATGATAATAATAAGAGCATTATAATGCCTGTCTGGCTGTGGAGAACTTTGCCCTTTCTCTCTTACACTTTTCAGTGCAATAGAAATTATTTAGAGGATTGAATAATTCTCTGCATTTCTGTTACTCTGGTGTTCAAACAAGTAAAACATCCTTAAAACATAAAACACCCCCTATAGTCTCAACAGAAATTGAGTTGGTCAGGAAAGAGAAAAAAGAGAGAAAACACTGAAATAGAGAGGAAGCTATTTCAGATGCCTTCTTAGAAGACTGAAAGTCTGTATGAAAACAACATGCAATGTTCACCAATTCTTCAAATAATGTTTGAAAAATAGCAAGATGCTGTTAATGTGCAGTATCGCAATATCATTCATTAAAGAAGGACACATGAAAGGCCTGAATGGCTACGGGCTCATCAGCTTATTATCAGTGGTGGGTAGAAGTCTCACAAAAGATGCAGGGACTTTTTGGCCTCTAGCCAAAGAAGAAGTCAGGATTCAGAAATAGTACCTGAACTGTGAATTACCTATGACAACATCAAGGGTTAAGGGAGAGATAACTAAGTGTAGTGAACTATTATGTGAGCCTTTTATAGACTATAAAATGTATTTTTTCTCCAGAGAAATAAAAGCATTTTAGAATACTGAGGCTTGAAAACAACAGTAAAGAAAAACTGTGAAACTCACATATGGAGATAAAATTAGATGTCAGGATTAATTAAGAAGCAATCTATTTGTAATATTCTAAGAAGGAATATAATTTTGGCGGGGTTTTTGGTATCACTGGAAAATTTCTCCCAGTGAGATTAGGAATGGTCAACCAGTTGACATTTCCAGGGTCAGTTAAGACTGACTGTATTTGATATGATGAAAAGCAAAGCTGTAGATGGCTTGGGGTAGTATAGCTCCATCACTTTAAAGGGAATAACTTACCATTTGCCCAAAGGCAGAGCAGGATCAGCATTGCCCTCCCGCCCCGGCAACTGAGTTTCTTTAGCAGTGAGGGGATACAAGCATGCAGTGAAGGCTGACCCAGGTATCCTCTCTACCTGTCCCTGCAGAGAGCAAGAGACAGCTTTGTTCTCCAATTCAGAGCACTGTTCTTCCAGGCTGCTGTTTTGTTGTCGTCTGCACCTTGTGATTAGGGCTGGGAGTACATCAGCCTTCACCAGAGAAAGCAGAAAATAAGTCTTCAGAGCGGCAGTCAGGGGCGGGGGCACCAGAATGGACCGACGATGGTCACAATGGCTGCTGGTGCAGTGGACTGAGATCCGGGGCTGGCTCTGCTTAGTGCCTGACAGTGTGGGGTCCTGGTCAGAGCTTCAGCTATTGCACCAGCTCTAATAAATAACAGTGCAGACATTTCTTCTCTCTCTTTTAGTTCTGAGTGATGTGAGAGAAGTTGGTTAATTTTTTCCACTGAGCTTATTTCTAAAAAATGAATTCATATTAATTTAAACACCATCAATCTTTTTCTCTGCTGTTGGCCTTTGACTGGGGAGAGCAGGTGTGCTGGCTCCTCTCTCATCCTGCTCCATCCATTTCAGCAGCAATTTCTGATAAGTTTTGTCACCTCCATCCGTACTGTGGAGAAATATTGAGCGAGCGTAGGGAGTGGCAATGTGAGAGCACAAAATTACACTCCTCATCAATCATTACCCTCTAGCAACTTCCAGGGCACTGTAAATTGCTGACTAACAAGGGAGAATTAGCTTGATAAAATCACCATTAGTGTCAGTTCAGAATGATGTAAAGTTTTAAAGACACTGCTGTCCTCTCTGTCTCTCCCTCATCCATTAGTGTGTCTGTTAGTGGAGATCCCAATCCAGCAAAGCACGTAGGCACATGCTTAATTATAGGCAGATCGGTAATCCCAAGGAAATCACTGGGATATGAGTCCTAAGCATGTGTTTCTGTGCTTCACTGGATCAGGGCCATAACACACACTCTCTGAGCACAGAAATGATAAATATCTCTGTGTGAGCCAGTTTCTTGATTCAAAACCAGATTTAGACTCACTAGCTGGACTTAGAAATATGACAATCAAGTTTTACTGCAAGAGACCACAGTAGTTAGTAGATATACAGCATTATATTCAGCCTCTTTAACCTTCCTTTTCTTAATTATTATTTGAGTCTTATCAGTTTATGCTAGCTAGAAATGTGCCTCTCTAAACCTCTGCATAGCCTTCTTAAAACTCTGCAGTTACTGATCTTTAGACCATGTTTGGACCCATGCATAAAACTTAAAGCACAGCCAGATCAGGAAGAGTTTTTTAAAAGTTACAGGTGAGATGCAGATGCAGCTAATATAGGTAACAGGTGGTTGTGGTTTAACCCATCAGGCAGCTATAAACACCACACAGCCATTAACTCACTGTGCACCCCCCCCCTCCCCCCCCAGCAGTGGGATGGGGGAGAGAATCAGGGAAAAAAAAAGTTAAATTTGTGGGTTGAGATAAAGACAGTTTAATAGGACAGAAAAGGAAGGGGAAATAATAATACTAATAAGGATAAAAGAATATACAAAATAGGTGATGCAGAATGCAATTGCTCGCCACCCGCCGACCAATGCCCAGCCAGTTCCTGAGCAGCAATCGCTGCCCCCCCCGGCCAACTCCCCCCAGTTTATACACTGAGCATGATGTCACATGGTATGGAATATCCCTTTGGCCGGTTTGGGTCAGCTGTCCTGGCTGTGCCCCCTCCCAGCTTCTCGCTGGCAGGGCGTGAGAAGCTAAAAAGTCCTTGACTAGTGTAAGCACTACTTAGCAACAACTAAAACATCAGTGTGTTATCAACATTATTCTCAAACTAAATCCAAAACACAGCACTCTACCAACTACTAGGAAGAAAATTAACTCTATCCCAGCCGAAACCAGGACACAGGTTTTATTAGCATATGGACTTGTCTCAGTTTTGCCAGACTGTATACCAAATATTACAATTTGCCTTATGGCTTCTCAGTGTTTGGGGTTTGTTTCTTCACGTTTTCAATTTTTCTTCACAGTCTTGAAGACAAGAACCTTATTTCTAAGAAAAAAAACACAACAAAAAAAGCTCAAAGTAAACAAACAAAACCAACCCACTAAAGATATAACAATGGACACGTGAATTCTCATATAGTCATTTGATTACAACAGCTGTGAAAAAGGAAAAGTGCAAGGCATTTCAAGACTTCCCACAACCACCAGGGTGATCAGCCCCTCATTTGTATTTCAAAATTGCTCTAAAGTTTGATCTTTTATTGCTTTCATTATTTGATTATCCAGCTGGAATCTAAGACTTTGTACCTCTGACGCTGTCCTCCTTTTATTTTTTCATTTGGTTACAAAGCTGTAGTGACTTACTCATCACTACGGATAGTTATTTACATTGAAAGGCTGAGAATGTCCATCTGTTTAGTTGTAGCCCACTCCATGATCACCAGATGTTTCATTGCTCCACAGCCATCTGGAACTGGGGCTTGATCTGCTGTGACATTACATCCATTGCCTCAGAGTGCCCCAAAAGTAATCCAGTCATCTTGTTTGAGCAGTTGATTTGTTTGAAGTCATAATATCACATTTGAGAACAGAATAGCACACCTTTGAATGCCGGAAGCTATAACTGTGTTGATCTAGTCCGATCTTCCACAGGACACAGAGCAGAAAATATCACCTACCTCTGTTTCATTTTTTACTTTGTGGAATGACGACTTCTCCTGCTGTTGAAGTGGACTGTACTTTTACTCTTTCCAGAACAGCTGACCACTGGAACTTCAATGAGGAAAATGTCATATCTTGACTGTTGCAAATGCTCTAATATATCTTAATGGAAATGAATATTGTTACTCCTCATTTACAAACCAAAGCAGCAAACTTGTCTTTCATAAAACAAAATTGGTGTCTATTCTGTGATAGACCTGAATGCTAGTTAATAATAAGATAAGTATTAATCCTGCTAAAAATTTCTGTCTGTGAAGCAGGAGTGCTGGGACAGATTCTCAGCGACTGCAGATGGATGCAAGTCAACTTATTTTAGTGGTCCTGAGTAGCTTCACACCAGAAGAGGTGTGGGCAAGCCGGTGTCTTTTACAACCCCACTCTTTTGAAATATAGTGCTCTTTGCGCTACCAGAACTGTTTGAAGGAATGTCTACTGCCCACAATCCATGTGAAGTCCATTGCATGCTCTGGTCCTATTTTGTCATTCAATTTTGACACTAATTTGTGTTTGCAGGTGTGAAAGCTGTGGTGCTGTCTTCCACTCTGAGTGCAAAGTGAAGGCTGTACCATGCCCCAGGTGTGTGCGTAAAGAATTGCAGAAGAAGCAGAAATCCTTCTGGAAGCGACTGAATATGGATGAAAACTTTGAAGAGTCTTGCAACATGTTTGAGTTGTCATATCAGAACACATGAGTTCCTTAAGGCAGTGGCCAGCCTGAAGAGAATCCCTTTCCTAGCTGCCAGCTCAAGCAACTTCTCAGCTTAGCCAGGCAGAAATCTTTTTGCAAAATAATATCTGACCTTCCTCATCTGTGAATAGCAGCTGCCAAAGTGGCCATAAAGCCTTGTTGGCTTTGAAATACCAATGGCTAAACTGCATTTTTGCATTTAAGTCCAGCCGCTAGCTCTCATATAAAATGTGGTTTACTTGAAATGCTTTAGGTCTAGCTAATTAAGCACCCAACTTTTTCCTTTCCACCTCTGGAGAAGACCTTTCCTCAAGGCAGAAAATACTTGCTGCCATGACCACATTATTTTTTATGTTGTTCGTTTAGAATTGATGAATCATCTACTTATTTATGGGTATTATTTATTTATTATTAGCCTTGGCAGAGGTTCTGGTGAGGTGTTTCACAGAACCCAATAGGGCAGGAATGGTTTTAAACCCACCTGCTCCTTCTGATGTGGACACGTGGTTCCATTTCCTCATGTTTCCAGAGAGCTATTTTTAAAGGATCAGTGAACTTACATGTCACTCCTCCCTGAAGAAAGAAAAGTATCTCCCATCAAACCTTATTCAGGGTCCTTGCAAACATAAGACGCGGAATAATTCCTTCAGCTATGATTATATATTTATAACCACCCCAGTGAACTATTCCATATGCAAATAAGCAGGGGACTTGCTGCTGTTTTTGTTCAGGCTGGGTGTATCAGTCAAGCTCTGTCACTGAAGTCCATTGAGTTTTACCCTGGTTATTCTTGATCTATGTGAGGCCACGTCCTCATCTCCAGTAACATGATGTTGGTTCTGACCTTCTGCTAGTGTCATATTTTAAGACATTTTAAGTGTCCACATTGGTTTTGTTTTTATTTCGTGAAGTTTACTTTAAATGTTTCTCTAACCTGAACCTGTTAGACTGATAGTCAGGAAAGTGGTCTTGCCCACGTTAGTTAGAAAATACCTCCAAAATTGTGAAACACTAGTTTGCTGTGCTCACGTGAGATTTGTGTCCTGCGTTCTCTGCGAGCTCTAAGGGATTTTATACTTCTGTAGTGACTTCCATGGTGGAGAGCGAAGTTCTTCAAGGTATGGTTCTGCTCCACACACCTGGAACACAGGGAAGTATTAAACACAGTAAATTACATATATTGTGAAAGGGGAGTATGTGATGCATTTAACTGGGGAGATGTGTCATCACTGGTAGTATGTTTAATTCATTGCGGCTTCACCTCCAGTGAGCACTTAGAGATCCTCCTCCCTCCAATCCACATTCTTAACTCTTTCTCCAGACCCTGCAGTAATATGTGTATTACATACATATGAAAGCAATCACATATATACACACACATCTATATACAGAGAGCAAATATGGTTTCAGGAGAAAAAAGCCAGTCACATGCATGTGTATTTTTCCTCTCACATAGGTTTGTGAAAATGCAGAATACTGATCTTTGCTTCCTATATAATCTGCAGGCTGTTGTATTCAAGGCAGAAAGCAGTCCTGATCATTGAAGCACCTCACTAATTGCTGAAGTATTTTAAATAAAAGAACAGGGTACATCATGCTTACATTAAAAGGTAGAATGCTACAACGAATTGCCTTTTACTGGAGTATAAGTGGTTACCTTTTCCAGTCTCCAGTCAAAGAAAGTAGCTGAATCTGAGCTTTCTCAAATTTGAGTGCAACTATATAAGCATGTTTATATCTGTATACATTAAACAACCAGTGCCTTTCTTTTCCAGAAGTCCTTCTCAGAGTGGGATTCTTTGGAAGGAACTGAGGGTTTTTCCTTGTTCTTGGCAAAGTAGTATAGGGATTCCCATATTTGCAACCTGGTGAATCATGCACCTTTGTCACTAAAATTAATACTTCCCCTACACAGGGATGCCTCTCAGCTCACTCTTTCTCATGTGAAGTGAGTTGCTTTCGGCTATCATCCTTAAAGATATATTCCTTGCAAGTCCATTCCCACGTGAAGAATTCCCTGCATGTTCACAAATGCAAACACTGGGGAAGTATTGTGGAATTAGTCATGCAAACAGGAACTGCGGTGGTACTGGCTGAATAAACAGTACGCTCCCATGTTTTTCAGCATGTGTCACTACAACTAGTCCTGTGGCAAAGCCAGTAGCTCTGAAACTGTCAGAATCTGGCAGGTGCTATTTTGAATTAGCTCTAGACATAATGGTGGGTCATTAAAAAAAAAAAGGTGGTGTTTTTCGTATCATCGTGTTCTGGTATTTAAGATACCTTACAGCACTGGTTCATGTCCAGCTCGGTTTAGAGAAGGCTGCTTGTGTGCACTGTCAAAAACCCTATGGAGTCAAGGAATCCAGGTTCAGACATTGCAAACTATTAGTTACTTTGACAGATGTCCTGATCTCCAAAGTACCAGTTGTGTGGGTGGTTAGATATTCTAGCTGAATTCTGGAATAACAACATAGACAGCACTGGATTTACTCTGGGTTTGTACAGGTGTTACAGAACAGTTTCTTTGCAAACTGAGATTTACAGTAAAAAAGAGTATGATGTTGGCAAAACTGCTGGAATTAGTCATGGGTCCAGAACCACTGCCATTACTACCGGCAAAGAGCAAAAGCATGTTGTTACGATATGCTGGCAGCGCCCAAAGCTTTATGTAAAAGGATACTGTACAATACAGATCAGATTAATTTCTTTAAAATCCAGTGTTGTTGTAAACAAGCCAGTTCCTAAAATGGATACACATTCATTTCTACCTTGGAAAAGTAATATAACTTCTCACAGTAGCTATAGGAGCAGACTGTAACGTGGAAGATGCTTTCCTCTCAGGGATGCCTAGCTCCTATCCAAAAAAAGTTATTCCATATGAATGAGTAAGATAAAGTCTTCTGTCACTGCCTTTCATAAGCATAATGAAAGGCTTGATCCTGCCCTCAGAAGGTGCCAATGCAGTGGGAACAAGCCCTATTCGTTTTTCAGGATTGCAAGGCAAGAGAATAAACATAAACTACTGCTCACATTACTAACTCTCAAAAGACCCAACTCTAAAAAGACAATTTTCCTGCAAGAGCCACGTGCTAGCAGGAGACTCAGCCTGGAGTTCTGTAGGTGGTTTGGATTTCAGACAACTCTGTAGCCTTGCACGGTTGTCTCCGCTGTACTAACAGTGCTGCATGCTGCTCCCCAGTGCTACTCTTCCCATTCTGCAGCCCATAGCCTGCATGTGGCTCTGCTCTGCAGACTGGTGGGCATCAGCTGGAAAAGTACCTGGGGTCTTTCCAGATTGCACAATCTCTCCACACACACACGCAGGTGAAATTAACCTATTGGTACTTCTAGTCCCATCCTACCCATGCATGAAATACATTTGAACAACAGCATTTCATTGTGAATCAAGAATAAAACGTGCTGTCTGCCTCCTTCACAGAGAAGGTGCTTTCATAGCTGACAGTGGAGGAATTGATCTGTACATCCAGTTGCTGCTTTTGCTTGTACAGAACTTTTAATCAGTGTAGAAATAGGGTGCTTCACTGCAATGGACTATAGCCTGACCTTCTACAACTACTTAGAAACTTCTTATCTCAGTTTAGTTAGTCTGAGATTATTTTAATCTAGGACACTGTAGAGGTCCTTAGTCAAGTCTCTTTTCCTCTTTACCCTGACCCTCTAGCTTTCCTTTAATGGGGAGAAGGACCTATCGAAGGGATGCAAACCGCAGCTTTTTTTATCAACCTATAAAAAGAGAAATTTGGATCTCTTATGTAGAAATCTTTCTATTGCTTTTCTTTGTCTGTCTTAGGTAGTGAAAAATGATGGCTTTGTGATATGACACAATATCCTGGCTGGCACATACCAATATGAGCTCATTGCTGGGATGATAGGAATTGGCAGTTGTGAGGGTTTCCTAGATAAGTGAGAGAAGGTTCTTTTTGGTGAGGAACTTGAGTTTTTCACAATACTCCACAGGCTCTGATGGCCCTGTTAGGAGTGAATAATCAGGGTACCTCTAGAGCTCCTCTCGTCAAGGCTTCTCTTAATATCAGGATACTGTGTGTATTATAATGGATTGATGATAATGTCCTGAAAGACTTAAAAAAAAAAAAATGCAGAGGATGTCTGTTTACAATGAAATGGGGAAAGCTGCACAGTTGTATTTTGCTTTTTCCCTGTAGCAACAGAAGCCACCGAGAGTTTCCCAGGCTTGCCAAGGTCACGGCCTGGATTGCAGCCGACTGTTGATCTGTATAAAAGAAATGTAATTGAATAATCATCATAATCTTCTCTCTTTTTTTCTGCTGCTGAGCTGCAAGCCAGTCCCCTCTCTCTCTTTCACTGTCTCTGTCCCTGTCTTTGCTCACAGTGCTGAGCCTACAGCTAGACTTTGAGCTTCATGTCTCATTGTGTTGCTTTTGAACCAGTCGAGTCTGATCATTCTCTCCTTCGTAATTTGCCTTCCAATTTTCCCTTCCCAGTAGGAGTGCCTTACAGTACTGTATATTAGTGTCTATCTTCCTGTTTTGGATTTCCTGATTGAATCTGCTGTTCGATTAACTTGTAGGCTTAAACTGAAACTCTCCCGTGGCTGTGCATGCTCTTTTGCAGGGGCAGCTGAGTAAATCAGTTTTGCTTGTTCTGCCCTCATGAAGTGAGCTCTACAGGCTGCATATACCAGCTCTGAAGACACCAAGCTGCATGGAAACCCCTCACTTCTGCTCAATTCGGTGCCTTAAAGTTTCAAAAGTGAAGAATTTTTTCAGGAATGCTCTGCCATGATGCAGCGTGTTTGGCATTGGAGCTCGAAACCCTTGCTTATGGCAGTTTCCATCTTGCTAGGAATGGTGACCATAAAATTTGTTTACTGTCTGTGCTTTGAGAGGGAAATATGAGAAAGGATAGCATGGATGTGGCATTGGTTTTTATTACCTGTATTTTGGAGACTAGCTGGGCTTCTCTTCAGCCAGAAATGCGGCTGTGCTTATGCGAGACCTTCAGGAGCTGTGCATATATAATAATGGCAAGCACTGGGCATTAAAACGGGATCAGGTCATGTGTAATTTTGCTCCTCCTGGAATCACTGGCCAGCCCACGCCACGTGGCGAGGGACTCCTTTACGGTGCTCCCTACCCGCATGGCACAGCTGGGTCCAGTGCAGTGGGAGTGAAGACTTTTCCTCAAAGCTTAATTTTAATGCAGCCTGGCTCCCTGAAGGCTAACCCAGTGAGGGTTTGGTCAGCATTACCTTAGAGAAGGGTTAACCTGCTTAAATTTTGCCATTATTTGCTAAAGTACGTGGCTAACTCTTGCAGCATGTGTCAGCCCTGGGCACATGCCCATACTGACTGTGATCTTTTAAGTCCACGTTTGACACCAGTAGCAGGAATCCCGTTAGACAACAGCAGTGCTGTCGCTGCATTTTAGCAGTGTAGTGAGGAAACAGCACGGTTGATAATGTGCAAAGTCCTTCTTTACTTGAAAAAACCCTGGTGTGCACACACTGGCTTGGGTCATATCTTAAAATGCCAATTTCATCAAAATTCCTAGGGTGGGCATTAATCCAAATCGCAAAGATGCCACTTGCGGGCAGCATCAGAGAAATCCAGGCCTGGAAAGCTATCAGCTGTCTAGGACCAAAGTGTATTAGGCCTCGTCTACGTGCACCAGTGTCAGTGGCTCAATTATTTATTTATTCGTGTCTAATCCACGCATTAAACCAATATAAATCCTTGAATACATAGCGTTGTTTTGGTGAAAAAAGGATTTGTTTCAGTTTTGCTTATGCGCTTGTCTACAAAGTCGATCTTGCTTAAACTAAAGTGTGTTTTCAGACTGATTTTTAATGGCATTGATACCTGTGATATCAGGTTAGCTTATACCAGACCCTTCTATACTTGAGCTAAGCAAAAGTAAGAATTCATGGGCAAGATGTGTGTTTGAAGGGTTTTAAGCGATAAAGGCAGTTTCCAAATCAACTTTAGTTCAGTTGAGGCAGTTAGAGGCTGGGGGAAGCCAGGCGTGAACAGCAGAGCGCAGCGGCTGGTGCTGTCCCTGGCAGCCCGGGCTTTCCTTCCCGCCGGAGCACCAGCTCACCTGCAGCACTTGCAATGGATTTTAGCATCACTGGCAGCGCACCCTGAGTTTTTGGAAAACCCTTACGTGTGTGTGCTACTCTGTTAACTTATTGGCGACATCATTGTGTGTGTTTCATTGTTCTTGTGTTTGTTTTGTTTTTTTTTTACTTTTGGCAAGGCTTTTTTTAAATTATCTGCAGCTATTAGGCAATAGTCTTAATTTATTATTAATGTGTAATGTTATAATTTAAATTCAGTGAGTTGAATTGCTTGTTGGCACTTGAGCAGGGTTTATTTGGGTTCACTTGTGACAGCATCAGAGCACCGGTCCCTCGTGTATAAAGGCAACTCTCAATAAACACTAAAAAAAAGTTACTCGTCCTTTTTAATTTGCCTTCTGGTGGGTACTGCACCATGGGTAGGACAAGTTTTGAAAGAGTGCTAGTTTCCTTAAAAATGCTAATCTGCTGGTGAAAGTCTTCCAAATCTAAGCAAATTATGATATTTAACCGTTCCTGAGTCTGAGCCAGAAGGTCTCTGGAAATACTGTCAGTGACTGCATCAGGCTTTGTAGGTTTGGATTCCCAGTTAAATCTCTTTAAGTGTTTTTTTAAAGCCATAAATGCCTGGATTTTTAATGGTGCTGATCCCCAACAGTTCCCAGGGGAGCTTATTGGGAGCTGTTGTTGGGCACCTTTGGATACGGAGCTCCTGGGAGGCACACGGGAGGCACAGGGAAGCAGCTCCCCACTGTGTGGCTGTCACATGGACCGCTGCCAAAAGGGTCCAGGCTAAAGGCCTTGAATCCTAAGTGAGGGAGGCATCTCCCAGCTGGACTGAAGGAACCACTGAAGAGCTGGGAGGGCAGGATTTTGCCCACGTAGTAAGGGCTCTCCAACCAACAGGTGTAGGAGCAAGCATGATTCCTGCCTTTCTGGGCTGCTTCTTCCAGTGCAGCAGCTGAGGAGCTTCTGCAGCTCCCTGGAGCTGTGGATTTGATGACTGTAAGGATTGCAGCACTGAGCCTTGATGGAGCTCATGAGCCTAAACCCCCTGCCTGAGGGTCCCCAGAGAAATCCACACCTAGCCCCATGCTCTCGTGGCCTTCAAAGAAAAGGATATATCCCCTCCTTCACTGCCCTCCTGCCCCTTCTCAGAAAGACCAGAAGTCCACCAGGAATGTCAATCCTCTCTTCTGCAGGGACCTTTGGACTTCATCCCTGTGATGAAATCGGCTACAAGCAAAGAGTTAATGTTTGACTGGGACCACACAAGCTGCACGAGAAAACCATGTGCAAGACCTTCTCTTCCTCCTTATTTGCTTTACAAGGTGAGCAAATTCCGTTACGATGTCTCCTTCCCCTTTCACTGCCACTTCCCCTCCTCACTTTACCCTGTAAGAGATGGTGGGAAAAAGCATCAACACAGAGCAGAGACCATGGGGTCTAGGGAGCCCTGGGAGGAGCACTTTGGGGTTTTTTTTCTGTCCTCCTGTGGCTGTATTTACACAGCTTCTTCTCTCCTCCTTGACCCTTCCCAGCTTCTCTGTTGTGCTGTTACAGTGTACGAACCGTCACTGAAATGAGCTGCTGAAGGGACATACTCCAATGGCTGTCATGGGCAACTTGGGGCTGGAGTTTCAAGCAACATTTCTTTCGGTTTCAGTCAGGAGCTAAAGTGGTGGGATTTTTCTCCCTGTTGTACATTGTCATTACGTGAAAGCTGTGTTCTCTCCGGTGAAGTGTAACTCTGCCAATAAAACCTTACACTGGCAGCCCTGTTCTTAACTCCTGCACGCACACCCCGAAAAGTGACGCTTTTTGGGTTGTTCTGTTAACCATTTGTGTTAATTTATCAGCTAGCCTTTAATGCAGCAGGCCATAGAAAATACCAGTCAGACTGTGAATTGCAGCGGGCCCTCCAGGTCCCTTGGGCAATGGTAGCAAAGTGGCATTTGTTTCTGATGCTGAGCAAAGGAGGCAGACTAGCACCCACAGAGTATCCACCCACCTTGTTCTCTTCATGGTTGATACTCCTCATGCTGGTGGGACAAGTCAGTGTTTTATAACCATATAAGCTTATGTGTTTGGGAATATTAGATCATGGGCAAATCTTAGAACCCCGTAGGTCCAACAGCCAGTCTTTTGGATTTTGTTCTTTCATGTTCTCATTACATGTTAAATGCTTTACAATAGGTTGAGTCAGGAGAGTTGATCATCTTCTGTGGCCAAGTCTCATGAGTAGTTCATGAGTGGTTCCATGGTTCATGGAACCCATGATATGGTTCATATCACCTGAGCATGCCAAGCCAAGCTCCAGCTCTTCTCTCAAAGGTCAGGACAGTTCATTTTTAAAAAGTTACCCTTCTAGCTCTTAGACCAGAATTAACAGTATTTGGTTTAATATGGGAAGTTAACTGGTTTTCTAAAAGGTGGCAGAACTGAAATGCAGCCCTTCTGGGAATAAGTGACAGTGTCCACAAGTTTATGAAGTCCTGCGGACACTGTCTAAAATAAATCAAATGGTACAAGCTCCTTGTCCAGAACTGTGCTCCAGGCTCAAGGAAACTTTTTTTTTCTTTCAACTTTTCCGTAACATGTATGATACAATCCCAATTACAGTATAGTAATAGATTAACCCAAATGGAGCTAGCTTCCTCCTTCTTTCCTTAGGGACGGAGAGGGACCTTCCAGGTCTGAGGCTTACCATACCTTTTCAGTGAAAGGCATGCTGAGGGCAAACGAAAATATTCTGGGAGTGTGTGTACATAGCTCTGGGCTGTCTTTTTAAAATAGTTCTCGTTTAACTAAATACTCTCCAAAATAGTGGTCCCATCTAAAGGCCTGAGTATTACCACTATAAGAAGGTGGTGAAAAGCATCTCAGATAATCAGGTGTCACAAGTAAAACCAGACAAAGTCTCCAAGGCAAGCAGGAGTAAATTCCAACCATTTTAAGCGTAGACAAATATAAAACTTGGCATTGAGGCTGTAAACATGCTAAAAAGTCAGCCTGCTGTTTATAGTAAGTGACTTTTGATTTTCTATAATTGAGTTCGAGGCATTAGCCTCCGATATTAAAAATGAAGGTGCGAGGCTCATCTGGAAAGCAAGAGAAGTGAGATAATAGCTTGTGTTAAGGGCTGAACTTTCATTGACTTGAAAATTCCCAGGTATTTATTGTGTAGATACAATATGATGTATTTACAGGTGAATAAGAAGGAATTGTTAGTGAAGTTAAGTATTGTTTAAAAATAAGAAAGTGCAAGTTACTGAATCTGTGTAAGAAAGTAATAGATTTAATCAGTGTGCATGGAGCAGTTCAGTCCAAAGTGCTTTCATAGCACTAAAGGTTGTAAGTTAATCTCATTTGTGACTGACACTGCAGGCAGATACCTAAAGTACAGCGACTAAGTCATGAAACACGATGAGTGCCTCTCCACTGAATTGTGCCTTGCCCTGCAAGTAATCCCACTGATTTCTGAGAGCAGAGGGTACAGACTCCTGGAGGAGCAAGGTTAGGGTGGAAGAACTGAGACCCCAGCACGTACCATTCTGTCATCAGACATCGGCGGCACGCAATTGCTTGTGACACTGGTGGATGTTGTTTGTTGTGTACATATTGCAAAATGTCTTGTTCTGACTTGGACTCTGCACTTTGAAGAGTACTCGTCTTTGATTTAACAGACAGCATGAGATCCTTTAAGCAGATACAAGCTCTGCTGACTCCAATGAAAGCTCCAGTTTGTGAAAGAACCAGAGATGGGCTCTCAGTGTTTAGAGACATGAGCTGTAGCAGTGTATAAAATTGGCAGATTCCTTGTAAAATGCATGTGCATATAGCACAGAGTTAACCCTGGGTGATAGCAAGTAAAAGAGGGCGAAAGTATAATAAAATATGGGTCTCTACTGTAGGTATTTACACAGTATTGACATTGTTAGCTGTGCTTAGAGATTTATGTCAAGTGTTACTGCGCTGTCATAAAACAATAAAGTACTTCTGTGAAGGGCTTAGGGCAAAGGGGAGGCAGAGAAGTCTCACTATATAAGGCCCTCCTCCAGCACCCGTGGTAATCCATGGGAATGTTTCCATAGCTGTCGGCAGGAGCTGTGTGGAGGCCTGCTAGGGGAGGGCGAGCAGAAGCAGCACATTTACTATGTTTAGAGCAGGTAACTAGTGATTTTGTCTCAGGGAGGATATTGCCACCACCAAATTTTAGGAGCCTAACGCAGCTGACAAGTCCACCTTGCAATCAGTGGAGAGAGATGAGGGTTCCTCCTGGGAGCAGGGATATATCTGAACTGAATTGCCCTCTGGTGTTCTGTAGAAATGCTGACAAGGACCCATAAAAGCTGAGAGATGACATTAAGAAAAATACTGTGCTTAGGGCGGCCATGAGGTGAAAAGGGCAAGAGTCCAGCGTCTCAGGGTTTCTACACAGCATACCCTGGACTCGGCACACTTTCAGCTCTAGGCTGTTGCAGCTCCACTTCTCACATTGGGCTCACAGTAGGCTTCCCCTCAACATTTTGGCTGCAGGACCAGACTTTGCAGCTGAACTCAGTGTTTATATGTAGTGGACCAAACTGAAATGCCACTCCCAATCAGTCAGAGCACCAGGGAGTTTAGATCCAGGCACAGTGCCTGCCTGTCTGTGGGTCTGTGGCTCCAGTTTGTTCTCCCTGCTCATTGTCTCCGCTCTTCATGAGGTTATGGCAAGCTTTCTTCTCCAAGCCATGCTGATACATGGGACCTGTTAGTCTTGCTGCAGAAAAGTATTGCTCTTCCATCAGAGGTGGTTCCTATGTAGTTGTTCCTTGGTTAGATGCCACTGCATGGGAATGTGTTTTCCTGCTTCTTTCCAGATGCAGGAGGTAATTCTTTTCCATCAAAGCATTTAGCAGAAATGTTCCCCGTCATAGTCCCACAGCTGTCCTGTGAGGGGTGGGAAAGTTACCTGCTTCCTGACCCTGTTCTGGACAATGCTGCTCAAAAATCAGCCAGCTTCAAAAAAGAGAAGCATCTCTGTCAAGAAGGGACATTTCAGAGCCCTTCATAAACCTGAGTGTTGCTGCCAGCCTGGCTTGCCTTGCTTTCCCTGTCAGGAACCAGAGTGCTCCACACCTGCTGGTCTTCACTGTTCTCTGAGGGAGCCGATATGGGCTGTTTGGAAAACAAGTGGGTAGGCGTTGAGCACTTCAGCATCTGACCCCATGTCTCTCAACTGTCTGAATTAATTTTGAGCCTAGGTAACTAGATGAGCCTTCCATACTTCTTGCTCAGAAGCATTGCCCATGCCATTTCCTGTCCCAGATTTTATCTTAAAAGCTAATGAATAGAGCTGAAATCTGTCCCTCACTTGTCAGATACATCAGCCTCCAAACTCCAGGGCTGACTTCACACTGGGGCAGCTCTCAGAGTCCATGGGCTCACTCCAGCCGAATCTCAGTGTGAGGCTGGGTTGGTCCCTCCCTCTGAGTACTGGGAGGTGTCACAGTGGCAATAAACAGCCTCAGTCCCATGGCACCTGATGTCCCTTTCATTCCTCCGGTTCTCAGCTCAGCTGGTGCTGAAGATGTGGTCCAGGTTCGTTCCCCTACTCCCAAGAGCACCTACTCCACAGGACCACCACCTACCCCAGCAGAGCACTGTAGGACACCCTGTCCTTGCATCCCACTGTCCTTGTGCAAAAAAAGGGGATTTTAAGCTCGGTTCAGTCAGAGGTGAGCACTCTCTCTCACATGTCTACCCAGAGCAGAGTGCTGTGGCACCAGCATCCCCTTGGCTTTGTGTGTGATCTTTTCCCATGAATACCTCAGTGGTGTCCTCATCACATGAGCTCTTCAGCCTCTGGGATGGTGAGACAGCCTGGGAGAATGAGGTGACCCTTTTAGTTTGCACATTTCTTGCTCTGCATAGCCACCCATTAAAATTATTCGCTTTACCCTTCTCTGTAGGAATTTGGGGGGGACCATGGAGCAAACTGCTTGGGACTGGCAGGGACATACACGCGGGAGAGACAGGGAGCAGAGCGTGTCTCTCGCTCCTCACACCCCTTCTCTTCTTTTTATTGACCTGCCTCACTGATTGGAAAAGACCCATGTCCCCCCCCAACGGCCCCCTCTTCCTCCCCAGCCGCACAATTGTCACCGCCAATTAGTGCATTGTTAGGGCACACAATGGCGCTGTGGCCACTGGAATGGGCTGCTTTTGTGCGTCTCCAGTCGGCCGTAGGGGCAGTCAAGATTCATTTAGGGCCTTACACAACATGGACAGAAAATACTATCAGAAAACCAAAAGGGGGAAAGAAAAAGGGAGAGAGAGAGAGAGGTAGCGAGAGGAAGGGGGGGCGAAGTCTGCTATTCAGGAGTTCGCCCAGCCGCATGAAAGGCCCAAGAAGCAGTGCCACATTGAAGACGCCCCTTGGAACACAAAAAGGAACCAGGGCTTAATAGTAATTAGTGGGCAAACTGCAAAGAGCGCCGTGGCTCTCCAGTGAATTGTTCCTGCGCTTACTGCCACCGCTGCCCCTTCCCCCTTCCCTCCAGATCTGGCCGGGAGGGGAGCAGCTCAGGGATGGGAATTGGCAGCCCTCCTTTACCCACCACGCTCTGGGGAGGCCCCATCCAGCTCTTCTTTGTGGCAGGTAAATTGGATTTCATTCTCTAAAGCTTGTAGCCAATTACAGGAGGTACTTTGCAGCCGGAGCAGGGCACAGGGGTATGGTTTTGGGATCAGCACTGTGCCGGTGTCAAGGACCTTTAAAGCAGCCCTGTCCCTTTTTGCAGCCTGGCACGACACACCTTGCGGCTGGGCTATGTTTGTCCATGGCCTGTCCCTCTTCCCTCAGCACAGCCTTGGAGGTCACTGCTGTTGTTCACTTCTGCTTCCTTTGTTTCCCT
>NW_008824035.1:3696726-3705825 GCF_000699105.1 Pygoscelis adeliae
CTGATAGCAACTCTGTCAGCTTAGTAGTGGTGAGGAATCTGCTCAGGCTGAAGACCAAACCTTGCCCTCCCCTCTCCACAGAAGTTTGCACAGTGCAAACAGCACCTGCATCCACCCCTTTCCCCTCGTTTCTGTGCCAGCTCTCAGTCATGCTACAGCCTTCATTGGTGCGTACAGAACTTCTTAAAGCACATTTTGGCCCAGCACGGCTTGGGCTTGTCTTGGGTAGCTGCATTAGTGTGCAGCTGAGTATGTTTAATCTCTACTTCTGTAGGGATCAGCTTGTTGCTGTTATCAGTCTCAGCTCATCTCCTGAACTGCTTGTACTAGGTTTAGTCAGGAGCTTATGTGCCCATCAGAGTTAGCTGTGTCTCAGAAATAAGCCAAGTTAAAAGATCCATAAGGCAGGTTTGACCTCACATAAATGTGCTTAAGTATTGAGGAGAAATTCAGGGCATCTTAGCCCAAATGCAAAGTACACAGAGACACAAAATTATGAATGATTCCTTTTATGTTGTCAGGGAATCTAAATAAAATCTAGGGAAGAAAGCTGCAGGGCCTGGTTGTTAGTTTGTTGGCTCTTCTCAGCTAATGGATGTGTGTTTCGGCTATCCTTGGATACAGGGGTGCTGAACAGGTGCCGATCTCAAGCACAACCACACACCACCCCACAAACTTAAACTGGGCTCTTGCGGATTCAGCTCAGTATAAATTAGACCAGACACCAACTGACCAAATTTAGTAGTCTCTGCTGGAAACATTTCCAAACTGCAGCACGTGAAAGTGATACATGCACACACACACACGTACAGTTCTGGACCACTGTCTCTCTTCTGGTAGAGACTGAAAATACCTCCTCATTTTCTCTGTTAGCTACAGGCACAACATTCTCCTCTCTTTAAGATACCTGAGCAAGCTTAGGAAATGCAGTTGCTGCTCCAGTACCAGTCGTCTTCCACAACCTGGAAGCCACAGCCACTCTGTATGTCTATACAAAATAGGTTTGATTGTATTAGAACAGCAAAAATAAGATTCACAACCAAGACTTTTGGTCTGCCCAGAATCCCATCACGGGTTTCACACGAGGCTGAGGGCAGCACAGCGGGCATCAGGGACTCGGCTGGTGTTGCTGGGATGGCTCCCGCAATGCAAACACGATCAGGGAGCTCACAGCGTACGTGTCTCACAGATAGAGCTGGTTGAAGGCACTGTCTCGCAACACAGAACGTGTCTGTCTCTCACCAGCCACAACACGTCCTCTCTCTGCTAATTAGCAGCATCCCTGGCAGAGTCTCAGCTGAAAGGATTACACTGTCTTCTCACCTTGCCCTCTCCCTCCCTCCCCCAAAGAGGGATGTTTAGTCCTGTCGGGATGCAGCCTGGCCAGCCCAGGTAAGGAGTCAGCCTCATTCCCCTCCAGACTGCCCCTCTACCAGAAAGGGATTTTGTCTCCATAACAGTCAGTCTGGCCCTGACTGAACGGACGCGCAGCCTCGCATCCCTGCAGTGTAGCACTGGAGGTTGTCAGCCTAATGTGCTCTAGTGGAACGGAAACAGAGAGGAGCGTCTGCAGCAGGAGCCAGAATGGTCTTTTTCCAGCTCAGGACTGAAGGGTTGATTTCTCAGCTCTGTGTGGCCATAAGGGCAAATCACAGAACTTTTGTATCTGCAAAAGCAGGGAGAATTACCTATCCTTTCTCCCATTTTTTGTGTTCCTTGGCTGCTCAGCCTGAGAGCTGTTTGTACTGCAGGTACATTCAGCACCTAGCACAGTGAGGGGCAAATAATGAAGTTGCGTGGCAGAAGCTTGCACAGAAATTTCTCTGACTGCACCCAGTGGGGTCCTGTCTGCCTCGTGACGGTGTAACAGTTGGGGGATCTGGCAGTGCCAGCCTGTGGGAGGCATGGAGAAGGGCTCAGCTGCTCCCTTGTCCCAAATAGTGGAACAGTTAATTTCACCAGCATAAGGGAAATACATACAGAGAGTGAATTCTGCTGCAGCTGGACAGACTTCTCTGAGCAAAAAGCTGAACTAAGCCACTCCACCATTTTCATGCCACAAGGAAGTTGCTAGCCTGTATGCACCCCATCTTTGCAGTGGTTGTGCTACTGTTTTTGTCAGCTTGTTGCTTATATAAAATCAGTTTGATTGTATCAGTTTGGTAAAAAGAGCCTGTACAACCTGGTCATCAAAGATTTTTGGCAACCCTGTGCTAGCACTTGTGGAAGGATGGAAAATATTTTGGAGCACTGTCTCGTACCACCAGGACATATCCCAAGCACGGTAACATCATTGTGTGCTTGATGGTGCTGCACAAAGCAGTGAGGTACAGGATTTAGAGAATGGATTCCTTCTTTTGCCCAGGAAATCTCTTGATGTGCTCCAATTCTGTAACGCTAGTCCCTGCTAAAGCTGTTGCTATTTAAGATTGAGCTCTGTGGATCACTTGCATGTATTAATTCTTCACATCTAACTAATGCCTGAATGTGAAGGTTGCTAACAACATCCTTTCCAAAATCGCTTTGACCTGTGTATTATATTACATTATTCCATGAATGACTTGGAGAAGGAAGTAATCAAAACATGTATAGTTCCAGCTAGTGCTAATTGCCTTTTCATCTGTTTCTGTCTCTTTTTACTTGTGTCCAATAAATGTTGATCATGCAGGGATTTAAATCTGTATTTCAACATAATTTGGTTCATTTGATGTGAATGACATGACTCACTAAGCCTTAGCTTCAAATATTCCTCCAGTCCCATGTCAAGCACTTCAAGGATGTCAAAAGCAGATACGGAGAATCTGAAGTGCCTGGTCTTAGCAAGAATGCCTAAAAGGTCAGGGAGAGGACATCACTGTTTCAGGAGGTCTCTGGCCTTGATACTTACTGGTTCATGAAAACCTGAAAACACAGCACGTGTGTGTTGCATATGAACTTTCTCCTTCTAGGGTACTACAGATGAGTACGCCTACAGGATAAAGCTTTCAAATGTTGTGTGATTTTTGATTGCCTCTGATCTTGAGTGGGCAATGTGGCATGTCATAAAGGAGTCCAATTTCCAGAGGACAGGTCCGTAATAATTTCTGGAAATAGAGATCTCTTAAGGTTGCCTCAAGAGGGTCCAGAATCACTGTATCTGAAAAATCTTGATCACAGTGTCTTGAGAGGTTAGTGAAGAAATGCAGTCAAAGCAGCTTATGTGTTTGAAACCTATTTTGATTGTATGAAACTTTGTATTTTCAGGAAAGGCCAGACTGAACTTGAACTATTCTGAACACAGACTGAAGTCACTCTTGACAGCGACAGTTGTTATCATATATTTTTCACCAATTCATAGAATTTTAAGGCCAGGAGAGACCACCCATAACCGCAGATGTTCACACTGATAGCAGTTTTTTTGTAAGGTGCCAGTTCAGCATAGACAGAAAATTTCTTGGAAACATTTCTATTTTGACGGACCGACTTTCTCTGAAAGCCAGGCAGGACCTAAGGGGCAAGTGCTCACTGGGCTGATTCCTGGCTGAATTCTGCCTGGTTAACCAGCAAGCTCCTGGCACCCCAGGATTTCTGTGTCCCCCACTTCAGGACCTCCCCCGTCCTGTGCTCCCAAGGCCTCCCCAGGCAGGGGGCTTCTAGGACTTCTCCACGTTGCGACAGGAAACCTCCTAGCTTTTCCTGATGCTGCAGGATTTCTCAGAAGTACGGGCAGCTTGCCCTGCTTGGCACAAACTGGTATGTTTTACATTGTTTTTTAATGTTGGAATTTTCCACAAAACAGAAATAGCAAGTTTCAGCCAGCTTCAGTCCAGGCTGCTCGAGTGTTTTCTCCAGAGGATTTTGCACATTGGCCATTACAAACTTGCATCCTAATTCCAAAGTACTTGCTACAACATTTTCAGTCAGAGGTTTCTCTAACCCGTCTCTCTCTTTGCTGGATTAGAAAACTGCTTAGTACTTTTGTTCCTGGAAATAAAGTGCTGCAACTCTAACAGATATTATTTTAATTTAGGTGTGAAACAAGCAAATAGAAACAAGTTTCCAAAGGTTGTGACATGAGGCAGGGCAGGGAAAGCACTGTGCCTAAGCTGAACTGCTTTGAGCGGTTTCACCCTGAAGGTCTCTCACAGCAAAGGAGAGGGCGGAAAAAGGAAATACCTATTTAGAGATGGCATTGATCAAAACAGCGTTGGTCTGAAGGTAAAGCAAGCAGTAATTAGTGTATATTATTATTATTTCATAGAGGCATTTGATAGCTCCCTTGTGTGAGTTGGGGTTTTGTTTTACTCATGTGGTCAGAGTCAAAGCTGGTGTAAGCCAGCACCGGGTAGTGAAGCTGTGCTTCTTCACACCTGCCGAGGAGCCTGGCCAGGGGTTAGGCTTCTCAAATCTGCACCAGTGTTCAGAAGCCAACACCACTTGTATTTTTCTATGCCGGCCCCCAGTAGGTTACAGGGAAGTGGTGATGGTCCCACCTCACGTGCACATAGAGGGTTAGATGCGCCATGGTGGCTTAACAGCTTCATGGCTGTTAAGGTCACCTTTGCTGGACATTCAGATCCGACAGGGCAAAACTTGGGTGGTTTGTGGGAAATGCCCTGCTCTCTCAGCTGGGAAAGGGCCTGAGCTGCTCAGACCACTAGAGTGGCAAGCACTGGCCCCTTGGTCAAGAAAAAATCTCAGATTTCATGCTTCGAAGTCGCTCATTTGGCAGCTTTCCTGAGAGCTCAATTCACTTACAGCTATAAGCATACAAATGTATGTGCAGTACAATCACCCTGCTTGGGAATCCCAGTGGAGCAAAGTATTTAACTCTGAAAAATACTTGGAATAACTTATTTGCAATGTATAGGGCAGCAAGCATTTCAGAAACAATCTAACTGTGTATTTAAACAGTCATTACTGCCTTCTGGGTAAATAACACGTTTTTAAAATGGTCTCTATACACAGTAGACGCTAACACAATAAATCCTAATTGCTCTGAAGGACCCATTAGGCTCTATCAGGTCAATACATGGCGGAGGTTTTTTGAAAGTCACTCACCCTGTTGTTACATAAGCCACAATTTGAAAGTCCATAAATAAGTATTTGCCCAATGAAGAGTGAGGGCTTTGTCAGGGCCATACTAATTTATCATGTCAACTTCACTATGGGGCCTGTTTTCTTTTCAAGGGCCCATGTAAAAAAAAAAAAAAAAAAGAGAAAAGCACAACGTGACGTGTTTCAAAAATTACATATCCGAAAAGTTTCAGGCTGCAATATGCCCCCCAAGAAAATCAAATGTAAAGTTCACTGCCTGCTCCTTATCTCGGCATTGTGTTTATCACAGCAAGGAGTTCTGAAGATCAGCTGTGGCCGTGGCACTGGCGGCCGGGCTGTGGCATGGCAAGGACCCTTCCTAATCCCCACCAACCCTGCTGCGCCTTTGGGCAAGGGCCCTGATCCTTCCTCTGCCTTCTGTGTGCTGTGGTGGTGGCACCTCGGGACAGGAACACCCCTTTGGCGTACCAACCTCGTACCGTGCCTCGCAGAAAGGGGTCCCAGTCCCTGGGGAGACCAAAGGAAACTAATTATGTATATTTTATGTGCACTTATATGTACAAATATTGTTAAGTAATAATTGATGAGTCCAGCAAGATGAGTTTCAAATGCAGCCACTCTTCTTGATTTTACGTTAGTTTTACTTACCTGAACTTCTGGTAGCATTTTACAAACTGCAGCACTTCTGTCAGGTGTTGCTAAAGTCTGTGTCACTGTTAGAAATCAAGTTTTGCATTAATTCACTCAGAAGTTGTCTAGTTCCCTGTAGCTTTCTGAATATGACTACAGTTTGGCATGGTTTTGTTTTCCTGCAATATGTTAAGGTGTGTAATTGTACAGGTATGTATAAAAACAAACAGTATTGATGTAGGTTAGGATTTTCAAGGGAATTTCAACAAGGCATCCATGGTGAAAAGCATTCAAGTGATTTAAATCTGAATTCCTGTCACCAGCCCACAGCTTTTAAATCATTCGAGCACATGAGAAAATGATTACACCTGCTGCTGTTGCACTTCGGTAGGATTCGGATGCCAGGGTCCCTCTGCAAATGCCAGCAGTGATTCTCATTCTACTCTGCCTGCTCGCAAAGGACTAAGAGCTGCCCTGTCTCCCTACTTGCCAGGTCCCTCCTGCCTGCGGAGCAGCAAGGACCTTGGTCTCTTACTTAGAAGCCCCCCTCCAGGTCCAGTTACGCGAGGTTAGTCTTGGTGCTGGGGTTTGCAGTGCTGGCAGCCCGCAGCCTTGCGACTCCCAGGTGGGAACGCAGACGCTTGCCATGGGTGGAAGCAGAAGCACGCCTGTCTTGGTGCAGCATGCAACCGTGTCCTGTGCGTAGGGGAAACATCGATCTCCTTTTGTACCAGTACACGGTGGGTCTGCTGTGCTGGAGCTGGCTGGGGGCTGCATCATGATGCCAAACGTGACGGCTGTCCGTCTCTGCACCTGCGGCAGGCAGTAAGGCACAGCCTTGCCAGTGTCGTGCTGCTGCAAACCAGCCTGTGGTCCCTAGCACCCCCTCGCTCAAGCAGTTCGTTATCAGGGGTCACTGCTAATTCGTGCAGCGCCTGAGCTAGCGCAGCCTCCAGCTGGGGTGACTGGCAGGCTGCCCACCGGCACCAGGAGCCCATAGTCACCTGCGCTGGGCCCCCACCGCTCCCTTCCTGGGAGCCGGAGACTTGTCAGCAGTGCAGACAAAACCGGGATTTGCTGCTCCAAGCAAGAAGGGTCGAGGGCCAGGGACGGCGTGCTGGTCCTACAACAAGAGGGGCAGGAGGTTCCTGCCCTGCTTTGGTACAGGCAAAGCCAAGAGCGAGATCAGTGCTCCTTGGCTTTGTCCCCGCCCAGAGCCTGGGCTGAAAAGCTCTTTGCAAAAGTCTGCTGAGTTCTCTAACAAGGGCAAGGGCAATAGCTAGTCTTTACAAAGGAAGCTCACTTAGTCCTTTTCTAAAGTCTTTTAAAAGTCACAGTATCCTTCACAAAGGCAGTTTGTCCAGGTAAACAGTGTAGGCTGACAATACAGCAGTGAAAGAAGCAAATATAGAAATATTTACCACCTTTTTACTTTCCGCTTCTACCAGAAACTGCTGCATCCCAGCTGAAAATGCTTCAACAGGTGGATATATATGTCTGTGAGGATACATATATTGTCAGCCCATGCCCATATCCTCTGGGCTGGAGCCACAAGCAGGGACTAGCTGGACTCCCAAGCAGACCTGTCTAGCATGGTGGAGCTTCGTGAACACCTCTGCACACAGATTAAAGGTAAAGCGATTTCCTAATAATTTGCAGAGTTTTTTAACAACAGCAAGTTCTTAGGGGCGGGAAACACTTATGTCTCCAGGGTTTGGCACGGTAGGTTTTGTGCCTGCACAGCTTCTGTCGCTAATAGTGCTAGATGCACATAAAGCACTGTACTCTCATACTGTACTGTAGAGATGAATAACAAGCCTATCAACTGTACTTGCACTTACACCATATTTAATCCTGATCTGGTTGCTCTGCTACGTATTCATAAAAAACAAAAAGGAAACAGAAGCACAGAGCAAGCCAACAGATGTCTACCTGGCTCTTAATTGGATTTTATGTGTCCCCAGTGTAGCAAATGCAGCATTATTTACAGCCAGGCTCTAAGAATTAGATACATCTGGAGGAGTGGTGAAACCTGAACCAGGCTACAAGAGTTGATAGATTGACTGAAATGAAGAGCTGCCCTGTTTTCCCCTTCTTATCTTCTCCCTTCCCACCTATGTGCCTGTTCCCCATTGTGTGTCAAATGAAACCAAGATACTGCCCAAGGGAACGCTTATAAAAATGAAAAATACCAGCAAAAAAGAGAATTTCTGGTCTTGTGGAGCTTCATCAGCATTTTCTAATTGTACAGCAATGATGATAATAAAAAGGCTGCCCTCTACTCTCAGCTATAATTTGGATAATCAACTGAAAGCCATAATGAAACTCTCTGTGATTGCTTTCTGCTGGGCTGCTAGTTCACAGAAACTCATTGTTGGGGAGAATTGAAAGTTATGACTCCTGCTATAGGGATATGCCACCATGTTCCAGAGGAACATGTGACTTGTAATTTTCTTCCGTGTAGCTTTATTACAGGCAAAACTTACAGCGGAAAGCAAAGAGGTATGGGTACTTGAGCTTTTTTTTGCCTTTTTTTTTAAAAAGTTGTTAAGCATCAAGGTTGACAGTACCAAATGATATGCACGCCTAGGCTGGGTGGACTTGTAGACACAGAGGATTTCAGACGTCTCTGGCGTTAAAATCCCCGACTTTGGTGTGTGGTAGCAGCAGTCAGCACTCCACCCCTAGGCACAAGAGCCACCGGCCACAGAGCAATAGGCAAGCCAGATTTTACCTCTGGGAGGAAGGCAGGACCTAAGTCATGCTTTGAGTCTTAGCTTTCTGGGCTCTGGATGCAGTTGGGGGTATTTTGGGTGCATGAGATTTTGGGTGCTGTCATTCCCCAGCACCAGGCCTGAACGTGAGCTGTCTCTCTGTCTGTGACCTGCTGTGGGTTATGTCTTGACTAGCAGATCTAGGGCTTGGTATGAGTACTTTGGTTCAAATTGCCCTTCCACCCACATTCACTGAGGAGGAGTGAAGAGCTCCTGTGCAAGGGCTTGGGAGCAGCCTTTCTCCTTGGCCAGAATAAGGGCACTGCCGTAGCGGGTGCCGCCTGTGATCCCCAAATCTGGCTTCTGAAGCAGGTCTGTTCCCCTGCGTGCCCTGGACGTGCCGTGGGCTTCAGGAGCAGTGGAAGCCGCTGAAAACCGGGCTGGTAATTTAGGTGTTTGCTAGTGCACGGATTCAAATTCCTTACGTCAGGCAGCCGAGCGTGATCACCGCGGTAGCTCCGGCAGGAGCCCGCGTTTCCCAGGGCGCTGGGAAGGGACCTCTGCCCCGGGCAGTCTCTCGAAGGCGCCGGCTTCGTTCCTTCGCGCCGCGCTCCAACGCCTGCCGCCTGCTTGGGAGGAAAGCGGTTCGTGAAACATCTCCCGCGGCTCCGAGGCGGAGCGGCGAGCCCGCCCGGAGCCCGGGCCGGGGGGGGGGGAG
>NW_008824035.1:3707134-3708486 GCF_000699105.1 Pygoscelis adeliae
CAGTACGGCTTCGCCTGGCCCGAGAGGATGAGCTGCGAGAGCCTGCCGGTGCTGGGGGACACCGAGGAGCTCTGCATGGGATACAACCGCACGGAAGCCACCACCCTGCCGCCTTTCTTCGGGAAGCCCACGCGCCCAGCCAAGGACGCGGCCAAAAACCTGACGCCGCTCGGTGGGCAGCGCCCCTCGGGGCTGGACTGCGGCCGGACTTGCAAGTGCAAAGCGCCTCTGATCCCCATCTCCAAGGAGTCCCATCCGCTCTACAACCGCATCAGGACTGGGCAGGTACCCAACTGTGCCATCCCCTGCTACCAGCCCTACTTTACCCAGGATGAGAAGACCTTCGCCACTTTCTGGATCGGCCTCTGGTCCATCCTCTGCTTCCTTTCCACCTCCACCACCGTGGCCACCTTCCTCATCGACATGGAGCGCTTCAAGTACCCCGAGCGCCCCATCATCTTCCTCTCTGCTTGCTACCTCTTTGTCTCTGTGGGCTACATCGTGCGGCTGGTGGCAGGGCATGCCAACGTGGCTTGCAACCCGGAGCACCATCACATCCACTATGAGACCACGGGCCCTGCCCTCTGCACCGTGGTTTTCCTTCTCCTCTACTTCTTCGGCATGGCCAGCTCCATCTGGTGGGTCATCCTGTCCCTCACCTGGTTCCTCGCAGCTGGCATGAAGTGGGGCAACGAGGCCATCGCTAGCTACGCGCAGTACTTCCACCTGGCTGCCTGGCTCATCCCCAGTGCTAAATCCATTGCTGTACTGGCACTCAGCTCCGTGGACGGCGACCCGGTGGCCGGGGTTTGCTACGTGGGCAACCAGAGCCTGGAGAACCTGCGGGGCTTCGTGCTGGCACCGCTGGTGGTTTATCTTTTCACTCAAGCTGGAGAAGCTGATGATCCGCATTGGCATCTTCACTGTGCTCTACACTGTGCCTGCCACCATCGTCATTGCCTGCTACATCTATGAGCAGCACAACCGGGAGGCGTGGGAGCGGGCGCAGAACTGCTCCTGCCCGGGGGACACCCACCGCCCCAAACCTGACTACGCCATCTTCATGCTCAAGTACTTCATGTGCCTTGTGGTGGGCATCACCTCTGGCGTCTGGATCTGGTCCGGCAAGACTCTGGAGTCCTGGAGGCGCTTCACAGCCCACTGCTGCCAGGCCAGGAAGCCCGCAGGTGCCTCCGTGTACAGCGAGGCCAGCCCGGCACTGGTGGGCAGGACAGTGCTGCCCAGCATGGCCTCTTACCACAAGCAGGTCCCGCTGTCCCACGTGTGACCGGAGGCAGCCTCTGTGACCCCAGCCCCCGGGAGGGAAGGGTTGCCAACCTGGGCCCCAGCAC
>NW_008824035.1:3709442-3712850 GCF_000699105.1 Pygoscelis adeliae
AGACGAGGGGCTGCGTGGGTGATGAGGCTGCTGTCCCAGCACAGGGTTCGCAAGGAGCCTGGGGCACCGCTGGCTCTGGCACCGAGAGCAGCCTCCTCCTGAGCTGCCATGTGCTCTGGGAAGGGGTTGATGCTGCTCCGTGCCTCTTGCCTCTGCAGCAGGGTGAGTTTCTTACGTCTCCCTCGTGCCATGCATGTTACCTGGGGTGAGGTAGGCAGCCCCGGCACCCTGCCCGCCAGCCTGCCAGCTGTGGCATGCGGCGCAGCAGCTGAGCGTGGCACACCAACCCTCTAAAAGAGTGGTTGCGCTTCTGCAGCGGGTAGTGTGTGCATGGGGGGGTGTCGGAGCCAGGCGGCAGTCTGTCTCTCCTGGGGAGCAGCTGGGTTTTCCAACCAGACAGCTTCAACACTTGCTGGTTTTTTGAAAGCTGCACCTTTGTCAGAGACAGTGCTCGGTTCGAGAGTGAGCAGTTAATTTAGGAAACTCAGCAGAATGCTTGTACTCCCTTTCCTCCAGCTTCCCAAGCCTTTTTCACTTCCCCAGGTCAGACAGCAGCAGATCACTGACAGAACCGGTGCCTGGCATTAAGTGGTGGTGACAGCTGGGTTTCGATAAGTAGAATGATTGCGGGGGGGCGGCCTGTTGTCAACTTCACTGAACGCAGCAAGGATGAGGGGCTCTGGCTGCGGCATGGGATGGGGCACAGCTGGCGAGAGGTGGAGGTGGCTGCCTCTGGCTTCAGCCCGCTTGTGAAAGCAAATGATTCCCCCCCCCCCCGCCCCCGGCCTAAGTGGTGATCACGTATGTAACCGCCCAGCCATCACTCGAGTCCTTTTTGCTCCTCTTCAAGCATGGCACCGTGACCCGGCTGCTCGAGCACTGGAGAACAACTGCTGGCTTTGCTCCCGCGGGACTGCAAGGATCCAAGGTTGTTCTCAACACCCTTGGACCACTTCAGTCAAGAAGGTTTCCACCTCATTTTAAAACCAAAGTCTGGGAAGTGAGGGGATGCTTGAGTGGCACATGTACTCATAAAGGTACTGCCAAGGTACCGCATGAGTGTCTCTGGGGCATTCTGGCCAGAGCAGCCGGCGGTGCAGGGACTGAGGGCTCGGCAGAGACTGCTCAGCCACACATTATCAGCACTCTTGCGACAGAGGGCTCGCTCCCTCCAGCGTGTTGCAGTACTTCATCGTGGTCAGAATTGCACCATGTTGTGTTACAAACTGTAAATAGTTGTGTTATAGCCTGGTTTGTACATACAGAAGCCGTAGTGACCTTTGATACGGGTTTGGGACAGGTGTGTTCTTGGCAGCGGGGCAGGTCAGGCGCAGAGACGCTGTGGGTAGTCTTGTGTTGTAATCCAGGGCATTAAATGAGTCCAACCTGCTCCAATCTACGCCTCGCTGGACTCCTCTCTTTCTATAGTGCCTTTTCTAGATACAGCTAAACACACATCATGCAATACAACGAACAAAACCATGTCAAAGGTGGTGTTTTGTTTTTGTTTTTTCAAAGTGCAACTGACTGTGTAAAGCTTTTTTTTTTGTTTAAAAAAAAAAAAAAGAAATCCCAGATTAGCTACAAACCGTTGCCTATTGAAAAATGCAAGAGCATTTTCAGCTTTGATCTAACGGTAGGTTAATACAATCAACTTGTGTTTGAGCCTGGCTTCTCAGCAACAAGTGGCAGGAGGGGGAAGGAGCCTTTGCCATGTGCCCTGTATGCTGTAGCCAATTTACATGTTGGTTTTTGCCTCTTCCATTACTGATGCTGTTCAATGTTGTTTAAATAACTGTACTATATTTTGTGAAAAGCTGAAGAAATTTTATTCAAAGAGAAGTATCGAGATTAGTTATTTATGAGGACAAAAAAAAAGTGTGTGTTGTTTTCTTTGCTTCTGCTTCTGCTGGAATATTAATTACCATAAAAAAAACTTAACTGGGGGGGGGGGGGTGTGGGGGGGCTGGTGCTGGGGGCGGTGGAGGTTATCACGAGGGATCGTGGGGGGACCGGTGAGGCAACTAGACTTGGCGTGGTGCAGGAATAGCATGTTCCATGTGCACGAACCCCACGCAGTGCTGCCCTTGGCATGGGGGATGTCACGCACTTGCGCCCTCACCGCTGGCGTGCCGTGGCCCACCACGGTGCTGTGCGGCCCAGCCTGGGTGCAGCAGCCCGGCTCTGCACTGAACCAGGTTTAATCCTCAGGGGCTGCCGTGCCGGCTGGCTGTGCTGCTGGCTGGTGCCCGTGACCTCGCTGACAGCATGTTTCCTTGGCAGGCCAAGGTCACACCTTGCTGGTAGAAGGGGGGTTAACTATCAACTTTTATTGGTGTTCTGCAGTTTGCACAGTATCAGTCCCTCGCCCTGCGCTGAAATCAGGCCCTGAAGAGGTGCCCTTTGATACTTTTCAGGCCAAGCAGGATGCTGCACGCCTATTTGAGTGTCCCTGTTGCCATCTGCTGTGCACTCTCTCCTGTTGGGAGGAGCACTTTAGGAAGGACAGCAAGGGGTTAAGGCTGGCTCCGTGGTGACTAATAGTGCAGGACTCTGCTATCTAGTTAGGTGTGTAGGCACACACCAGATCCCACTAGATAGGATCTCTTACCTGGAAGCAGCATTCCAGCACCCTTCAATAAACCTGACAGCCGCACAGACTGACTCACCTGATTCCTCAATGCCGGCTGATCTGCCCCATTCCCACCTCCCCCCCCCCCATGCTCAAGTACAGGCAAAACACGCTGTCAGGGTCTGATCCTATCTATCTTGTGCAGGGCAAATGTTTTGGGGTGTGGTGGGGACATGCACCAGCTCAGCATGAGGTTCTTACTGAGGAGCTGTGCACGCTTGCTGCCTGCTTCTGGAATTAACTCCAGCACCTCTCTGGCAGCCTTGTCGTCATCCTTGCCTCCCAGGAAGCTGCTGTGTCCTCAGCTCCTCAGTAAATAGGAGTTTGGCAGAGCGGCCATCCACCACCTACCTCAAGCCACTGTTTTGGAGGAAGGGACTGGCCATTACTGCAGACAGCCATTTGCAAATCACCTGCAGGACTCTGTTCCTGTGAGCAGATGCGTGGTCACATCCAGCCCAGCCTAATGCTTGTGCTGCTGTGTCACTCCCGTGCTCTCCGTGTCCTATTTCATCAACTTAGGCCATTCTCGAGGCAGTCACTGGCTTCCTTGGGGTTGAACAGTGCAAATGCAGCACAATTTCAGGCTGGGTGGCATGGGGAATGACAAGTGTCTGACAGTACAGGGACCATGTGGCTTCTCAAAGAGGTTTTAATATCACAGAGCAGAAGCCAAAGTGGTTGTTGCACCTAAAAAAAAAAATGACTTGTCCACAAAAGCGGCCTGAGATTTTTCTAATCCTATGACAAACAAGCCCATGTTAAGCCAGTTAAAT
>NW_008824035.1:3712879-3748641 GCF_000699105.1 Pygoscelis adeliae
GGTGTTACTAACGTCACTTTGGCAGCACCCTGTAATTCACTGTATATTGTCAAACAACTTGGTGCAAGTGTAGTCCTCCCAGATAACGTTAGGGAAAGTCAGTCCTACGTAATGCTACTGCACTATTGTGCTGTGGGAAATACCAGCGCAGGACAGGGGCAGCAGCCTGCCCAGTGCCGAGCTCTGAACACACCAGCTCACCCTGCCCCACGCACGCCTGCCAACCCCCTGTGCAAGCTCTTGCCTCAATTGCTCTTCTGTCCTCTTCTGCTTGCTCAAGTTATGCTTGACGCCTATACTCTTATCCAGAAGCAATGGTCTTGACATTTATTCCATCCCTGAAGTGCCTGTCCTCCTAACTGCCAAACCCACACTGAAGTAGTTCTCATAAAATTCCCTTGGAAACAAAACACACAGTCCTCGTACACAAAGGGAAAAGGCTGCTGAAGCCCAAGCGCATCACGTAGCCCACAAACACAGCCGTGACTTCCTGCCCCTCCTGACCACTAACACATGATGCTCGTGTTATTCTTGTTGGTGCTCACATTATTCTTGCTGGGCCGTAACACAGCTATTGTCTCTGCAAACACTATTTACTGCCCGATGGGGAGTGCTGCCCTGGAACTGAATGCAGCCAGAGGTCACCTCAAGATAGATTAAATATTATTCAGCTGTTGGGTTAAGAGAAACAAGGTACAATAATCCTGTAGCTGGTTGCTCTTCCCTGGGAGCAGAGGTAGGCAACAAGCCCTGTAATTCCAGTATTCTAACTACGATTGTGATTTTTCTCTTGCTTTTTTGAGAAAAAAGTGCTGCCAACATATAAAGAATAGCGAGTTACAGGGTATCCCCCCTCCCCCAGTTCATCTTCCAGCAGAACCACCTAAATGTAGTTCCTTCTGAAACACAATCACTGCTCATCCCTTCAAACGGGAGCTGTATGGTTTACTTTTTGTTGTTTACCTAAGAAATCCACTAGCTGTGTTTTCCAGAATGTAACTCTTTTAGGGGGACCAGAATGTTAAATGGAATTGCTATTTTTCCTCTTTTAAGAAGATGAGTTGTAGTTGAGCCCTGTTTAGCGTCTGCTGAACAGATCAAAATCCCATTGACAGCGTGCTCCGGGCTGTGCTACAGTAAAACTAAAGCCAGTTAAGGTTCGAGGCAAAATTAAGTTCGGAGCAGCAGTCTCCTGCAGGATATATTGCAGAAGCAGCTGTCAGCTCGAGTTGTCATTCACCTCCATCTCATTTGGCAAAAAAGGGAAATGACTGCCCCAAGTTTCTGCTAGCACCTCACAGCTGAACAGCTGCATTTGCAGAAGCCGTGTGCCAGCCCACAGCAAAGTGCATCCAGACTGATCCCGCAACGTTGAAGGCACCTGGCAGCGCTAAGGAAAGAAAAGCTCGTTAGCAATTAGGTCACAAGTCAATCCAAGAGTTGGTCACTTGCAGCTTCCAATTTAGCGCTCCTCAAGGGAGAACTTAAAAACCATCAAATCACCTCCGGAGAGACTGGCCCTACTTAAAGGCCATTTAAGTGCGAAGAAACTGTCAGTGAGTTAGTTATTTGAGCAGCCCGAGACAAATTCTAAATCCAAACGACATGTGGGAATAGCCAGGCAGCTACGCAAGACTCTGCCACGCATTCGGCTGAAGCAGGCTGGCAGGGCCCTGCCCCGCGCTGCCGACCGAGCGGCTCACAGTTGCCTAATGACCGCTGGTGCCGGCTCCCCAGACGTTCGCGAGTCACTGCGATAGAAGGAAGGCGAGGGGCTGGTACAGGGAATGGAGGGGCCTTAATGCACTCCACTGGATTTTTTTTCTCTCTTTTTTCATACTTGAGAGAAGCTGCACAGCACCAAATACTTGTGAGGGGGAATGAAATCAGACAGCTGTACAGAACACACAATTCGCCTTTAACTTTAATTAAAATAGAGTTTATTAGCTTTTCTTTTAATACAAACATGAGAAAGGAAAACCACCTGAAGATGTAGCGTTATTTTCAAAATTGAATTGTGATCAATACCTGAAGTGCCAAGTTCCATGGATTTGGGAGCCAGGGGCTGGCATATTTGCATACCGCAAAAGACTATATGCATCATTTTAACAGTTGAGTGCAGCCAAACTGATGACTACACTCAGACAGCCCCACTCTCAAAGGCATATGGACTTGCTATTCAGTGTAAGTTTCTGGGCCTTGGCTCGAAGAGGAAGTGCACAAAACCCGTGCCATTCGGAGGGAGATCTGCTCCTAGGACAAACCGCCTAGAATCTATTTGGATCCAAGAAGGGAAGATACTACAAAGACTTGTAACAGGAAGAGTCTAATAATACTTATCCTGTTTAGAGTTCAGTTTCAGAGCCTGAAAGTAAGCTCCAATCCAAAGTCTCAGAAAGAGCAAAACCCAAGCCTCTAGAGCAGTTGCACAAGATAAAATTAATTTTGGGGGGGGAAAAAAAGGGGGGAGGGGGTATAGAAAGCTTTTTGATAATTCTCAATTGAACATACTATTTTTCAATCTACCTTGTTAGGTAGTCCAGGATTCTCCAACTCATTACTGTCTCATTATGAATGTAAGACCCTCCCAGGAAACAAAAACCCAAGGAGAGCCAGATGGATGCACAATATCAGCTTTAGGAACTCCACTGTATATAGCACAAGAGATCTGCAGTAGAACTCGGAGAAGCAGTGCTGCACACACGCCATTCACCACTGGATTGCTACACTGTTTGGGATGGTGATGATGTTTCCAGACCAACTTTCTCATTCAATGCCTCAGAAAAATATACAGATTGCGTCTCTTCCAGAGCAATATAAGTATTAGAAAATGAGAGAAGCACCATAATTCACAAGAAATGCAGCATGGACCCTATACATTTTAACAATACATAAAACCGTATCTCTGCCCCCAGTCAAAACATTCAAAGTCTTTTGACAATCTCTACTGGAGTGAAGTTGTGGGTGCAGAGTTAGAATTCCTTCCTGCTGGGCAGCTTCTTGGTTATGAACAGATCACCAATAATAGCAGCTTTTAGTAGCCAAACCAGGGAAAAGCTGTCAACACGTGTCTATGCTACTGTTTTCAGCTCCAGAGTGGCTTTATACTTTAAGAGTCCCATGTTTTGTTTTGTTTTTGTTAACACTGCATCGACCTCAGATACAAATGCAGCGAGACTCTGGATGACAGGGGAGAGGAGGGAAGAACATTGTAACTATAGTCATGTGGTTAGTGTTTAAATTCTAAAATTTAAAACTACTTATTATTAAAAACCTCAAGAGTTCACAGCTATAGGCCTACATAGTAAGCAAACATCTGTGGGGGAGAGAAGGAGAGAAGGTTGTTTTTGCACCTCTGGATACATTAGAAGGAGGAGAGAGTTGATTTGACAAAGGTCTTGTCTTTTGCACCAAGTATGCTCCCCAAGCTCTGGGCTCCCTTGGCTAGTTTACCCTCCTCTCCTCCTCTTGCTGGAAGACACCATCACCGCTGGCTTGCGTGCATGGAGTGGTGGTATTCCTCTGATTCATACGGATGCTGGTTCGTGGTGCTGCACCCTTCTCTCTCCTCAGGAGAGGATGGCATTAGAACGGCGGATACCAACTAAGTTATCAGCACTGAAAGATCGTCTCATAGCAGCTTTTGACAAGTCTTTGTATTTGTCTTCACACAGCCGGGAGATAGCCTAGATACCACGTTCAGGTACAAAATGAAAAGTACACATTAGAAAAGTTTGAACATTTCAAGGAAGTTTTTACAAGTGTAATACCAACAGAGCAGGCACTCTGTAGCAGTGACACTGCTAGCTTTTTTACCTAGAATGAGAGTAAGAAAGAACTACTTTGGAGGGAGAGTATTAAAGGGGTCTGTCCCCGTGCTAAGAAGAACCCTATCCATCAGGAAGTAAGACATAAGGAAGGCGAGTGGTTTCCATATCCAAGTATCTTCATTCTTTTAGCAGTCTCACTTTCTAATGGGAAACTTGGATCCATTTCAGACTTACGAGTTTGTGGAAGTTATGTTCAAAGTTGCACCTAGTAGCTAAGTCTGGTGCACGTGGCAGCACAAAAATTTTATTTTAACAGTACAAAAACACACACAGCCATTTCTGTGAGAGAAAAGGTTCAAACTGAAAAGGTTTCTGCACTCCCTCGGGCACCTTTCCCTTGGCCACTCAGTGCAAGTGAGCCTAGGAACTGAAGTTCTATTAGGACACCCATTTTGCCTTTACCTTCTCTACACCCTCACCCCCGACATGCGCTTCCCGGGATCACTCACACGATCAGGTTCCTGAAGAGGTCTGAGAAGGAAGGGCAGCCCACTGCTCGATGGCATGGCAATAGCCATGGCACTTTAATACAGCTATTAAATATCAGCACATGTGGACAATTTAGTATTTAACTGCTTTTTCACCCATTTATTGGCTCGCCTCTGCTCTGCTTATCTAGCTAGTCAAGCAGCCTTTATTCTGGTGCAGCTATTCTAGGAACAAGCCTAATTATTTAAATCCTAGTAACACATGACTGTCCAGAAAACACTGTGTGTCCTCCCCTGCAAGGCCTATTTCTGATTGGAGCCTTCAGGCATTATCAATTCAAATAAATAAGGATACCTGTAATAAAAGGCTGCACTGAATTTCAGTCCTGAACATTTACTTCCATTAATAATTTACCACCTATCACCAGATGAACTTTCAGAGTCCTGCAATCAGCTACAAGCCTACACCTTCCCTTTAAGGCAGCACCCATTCAGCACAGCCCAGTGTTCTGGAGTTCAAAAGGTGAAAAACACTCTGAGCATGAATAAACTTCTAAGTGTATTTTAAAATAATTATTTACATTTATTTCTGCCGACCTTCTGGAGGCATGCATTTGGCTCAAGAGTGGCATTCTTTGAGACACTGGCTGCATGAGCTCCCGGTGCAAGACCAGACAGACTCTCCATCCTGTTTTAATGCTAGCACATCAATCATAAAGGAACCTGTGTTGACATATTTAGCCCCAGTCGCCCATATGGTGTAAATCAGTTTTCAGTCCCTGGAATACTAATTCACTGCTTCATACAGGCTCCTATCAACTGCTCGCATGTTTCTAACCGAAAGGTAGAATTAAAAATTTGAGCAAACGGTTTAAATATTTATCATGTTTTAGAATTAAAACCCAAAATGTCCTATATACATGCATTAGTAAGTGCATTATGGCAAAGCACATACTGTACTGAAAACTACTCTGGTTTTGAATACCAAGCCCCCAAATGCTAGCAAAGAAGAAACAAAACAGGCTCACAATCTGTAAATCATCCACTTATGCCTGGGCACCGAGCAGTTCAGTAAACAGTTTCCTGTGGAATATGAACTGCCCTACAACCACGTTTACAATTAGTGACAGTGGTAGCTTAAAGTGCAAGTAACAAGGGTGAGACAAAGCAGAAGAGTTGCATTGCTTAACTTTAAATAGAGGAATCCGTAGGCATATCATACCTATCATTCCAAAGGACCAGGAGGGATCACACTTATTCCCAAAGTTCAGCCACTTCTGGGACAAAATAAAAAACCTGGCACTTGGCAGAATTATTGGGGGTGGACAATAGAACAATATAAGCCAAGAATACCGTAGCACACCCCTCTTTGAAAGGGGCTATGGTATCAGTGTACACAGGGCCTGCGGTAATGCCTTTGTTGAAAGGTCAACAAAACAACATGCAGAGTCATCAATTAAACCTGGACAGATGAAAGGTTGCATTGATCCAACGAGCAATTTTGCCTGGGAACCCAGGTAATTTAGATATTTGCAAAATGTCTTACATATCTCCAACAACTAGGAAGAAAGACTGACTCTGCAAAAGTTGCGAGTTTTTTTTAAAATGAGCCTTCATATCAAAGAAGGCTGCGGGGACTCACAGAAGGGCAGCCTTTCCCATCGAGCAGAAAGGGCCAGTAATCTGTATTTAAACTCTGCTGGACATTCTGAAGGACTCCTAAGAAGCAGCTATTCCAAAAGTTTATCTGAAAGCAACATTTCCTTGGAAAGGTGAGGCTCTAAAAGTTGTGAAAAGAAACATATTATTATTTCTGCAGCTGTCTCCAGACAAATGGTTTATTAAACCATGAGAGCAGTTAAGAGTGCTCCCTCTAAATCTAAAAGCAGCTGTGCAGTGGGATGCAGTGGGAAACCTTCAGCTGGCAGTATTTAGAAAGGTCTGAGTGTGACTGTCTCTAGGTGCTTGGAATACAGACTGTGACCAGGGAAGGACAGACAATCCATTACATATGACACTAATCCTTTCAATCTTAAGTAGCCTAGCTGAGCTGCGGTTCCCAAAATAACATCCATTTTATTTTGCGATCTGCTAGACTTGTGTAATCTCTGTCCCTTTCTTGCCTCAGAATACTTGCTTAGCCTAGACATGGTTTTAGAAGGGCTAACTGTAGTTATGAAGGGGTTAAATTAGCCTGTAATACACTAATCTAAAAGCTTTTTAGTTTTTCTGCCACTTAACATGATTAGCAACAGATGCTCTTACTACACATACAGACAGAGTCCCCTGCTCAGCCAGTCTCAGACCATTACCTCCAGTTTCTGTGCTCTCTCTTTACTGAGAGGCTCCAGCAGAAAGCTCAGGTTATTGTCATCTGCTAGGGAGCGAAGATCGAAGTAGTATTTGGCGTAAACACTGGCAGGAACATTGATATTAAACTGCAGTAGCTCCAAGAAGTGTCTTTCCATCTCGTTCCTAGGAGGCATAAGGGACAGAAGACAAAGGAAAAAAAGATTGTTTTAGCTGGCTGAAAACACTGAAGAGACCTCAAGCTTGTTTTTAAAACCAGCAACTTTGAAATAGTCATCGAGAGCTCTGCATTATTAGTTTCGAGAGACAGGTCATTCACTAGTGCTCAGAACAAGGTGCAGCTTTTGAGTCCTGGCACCTCCGGCTCGGAGAGAAAGGTAGTGCCCTGTCGTGCACTCGCTCGGCTGACCGGGGAGGTTCATTCTTCCGAGTTCCATTAGTGCAGCTGTACAATTCATGCGCCATTCTCACTCTCGTACGGCCCCACACTATAGTGATCAGATGAAAGGAATGATGTATGCTGTTTATTAGCTCTGAAGAACTTGCAGACATTTTCACCAGGCTGATAACAGGAAGGGTGTTTATTGAAGTAGAGGCGGACTAACAAAAGGAGTAGGCAGATCACCACGGCAACAAATGGATCTATGAAGAGCTGCTGCTATTATCTCACAGAAAAAAGCCTCTTGAAGCAACATGGATTCATCTCCAATAAATAAATAAATAAGCAGCATTAGGTGGGAGAAGGAATTTTCTCCTCAATAGCATTAGGCAGGATAACAAAGTACTATGTCAAAGGGCACTGTCCAGTTTTTACTCACTCATCTGTTTTCACTGGGCAAAATATTTGGAGGAAAGTGGGGAGAGAGCCATGACATGAAAAAGGCTGCTTCAGCTACTGTACCGTGGGCAGCTAAATCAGAGACGTTCTACAGAGGAAAAGCAATGTTTTACAAATTAACCTAAAAGAAACTGGTGGTACCCAAACCAAGCAATTCAGTTCAACACTAACAACTCAACAATTGTTCCTACTGGTAGCAGACCTGTCTCAACAGAATTTAGCAGCTGTATGGGCCAAATGGGAATACACCAGAAGATAAGTTGCACAAATTCAGTGCCAAGGCTGTTCTTGCTTTTCGGGAGCTTTTAAAATGGATGTTTTACCTATCAGAGGGGGGAATAAATCAAGGAATCATCCAGGTTGTGTCCTGTATTGGATGGCAGGTCTCAATATGAATAGCAGCTTTGTGCTTGTTTCTAGCATAGTGGACTTGAGTATCATTGAACCTAGTGCCAAAATTAATTTCCTGTTCATATGGTCATAAGCCTATAGAAATGTAAATCAGATAATGTTTTGATGATCAGCTGATCAGAGCTTGATTTACCCTGTGAATAAATGCTCTTCACTGCCCCTTTTGTACTCACTACGCTAATACATTTTAATTGTGTAAAAATACAATTCTTCATTGGATTAACAAGTCTATTAACAGTGGTTTAAAACCTGGGAAAGGATAATGCCCATGTGTTTTCTGTGCCTTATTTACAAATATATGCAGCCAAAAGAACAAACAGCATGTGTCCCCTTACAAGCAATCATAGCAAGATTAGCAGCTGCACAGTTAATTTTTCAGTGATTATGGATTCACTCTCATCAAAGCAAGCAAGTTTTGACAAAGAATGACTTCCAAATACCAATTTAATTTCCTTTGATTTTTTCCCCATTAGAAATAAGTAAAACCAAACAAAAAACACACACCCCAAAAAAACAAAAGAAAACCCCCGTTCAGTAAAAGACCCACCTTTGCTTTGGTCAAATAAGAAGGGGCTTGTGATAGACAAAAATAAGATGAACACTTTACCTATGTTGAGTAGGAAGAGGCTAAGGCAAATGAACTCCTCTGCCAGTCGCGAGGCCTGGATCTCGTATCCCTTAACAAACTTTAACCCACTCGCAGTTTCCGTGAGAGCCACACAGCTCACACTGCTAACAGAGTTGTGAGGTGGGGCTGCCTAACAAGCGTCTTTAAGCAGGAAGGAGAGCGTGTTTGGTGGGGATGAGGTGCACCTACACTGCCTTCAGAAGAGGCGCCTGGCTTGTACACACACACACAGATTTGCAAACTGGGTGAACTAAACCAGATATAAACCCTTTTGCCAGTTCCAGAGTGGTGTAACTCCCATGCTTGGCTTGCAGTGGCTCAACAAGAGTATCCATCAGGTTAGTGAGATCATTCTAGGTATGTAGAGCCAAGAGGAAAATTCACAGAAAGTTCACAAACAAAACTCGCCACCAGTCCTTGTAGACAGGCCTTCACTGCACAGGAATGGCCCACCCAGGGAGCGATACCTAGTAGAGTCCTGCCAAGCAATCTTTAGCTGGGGAGCTGTTGGGGTTTTGGGCGGGGTTTTTGGCAGCATCACCAGCCATCTCCAACGTTAGAACGCAACCATGCCTGAAATCCTTCGCCAATTGTTTTCTCTCAGTAACGCTTGTATTCAGAATACCTAATACTCACCATCAAGTGACTAGTTTAAAAAATATTGGAACAACTAAAGCTGACAATTAACTATAGTACCAACTATTAATTCAAAGTAAACTTATAAACTTAAAACTCAGTTTTGCTGAGTGTTTTAAGCAGTTTTCCAAGGTCCCAGTGATGGTGATGTTTTCCAACCCAGGAGCAGTGAAGTCTGCCAAGTTGCAGCAGTGCGGGGCCTGGGATGGACACCCCCGGGCCACTGTCAGAACGGGGTTGTACAGTTTCTGCCCCTACGCAAAATCAAAGGTCTAAGTCATTTCAAATGAGATGGGATTACAGAAATCCCACCTTCAACTTGGAGGAAAAAATAAGCCTAAATTCAGTCTATTTTCCTTACCACCATCACTGCTTTGAAAATGTAAGTACTGACAATTTCAGGAGACCCAGCATCAGCAATAGAGAATAAACATCCTGCTTGTTACAGATATTTTCGGTGCTATCAGTTTGATTTGTCCCAAATAGGGCTAGAAGAAGAGACATCAAAAAGAGCAAGATGTGTACTCCAGCACTCCTAGCATCACTGACCCCACTTCAGCGATCTCAGAGTTATTTGCAGCAACGCTTCAAGTATGTTCCTCAGATAGATGAGCACTCTGAGCCAGGTTGAGCGAAGATGTACATCGTATAAAATCACTAATTATGCTTTCATGAAAGCATGACTGGCACAGCCCTGCATTTGGAGACAAAGAACTCCCAGGCAAGGGGTATGTATAAAACAAGGTACTATGTTTGCTGTTGCTGTTTGCAATGTGAACTAACTTGAATAACAAAAACTGTTTTGGTGCAGATAACTCCCCCGTTTTTAGAAATACCGCCCCCCCACCTAAAAGGAAGAAAACTGGATATTCCTCCTCCTAAAGAGTCCCAGATAAATAATTACTTACTGTATTTTAAACATTAGCTTTAGGCTGAATCCAGGGAAGAGAGCTTGGGGCAAGAACAGACTCTCTCACGTAGGTAGCCTCCCAGTGCTGTATGCAAATCTCTACCACCTCAGTCTGCTCCTCTACTAGAACTAACTGTTACCACATAGGCCTGGACACATGCTCAATTACAGCAGTGCGATAAAACTCGAACGCACATAAAACATGTCATGAAGTTTAAAGGCCAGAAAGTCTGATATTAAGCTAGCCTTCTAACATTTCTACCACTGTGATATGGGAAATAGGGGAACAAGCTGGCAAACAGAATTAAAACAATATGTTGACGTCTCAAAGCTCTCAGAGATAGAACTTTGTGAGAAGGAATTTAACAGAAAAATCTAAGGGGCCAAATCCACTCCACATAAACACACTTCCAGCCCATAGTATGAGCCTTGAGCCACAAGGATGAACATCCTCTGAACCTGCAGAAATTGTAGGGCTTAAAGCTGAGTACACCAAGAAAAGACAGCAGATTCAAAATTTCTGAAAAACTGAAATCTACATCCGAGACAAGAACATATACAAGAAACAGCCTTACATAAACAAGCAGTAGTAAGATTGAGGATTTTGTTCTCAGCACTGTAGGCAAGTCTAAGAACTCACCCAAAGAGGATAAGCTGTAGCAGTAGCCGCATGTAACACATGCAAACCACAGATACCAACACAAATGACACCTGTCTGCCAGCAGCAGCGACTAGGAATTCAGACCTTGTGATATTTAGGCCTTAGCTGGATACAAAAGCAGACACATAAGTCACAAGTTATGGCTTACCTTGCAATTTTTCAAATTCTAAAACAGAAAAGGCAGGGAACAAATTTAGTTCACTTTTTTTTTTCTTCCCAAAAAGGCTTTTGATAAGACCATAAATTGGGCACTTTAGAGTTACACCAATGCAAAAAATCTGTGGAAACAAGCAGCCAGTCCCATGGTTTATCACTGGGGGAAAGAAGGTAAAGAAAACTAACTTTGAAGTTACTCACCCAAGTCATATACACCCAAATATTAATACATATTTGTCTCGAAGTGGGGTTATCCAAAGTTTCCTAGGTTAAAAAAAGGGAATGGGGCCGGACACCAGAGATACATCATGTACATATATCATAGCACCAGAGACACTTTTTTTTCAGTATGATCACAAAAATTGCCATTAAAAACAAAACAAAAAACCCCAAAAAAACAAAAACCCCAAAACCCAAACCAAACACCACTGCAGATTAGCCAAACCTTGCAACTTACATGTCCTCAACAGTAATGTCCTTCAATATTTGGCAATAATCGACATTCCACACAGCCTGATCATCCCAGACTTTAGAAGCTAGCAGAATGGCTCCTAGGACTATCCTCTTCCAGTTACTAGGGCATATGTCAATCTCTGCATAGGTTAAAAGCCTTTCCAAATAAACCTATAAAAATAAAAAAGACAAAAAACAAAAAAAAAAAAAACAGTTTTATGTGTGTAATTAAGACCTGGAGCTGAGTTCTGAGCAGCAAACACGCCAATCCAATCTGACTATTTCATCCCGTTACTGTTAAGTGTGTCAGAATAAGTATTAGCGATTACTACTTGCACTTTAGAATCCAAACTTTCAGGAGTTACAGGTTCCATTTTTTAGTACAACACAAGAACTGGACCACCAAGGTATACCATAAAGATACTGAGGAATCAGTTCTGAGCAATGAGCGCGGCTGTTTCAGTGAGACACTGCTGGAGTTCTTTCCACCGCAGAGTCACACAGTCACTAACGGGTTCTCATTAGGGCCCATCTGGGATAGTAGATCACTCAACATCACACTAGCCTTTCATCACGGTTAAGGTTCAGCACTTGTAGCTTAACAGGAAGTGCTAAAACCTGCACTGTGATCTGTAGTCATGGGACGAAGATGCATTCATCGCTCTCTTTCCACAATGAAAGGCGTTATAGTGCTATTTCTACTTCACCCTGTAAAGAACAGACTTCAATCCTTCACCTACAACAACGTCATCCTCTGCTTTCATCTACATCACCAACTGCTCAGACTGTGAAAGATACCCAAGTCCAAAGATGTGTCTTGGTCTTTTACTCATTCGTCCCATGTAATCTCAAATCGGCCCAAAGATGTTGAATCAGTCCCTTCCTTAAAAGTTTTCTACTATTTCACACTCCTATAATGATCCACGTACTAAGTAATATGCACTTTCAAATTTGAATATAGATTGTTTTTAATGTTCTATTCCCTAAACTAAGTCCAAGGTCCTAATGAAACCTCAGATAAACTAGAGGGTGCAGGAAGCTGTTGTACAGGTCTAAGGGCAGGATCAATCATTCTAGGGTCTCCCCATACTTTTTTCCCATCCTTTGCTTGTAGCTTTCAAGTGGACTTAAGGTGTTCCTATAATAACAGAGCCATCTAGTGGTAAAATCCACTTTAAAAACTAACTCTATTTCTGTTTTGTAACTACTTTAGCTGGCTAGATTGCCCAGGGTTAGCTATCATCTTGTTCTGTCAAAATTGCTTGCATGTCTTTGGAAAAGCAAAAACCTCAAACTACTTTCAGAGTTTCAATAGCTCTAACTATCTGGCCTTTTTAATTACTTATTTCCTTATTTAAAAAAAAAAAAAAAAAGTCCTTCAAGATGAGTTTGCTTAATTGCCACATGGTCTTTTGGTGACAATTCTCTTCTGTTCTCCTTTCAGACTGTTTTTCAGAAAGAAGCCACAATGAAGACTGAAGTCTAGTATGCAATAAAGTGCAGTTTAAGAGATTGTCTAATGCAGCAATTACATAGGTTGTGGTTTTTTCTTTCCCTTCATATACGTATATGTATATGCACACATATATGTGTGTGTGTATAAATAATCAGTATCATTGTCAAGTTTTTATATCCATCTTGCTTTCTGAAATCAAACAACAAGCTGTAATGAGATTATTTTCTTACTATTGTTCTTAACTTCCAAGTACCTCCATGTCACCTGGGAAAAAAAGTTGTAGCCTCTTTGGTTTAATAAAAAAAAGTTTAATAGAAAGGTGGCAATAATTGAAGGACATAATAATGAGAAATTTCATCCCCTGGAGTTCCTACAGTATTGATCCTCGACTCCTTAGGAGGTGTTACTTGCACTTGTTCTGGTTAATATGAACCCAAAACTCCCACTTTCCCTTCCACACAACTGAAAGAAAAGATGTCTTTGTGTCTGATCTTTTTATACCCCACTGTTTACGGTGTCCCACTGTTCTGCCTTTCTCAAGCTTCTTCAGCGAGTTATATATTATGAAACAAACAGTGTTTGATTGGACAAGTAATTAAGTGTTACATATTCATATATAGAAAAGGTAAGTTCCTTTTTAGTTAACCACTTCTGTGACTACTTAGAAATCTTCTCTAAGGAGCTCACTTGTACAGTGTCTTCATTATTAACTAGGTTTCACGAGATCCTGTAACTATTTAAATGTCAGTTCAGCCCAGTCCACTCACTGAGGGGAGAGGGGGGAAGTCTTCCAAAAACTCAAGTTTCAGTAATCAGGCATCTCTTACCAGTGTCACTATTGCACATTCAGCCGTCAGCTGTGCAGCACTGAAAAGTGTCCGAACAAACCGGTAGATGTGCTTGTGATCAGGGTCATGCTTGTAGTAGTCATCTGGAACCTCTTCCCGCTGAAAGAAAGTTCTCCGAATTACTGAAAATCTGTCTTAATACTGACTTTAAAGAACAGCCACACATGGTTGTTTCTTCTCACCGAGCAGAAGTGTATACAACCCTTCCCTGTCACAGAGACAGAACAAAGTCATATACTGAAAGCAGCAAGCAGCCTTGCAATATTATGAATATTCCAAACAAAACACAATAGCTTTAGCCGATACCTTTGTTTTGAACACTTTTTTGATCTGTAACGCTAACAGGAAAGAGCATGAACTACCATCATTGTTACAGGTGCTAACTATTGTCCATGGAACATTTTACAGACTAAAAGAGATTAAAAAAAAAAGTTTCTCCCTGCAAGAAAATCACAGATATATGCACTCCAGGGAAGCACTGGCTCTTCAAAAGGCAAAATTAAAAGAGACTTCACAAGATTCCCCTTCCAGCTGAGGAAGAGCTGAAGAACACATGTCAATAATACTGTCACATGTAGAACTGGAAGGTAACTTACGCTGTCTTCATAGGACTCATTCTTGAGAGATTCCAGAAAGACAAAGCTAATAAACAGCTAGATTTAACTTTGACACGATGCTAAACTGTTTCTAAATACAGAGGAGAAGAAAAGCTTAGAAAGAATCAGTCTGTAAAAGCAATCCTAAAATGAGTGTTTGAGAATTCTGACCCTGTACATGAGCAGGATCCCCCTTGCGCAATTCCTGCACTACCAGCGGTACAAAAACACATCTGGAAGTACATTTTTGCTGACTGGAACTGAGGAGGAAAGGACTGAGACTGTTATTTGTAAGTAAGCCCTGTGATGCTGGTAACTTGAAGTTTGTTTCTTCTGCTATTAGGGTCAATAGAGCCTGGATTTGGACTCCTTGTGATTGAATCTTTAGAGGACAAGGTGTTCAAAGATTTCTTCCAGCTAATTAACCTTTTTAAAGGAACTGTAGGTACCCAGCCAAAACCCCATTGCTATAGAAACTAACAAGCCATTTGTATCTTTCCCCTCAGAAGAATGACATACAGCCATTGCTGTATTTCTGTCTGTATACTGCAGTAAGACAGAAGAGACCTTTAAGTGTTTCCTAAAGGACACAATGATTTTCCTCTATTCATACTCATTAAATAGGAGGTAGGCTATATGACAGGATCAAAAGATATCGGGTTGCTAAATAAAGAAAAGAAATTGTGTGATGAAGTGGAGTTCATCTTACATAAATAATTTTCAATGTGAAAAAACAGACTCAGGCAGTTAAAACAGTTTTGGACCAGACTTTTCTCTTGAAGCGCCACAGTCCATACAAGAAATCTTCTATATGGCTCTTCTCCTGAAGTTCATTATTTTTATTGAGTGAAGAGTTGTATTTGTTCAAGTGCACAATTCCTAGCACAACGGGTCATGTTTAGGGATGAAACTCTAACAAACTTAAAATATTTAATTGTTTACTAAAAACTGTTTATTAACAAGCCAAATCTGTGAGATAGATTAAGCTGCATTCACTCAGGTATGTCCCAGAGCAAACTGAATTTTTAAAGCCACTAGAGCTTTGCTAAACTCATTTCAAATGAAAAACAAAGGAAGTGGTTCTGTAGGACAGTCATTAAGCTAGTAGTGCTCAAACTGGACATAAAAAGCACACGCTCCACTCTTGAGCTTGCCTGTACTATGAGGTTTTGCATCTTAAAGATTGTCTAAAAAGCTGTACCACGACCAGTCACATTAAAATCACATGCTGAATGCTCCTAGCTGTTACTGCAAGCAGCATTAAGCCTATTTGCTTTAAAATTTTGCCTTTCAGGTTTTTTGAAGACCAAACTCACTGTCTCCTACTTTGTGTGCTGCTTCACATATTATGTTCTCCTGTTTGCAGTCATTTAAAAGGTTAGGCACATATCTACTAACCATGTCTTCCTAAATAAATAGGAAAGACTTTTAATTAAAGTAGTGTTAAAGAGGGGAAGAAAGGAGTCAGACAAGAAAGTTCGGATACAAAATATGCAAGATCAGCACGTGCTTGCTTTCTATTTATATTCAAAGCATAGAAAACCAAACATACTTTGCAACATTTAGAAAGGCTGGGTTCTGTTCATGATCTAGCCATTATCAAAAGTCCAGAGGACACTGTCTGCACTGTATTTTATATATAAAGATACAGTTTAAGATCAATTTGCTTGTGACCTGGTGCTAAGACATTTTTATGACTTATACAATACAAATCAAGATGTTAAAAAACATGTATATTGATACACATTCAGAGGATCAAAAAGTTACACTTACTGTGAGAGGATGAGATTTTTCATCAAAAATATCCAATGATCTGTCAGAATCTCTACAAAGTAAAAATCTCTGTTTTAGCAACAAGAATAAATTGGTAATGCTATGCTGCACTAAAAAAGTGTTATTCATCAAAGAGGATAAAGGGACGTATTTTATAGTTCAGCTTTCCCTAGAATATGGTATGAAGTCATATTGTATTTTTGCAAAGTATTTAATGATGAGATCTTATAACTGAATATTTAAGACGCTAAACAATGAATAGCTATCCATGTTCTTGTACTATGCTTAGTACAGTTTCCCTTAAAATGTGAAACCGTCTCAACAGCATTTATTTCAAAAAGGCAGCTGTAATTTTGAAGTATACACTGTAACTAGCTATAATTGCAAGGGTTATCTGTACATGGGACAGAGCGTTCCTTCACCCATCAAACTAATCTGTACTTCTGTATTCAGGAATAGCTAAACAAAGTTCAAAGGCTGATTTGTGGTGAGTTAAGTGTATTCTCCTCACTCCCTCTGTTTTGACTTTCTATGCTTCATTCTCGATGAAGCATGTGCCATTGGATTGGGTGTATTACTGACCTTTCCGTATCAGCTCAAGAGGGAGTACAAGGAGAAAGCAGATACAGCATAAAGTGTCAGATTTTTCAACTCCTTTAAGTTATACTAGCTGTTCCTTAAGTCACCAAGACCACACCCCTGGCTCAAAAAGAAAGTTGTTATATTTCAGCAAAAAAAAAAGTTCACTCACCTGTTCTTTATATGGTAGAATATTGCTAGTGTTACACTAAAAATGAGAAGGAAAAAAAAGAAAAGACTTAAAGCACCATTCTGTGCACACTGTTCCACTGCAAAAGCTGTTGTTCAGGGCAAAATGTTCAGAATCCATTATGTATTGGCTTCCTCTCACATTCTTGAATACTCTGTGTCTCATTTCTGATGTCTACCTGCCTGAACAGAAACTGGCCAAATCAAATTTGCTAGCCAAACTACTTGTATATTCATTGTACAGATATTTGTGCCACGCAATAAATATTGTACCACATTTTAAACACACACCTTCATTGCCTGATTAGGTGACATTTATTGAAAATGTGGACTATTCACAACTAAAATATAATAAAAGTTCTACTTGATGTTACATATACTGTTGTAGAGATTCTGCTGATGTTTTAATTCTGTATCTCTGGCTGTCTAATTTAGGACCTGTCTAAAAAAAGAGAATCATGAAGATGATATTATGCCAGTATAATCCAAGAAGGGGACAAGAACAGATCTCAGTCTCTGCTGAGTCAAGTAAGGCAATGGATTTCATATTGACACTCATCTGCTGTGGCCAAATTTCAGATACTTTACTGGCGGTGGCAACAGGAACACTGCCATCACAGGAATATGTCATGGGCAAGCTCTAATCTGTTGCCAGCTGTACACCACTTCAAAATGGCACAAGCACCATCTTTTAGGTTTTTTTCTCTAGAAAAGAAGGAGTGACATCCTAGATACCTCTGTTTGAAACCAAATTTGAAAGGGACAAACCAACTTAGACATTTCCAAACTCTACTAAGTGTTAAAACAGTAAAGCCTTCTGGGCCTGAAGCTACTTAGCCCTCAAGCACAGTAAAACTCTCAATTCTCAGCCGGTATCGTCTATGCACAAAGAACTGTCTCTGTGGTACCCAGAACAATAGGTCAAACAGCCATTTCCACTGGAGAACCAAGACGACTAGTTATCAAACTCACCGACCTAAAATGACAAATATATGAAGAAAAAGTAGAAAGGCTAGAACTAAAAACCAAAGCCAGCAACATACTGTTATCCACAACTAGAGGGCAGACTAATACCACTGGCAAGCAGCAAACGCAGTCCTACAAACTTTTCCTGCAACTCCATACAAAATCCATTCCAAGTTTTCCCAGACTGAGAGTTTCTGGGTTTGGCTTTCAATGTGAAGACTTTGAGCTCCCCACCCCAACACACACTTTTAAACCCAAGATGCTGACACACTTCTGCACTGCCTCAGATTCTCAAGTGCACAATAACTACTTTAAAATACAACAGTACATTAGCTCTGTAACTGAAAAAAAAGCTTGCCTATGCAGTCATAATTAACCAGACCTCTAGACCCCTTCCATACCAAGAGGGGTGCTGTGCTCCTCTCATTCAAGTGTGTGACTGGCTTTGAAACAGACAAAACCACCACAAAATCCCATATAAACCTTGCAATGCTACTCAGCCCCTTGTTGACGACAAATGGTTCTTACCACTTTATTGTGCTTCTAAGGTTAGGTTGACTGACGGTGCTGTCATCTATAAATATTGTTGAGCATGAGCTGTATTTTTTCGTAAGCTGCCCAGGAGAAACCTGGGGGGGGGAGAAAAAAAAAGAACAGAAATACATTCAAGAAGAGGGATTTTGTGAGCTTTGGTTTACCACACTGAATACTGGCTTTAAACCTTAGTAGCTACTGCAGAGGAGGTCTTTGTAGATGATTGCTCCTGCTATGCAAGCTACCCTAGAGCCATCAAGTTCCTAAAGATACCCTTTGCGTAAGATAGGTTTATAAATCATCCCTTGTAATGTACAACACGATGTTTCTAGATAAGTAATTTTCAGCAGAAATAGCTGCAGCTAAAGCAGCAAGTCCTCTGATTTTCTCAGTTCTCCTCCATTCCATTCTTGCCAGTTCAGGTCTCAGTCTTCCCTCTCTACAATGTCCTTTATTAGATTTCCCTGTGACTCCATAATCATCCTCTCCCTTCTTTTATATCCTATACCCTTACATTTTCTTGTTATCCAGTATTGCTCCCTATAAAGACAGTTTTGCATTTGGGGTTTTGTCGTCTTATATTTTAGAAAAAAAAGAAACCTCTTCCTGACATTGCTCGCTTTACTCATGTCTTGTTTAGCGTCTGGAATCTGGAAATAAAGTACTACTATTACCCTTACTTTTACTATTCAGTAAATTACATATTTACTAGCAATATGTTCCATGAAAAGGAAAAATCCTGCAGATTTTATACTGTAAGAAATCTTCCTATATAACACTAAGTCAGGCTTCCCTGAGCATTTTTAGAGAATGCCTTGCACTAGAGCTAGGACATCATAATTGAGGGAAGAGTTTTAATCAAGCAATTCAAGATTCATTAGTTTTTGCCAGAATCTTTTTAAATGCCTTGTCTAAAAACTTGAAAGTCTTCCATATGAAAATGTTGGCACCCTTCACAACTCAATGGCTGCCTGGGAACATCTCCCATTCCAGCTGACGTTTGCCAGCAAAAACAATCCAATCACACTTCACCTTGGTGCTGGCAGACTAAAGCTGGAACTGTAATTGAAAAAGAAAGAAAAGGAAAAAAAAAAAGAACCACCCCCCATAATCATACTAAATACAGCAGACTTGAAATATCATTATCTTACCAGTAACTTATCAGTAGACACTTCTGCTAGACAGTATTTTTTAAGCTTTGTGTTAGTAACTTCCATTCTTAGCTTTACTAGTCAATAATTTTTTATACACTTATTAATGACACTGCATCTTTTTTGTATATTTTTTTGGTAAGTGAAGTGTCAAAAACAACTAATTTGGTTTTGTGGAAGAAGCTTAGAGCATATTTTCAGATTTTAAAACTAATGCATTATCATTTGTTCATCATACTGATTATAATGTTTGTTCATCGTTCTCTTTTCATGCTGGATAAATTTCTTACAATAAGTCCTGTAGTGATGCGCAAACAGCAAGTCATTTAAGACTTCTCATCTCAGCTGAGAAATTAATCCAGTTTTATTTCTGTCTAAAAAAACAACATAGGCAGTTTGACTTGTATTTTCTCCTTTACTGTTCTGAAATGCTCAAGACTGATACAACAAAAAAATCCATTCTTATTCTTTTGACATCAGCCATTCTGTGCTCTGTGACACTGTGCCTGTTTGTTTATTTTTTAAAGATAGGCAAAGATAATTCAGTTTTATCTTGCTGAGGAGGATTTGGGACATGTGTAGGACTATATACCGAGAACTACTACAGTTGTTTCTTGAATTTGTCTTCGTCCCAATATGCTAATATTATCTATATAGCACATTAAGAATTTGTTTTACTTACATGATTGATGTGGTTACTCTTCCTCTTCTCTCGCACTAGAAAGAGGGAGAAAGAATGTGAACTGAAAGGTTTCTAAAATACAATCCCAATTTACATTCAATAAAGTCATTCTATTAACCCAGTCTTCTGAAGTACATGAGTATTAAAAGTTTCAAATTTGACTTTAGGTGTCTGAAAAAGTAGTTTGAGGAAAAAAACTGAGTTTTATCAAGCTAGTAAGCTACATACTACTTCCAACTATCCACATGTACATTTAGGAACTACTTCCACCCATCGCACTAAGGGAAAAATGTCTCAGCTTTGAAGAGATGCTGTGCATCATGAAAAACTGGATGATTTCAGATAGTTCAAACAGACAGTGTCCAACATCCAACAGCAACCACTCCATAAACAGAAGTAAAAACATCACACGCTGAACCTGCCAAAGACACACAAGGAGGAAGGTGCCCAGCATTATATACGTGTTTTCTCTCCTCCTATTTGACAGCAGAAGGTAAAAAGGTATTTCACTATACAGAAGATGCTGGCACAAGCTATGCCTATTTCTCATATAACTGCAACCATGTTCTCTGATAATTTTAAACTGTGTCAGCCTTTCAAAAAAGATTGTAAGGTTTAACTTCCAGCTGTAACAGCAGCGGTAAAACAGTGCTGTTAAAGGAGAGCTGAGAGTTGCATACATGCAGAAAGCTATAGAAATGTGACCAGCCTGGACAGGTGACTTCTCCAAAGTTTTGACCTCAGATCTTTACCACTTGTTAGCAGGGACACATTCTCTTTCATATTTAGAAAAATTAACAATTGGAAGAGAGTATCCAAATTTTTTTGGTCTTCTTGCATAAATCAAAACTGACAATCCTGGTATCATCTCAGTGAGAGAGAACTTACAGATATTAATTCTACTAGTTCTATGAAAGGTTAACTAAAGAATATCCAGTGAAATTAGAAAAGAAGTTCTTCTGCCTGACTTGTCCATAAAAATACCCTGTAAAAATCAATTCATCCAACTAATACAAACTTCAGAGAATAGTTTAATAGTCTGCTCACCTAGCAGACCATTTTTCTACATGAACACAAGTGTATACATTTCAATACATTACATCTGAAGAACACTGAATCATGTTTAAAAGCAATACTACCCCCAACGAGGATGTTCATGTGGTTTGAACGTTATTTGCAGCAAGGCTGAAAGGCTGCACAGTGAAGCTACACTACAATGTTCAAGAACTATCTCAGCTTGCTAATTGCAACTTAAGCAGCGCTCATCTAAGAGGTGTTTGAAATGTGCAGGTCAGACCCTCTGTCTGTTTGAATACTGACCTTAGAGACCTCAAGGAAGAGACACTTACATTTCCTCGGTATCATCTCTTCTGGAGAATCACGCTAGTGCTTGTTTCTATTGCTCGCAGATTATCTGAGCATTGCGAAGTTGATACAACTGACAATTTTACTACTTGCCATAAGACTCTGAATAGCAGGACTACGACTGACAGACCTGTCAAAATAGTTCTACTTTTCTGTGGCAAAGCTATGCCAAGGTAGAAGACACACTGCAGCTTCCCATCAACACATCCAATCTCAAGTGCAACACTGTCTTAGAAAAAACAGTGCTTCAAACAAGAACCAACTATAAAAGGAACAGAAGCATTTTTAAAAGAATGTCTTAAACTCCTTTTTAGTTGCAACTTCAAAATTTACTGTTGTCAGAATTCTTTTTTATTTGTGCAATATCAAAATGCCTCCACTTTTTAACAGCATTTTGGAATGCACAGGCTATAGTAATTGTTCAAAATTTACTATTAAGTAAACAAGGGATCTGCAAAGAAACTGAAAATCCCAATACATCCATGTACTTAAAACCAGGATTCAAGAATAATTATGCTACTGAAACTATTAAAACAATTTAAAACAACATATTCAAAAGCAACTGATATAGACTGATGGCTTAGGCTTATTATTCCTTACAGAAAACTGTCTTTTTTTTTTTTTTTTTAAAAGCAATTTTTAAAACAGTCCTTGGTCAAAAAAAACCCCACCACTGCTTGAAGCTTGAATTACACTAGTGAAGAAAGCCTTGCTCCTTCAGACTACTAGGATCCAGACTCTGAAATCTCCTGATATTTAAGCATTTAGAGGAACAAGTGATTTTAAGTGTTATGTAGAACAGCCTATGAACACATTTCTGTGTAAACACACAAATTATTAATCCCTATGCTTTGAAAGAATTAAAGCAATTTAAGTGTTCTCGAGCTGTATAATTAAAATACATGGTTATTTTTCCAGTTTTTCTCCCGCCTTTTTTTAAATTGGAAAAAACTTAGCTTACCATCTGTTTGAGACTTGCTCAGGAAAATTGTGCTTGCTCTGGGATGATCAGATGGATTAGATTCCAAGGCTAAATCTGAAACAGAAAGGACAAAAAAAGGAAAGACCTTTAACAGAAGATGGTAATTACTACAACAATTTCCACCCAGCGTTAAAATGCTCAAGCACAGTGATGGAGACAAGATCAGAAACACATAGAATGGGCTGTCTCTCTACAGCAAAACCTTACTTTTGCCAAGATAAATAAAAATCTGACATTTTCCCATCTGAAAAAAAGCCTGTGGACTTATTCCTACTGCCATGAAGGTCTGAAGTAGCTTATAGTTTCCCTCAAAATAAAATCTGGAAAGGGAGATCTCAGAAAACAACATACATTTTCAGAAGTCAGTATGTGCACCTGTATGTTAGGGTAGCTGGATGTGGAGCCTGTGCTCAGTCGAGGGCAGAAAGCTAGAACTTTATTAAGAGCATAATTTAAAAAAAAAAAAAAAAAAGGACACTGCTGATCTTTCACTCTATGCTTTAAGTACCCAATACAGCAGGAAATAATCTCTGTGGTCTTATAAAAGAACCTAGTAAGTAACTTTTACAGTGCTGATAAATATCAAAACATGGATCTTACACTATTCTGTTCTTTTGGAATTTCAAGTAAAACCCTGTATAACTAACACATAATTATTGAAGAACAAAATTATTGCTTTAATCTTTTGCCACAATGAACCAGTGATGACATTGCACGAGGATATATTACTCCCTTAGATTAAGGTGGGAGTGATCGCTAAAAAGTTTGTTGATGAAACTGTAAACATCATAATGAAATTTTGACCTGCATTAGCTTTGACAGAAGAAACAGCTCTTCTGAGGAAGTCATGCTACAGACACACTCACTTATGTGAACATATGAACAGAATAATCTAGTACTGTGATCCTGGAAAGAGCAAATTTGCATCCATTTACATTTGTCATTCTGATCTTCCTGTGTGCTACTTACGCCATGCTAATCATAAAAGCATGCAAGCTTGCAAACTTGCACATTAGTGTTTCAAGGTGGTATGCCAATGCAGTTGCCACACCCTTAAAAAACAAAGTCATCTAAGAATCACCATCAACTTTGAATGAAAAAAAAAAATATCTTAAGAGATTTTATGCACTCAACCAACAGAACTCTGGTTAAATAGTATCCAAAGTATGCACAAACTGTCTTGGTGCTGGCAGTCTTAACTATGTGAATGTTTTGTGCTACTGCACCTAACCCATAGCACTGCCACAGCCCTCATGCGTCAGTGAGTGAACGTAATTGCAGAAGTACCGGTGTCCAAGACTTCTCATTCCAGATTCCCACAGTACACAACACTGGTATCCAAACCTGGATGTTTTCCAGGTACTTGGCTTACAACACCACTGATCTTAGTCCAACAGTATTGCTCTGACACTGGTTGAGGATGCAGACCACTGTAATTTTGAATCTCTACTGTGTAAGTAAGGTAGCCAACATCTATTTAGGAACACAAACATTGTTCAATCAAGAATTTCCCCCCCTTCTCAAAAAAGGCTAGAGTCAGCTATGAAAGCAGACCATCTCGAGAAGTTTTTAAAAGCTAGCTTACAAAAAACAGTGTTTCTATTTCCACCTTACTGTGCTCATTCATGGCACACAGTGAACAGGTACCTGAATTTAATCATGTACTTAAAAGGTAAGAAGTCCTGGTTTAGAAGTCCTAGAACACCAGTTAGCCTTACAGCTCATACCTGAAGTACCACTAATACACATCTGATTCTCTGGGAAAAAAAAAAATTTCAGCGTACAGTAGAATGCCACACTGGAACATTTTAACTACCATTTGTAACATCTCAACAAAATAGTATAACTGTTGTTTAAAACTTGTCCACAGTGTTGACAAGTTTCTAGCACTGATTTAGCAAAATCACTTTTAAGAGACAGTATAGACACCAACTTTAGTTTCTAATGCTAGCATCTACGTAAAAAAACCAAACAAACTTTGACACAGACCAAGGAATTCACTAATAACAGCAAAAATTAAACAACTTTTTAGATTTGATAAAGGGGCAATTAAGAAACAGAAGTATTTTGCTTGTCTACCAAATAACTTAAGTATCATCAACAGGCAGAACAGGACTGCAATATGCAGATTTAAAATACAGGTTATTATTAGCAAGTTATGATGCAAACATAGAGCAAACAACTCAGAATTTATTTATTTACAGTTCAGCAGCAACTTTTAGAATAACCGGATAAGTCAGGTTAGAAAGGACCTGAGGAGGTCTCTAGTTCAACCTCTTTCTGAAAACAGGTCAGCTATGAGGTAGAATTAGGCTGCTGAAGGCTTTATCCAGTTGAGTCATGAAAACCTCCAACAAGGGTCAACAGTGCCCAGACCACCTTTCCCACTGAGGGGAACTAATGCCTACAGGGCTATGGGACTCACTATGGAATGGTGGGGAAGAGCATGTGGGACCATATGAGACTTGCGTGATATTTAGGGGAAGGCAGCAAGGAAGATTGGAGAGGAACAAGCACAGGAAAACAGAGGGAAAAGGGCTACTCAATTCAGTAATTCCTAACACAGAACTTTGTGTATTCTCTTTGTTGAATTTCATAGGGTTCCTGTTGGCCCAATCCTCCAGCCTATCTAGGTCCCTCTGAATGAGCAGCCTCCAGCATATTGACTGTTGCCCAACTGGGTGTCATCTGCAATTTGGGTGCACTCCATTGCTGCCTCCAGGTAACTGATAAATGTTAAATAGGACAGGTGCTTTTTTTCCAGGGAAGAGACAGTATGGAGTAACACCCATCCTCGCTCATCCTATAAAGAAGTACACTGTTAACTTTCCTGAGGTTTTGATTTACTTTGAAACTGTATGACTTGTTAAAGCACCTCTTACGTTGTTTTTGCCTCTTCTTGTGCTCTGCCAGTCCCTATATCCGTGCTTCTTAGATGTTAGAAATCAGGTCTAGGGCTAAAAGCACTACGAGAATTAAACACATGCAAATATAACCAACTGTCATCCTGGACAAGAAGGGTCTAAGATCTGCAGCACTGCAGGATGCACCAAGGGACACAACATTGACATGGCCACACAAGTCAGACTTGCCCCCCTGAACCCAAGCAGCCCCACACATTTGAGGAAAGGAACAGCAGTGAAAGGAAAATAGACTTTACTGGCTCCAGTTCCACAGGGCCTCTGCCAGACACAAGATGCTTTCTGCTGGACAAAGTCAGGTGTATCAGCACCCGTAGCACATTAAATCCACAGCACAGCTTATACAACCAGATAGAGTTACGGTACTAATGAACTCCCAAGACACATTGTGCATCCCCAGTACAAAACCCCACAAGAAGTGATTGAGACCAACTGTAGCTAGGCTTCTTATCCCAGAATAACGTGGCATTAGCAGAAACAGCACATTTGCTTTTGTCTTGCAAGAGACTGGAAAGAAAGATGCATATAGCAGACCGCCTCCCTGTAGCTTTCCCCTTCTAAGCAGCCAGAGAATTTTAACCCTCCTCTCTGTGCTGTTCTCCCTGGACAATGCTTTTTTCCAAGCAATGGAAAAATTAGTCATATGATTTGCTCTTCCTAAACTGCCAGTGTTGCTCATGAAATACCAAAAAGCAACAGCAATACAGTTGATGAAGGAAGCATAAGGCAAGAGGCAGATAAGGACGTGAGAAGAGGCAAAATGTAATGGGAAAAGAAAAGCCAGAGGAAGAGATTAATCTGTCTGCAACCAATTTGACTCACAACCAAGTGTAACTCCTAATACTTCATCCTGGTAGCACTTAGGAGTCCAAATCCAAGATATCTAGCCCTGAAAATAAGGGTAAGTCTTGATTAGGAGCTACATCAGAAGACGTATGATGAAAGCTCAAGCTTCGCAGACAACTAACAGAAAAAGAAAGAAGCATGGTATGCCACAGGATGAACAGAAATAATGGGAATTAAAACACGCAGTAACAGGAATGACAGAAATGAGAGAAGCAACAGGATGATATAAAAAGCAAGAAAACAACTCCAAAACATTTCTTTACTGAAAGATTTCTTTACAAAAATGTCTTTACTGAAAGAGTGGTTAAACATTGGAACAGGCTGCCCAGGGAAGTGGTTGAGTCACCATCCCTGGAAGTATTTAAAAGACAGGTAGATGAGGCGCTTAGGGACATGGTTTAGTGGGCATGGTGCTGTTGGGTCGACGGTTGGACTCGATGATCTTAGAGGTCTCTTCCAACCTTAATGATTCTATGATTTTTGTTTTAGAGGCTATCCACTCAGTAGAAGTCAAAACACATTTTCTATCGGACCTTCACACTTCATGATAATGAGGTGAGAAGGGAAGACTCCCACCAGAAATTAAGTCTGTGGGAACAGCACAGTAATGTTGCCATGCTATTAACAGCCCTCCACCTCCAAGAACTGCATATTAAAAATAGCCTTTCCTCTTACTTCTCTGCATATCTCAGTGCCATTTACTCACATGGTGCTACCAAGCTTGTCAGATCAACCCTGTCTCCAACTGGAGCATAGAGAAGCCTGAACTTGCTTCCCTCTCCCACCATTCTCATTTTAAAGAATCCCTTGCAGCTTGCTTGCCCTTCAGACAATCTCAGCTACTTCTGTTGCTGCTGTGCACTCCATGTGCTGATAAGAGCACACAGTCCCCCACAGGGCAGATCATATTACTTTTAAAAGCAAACCTCTGCCCCTTGCTCAAGATCTTACGTCCTTTCCTCAACACAAAATCTGCACAAGACTTGACTTTACTCATCTATGTCATATAAGAATGTGTGTGGGTTTTGGGAATTTATAATGCTAGCTACTTACCTACTGTTTTACACACCTCCATGGGTGATTTCTAACTATTAAGAACACATTTTACACACTGCATCGTGCTACAAATATTATCTCATGAATAAAGCTGACAGTCAAAGATGTCACTGTTACTAAGTAGCAGCCCTTTGATGATTTCACTTCTTTAGAACACTAAAATATTGCATTTCCTTTAATAGTTTTAGCCCCATCCACTGCTTTACTAGACAGCAGTAACATTTTGATACAGCACATATTTAAAGCATTAAATCATAAAATCATCTCTTTGCTGTAAACTGAGTTTCTTCCCTCGCTCAGTGGGTTACTAGCTTTGATTAATGGTTGAGCTTCCCTTATATTTCATCACCTTACAGTGTGAAAGATGAGAGTTACTTAATACTTTCAGTAAAGATTTAAAAATTAAAACAAATTAGACTAACAAATTTGCCATATATTTCAGAAAGTCTGTTATTCCTAACAATAACTTCATATAAAGTGATTTGTCCTTTAAATTATGTTATTCTATTCCCAAAAAAATTCCTGAAAGTTACAATTCTGGTTTCTAAATCCAGCTTGCTTTGTTTACTCCTCACCAGCCACACCGAAGGCACCACAGAACCCAGCACATGTAGGCTGTTTTTTCATTTGCCTTCTCCTGTCACATCCTCAGTTACACACAGGTTAGTCTATCTTTTAAATGCTCCATGGGTGGCTTCTTCCCCAGATTTGGACAGAATGAAAGCATGCTGATCTCCCGATTAGTCATCTTCAACAAAATATATCTCTCTTCCATAACAGGATAGACTCAAAAGATACAAAACTTGCTCTGTTTTCATAACTAACACAAGCAAATGTGAGTACATAAAGGACTGGATCTGTTGCATAAAAAAGTGCTTTCAAACACACCAGTTCTCAGAAAGGAACTCTATTTTGAGGGAGAATCTTGGTGAAAACAATCTTAACCAACACTTGCATATGCATAGGTCCCTTAAAAACACTCCTAACTCCCCAGAGGAAATCAACTCTTTATTTAAAAAGGAAAACAACTAAAACCAACCCACACAAGTTGGCCTCTGTTCACAGAAGAATCATCGTTGAGGCTGGAAGAGACCTCCTGAGATCACCTAAGTCCAACCCCCTGCTCAAGCAGGGTCCGCTAGAGCAGACAGTCCAGGACTGTGTCAGTCAGGTTTTGCATATCTCCACAGACAGAGACTTCACAACCTCTCTGGGCAACCTGTGCAGTGTCTGACCACCCTCATTGTTAAATGATTATTTCTAAAGATCATAACTTTACACAATACACACGGAAGGATATTGTAAAGCTATTTAAAATCTGTCAGTTGTTCTTTATGGCACTACTATGAGAACAGCGATATCATTACCAATACCCAGCACATACCTAAGTGCACTGTGATGTTTTAGGAGGCCGCAAAAATTACTTCAATATACAACAAGCTCTGTTAATTAAGAATTAATTATTTGCTCTTTTACACCACACTCCTGAGTTGGGCTGGTTCAACAAGAAACTGACACAGTAAGCACTTCAAATTTGCTACTAAAATCAGACAAATTTAGAAAGCAAAAGTGTAGACCATTTATTAAATACTGTGTGCTAGCCAGGGTTTAAGGTATCTAATCTCTGTGGTTTAAAAAAAAAAATCAATACAGTATTAGTGTTCTTGCATTTCTTAAACTGCAGGAGGATCTGCACCGCTATTGTTGTCCTCCACAGCAAATCCCAACATGATCCCGTTGCACTCGGTTCACAGGCCTTGCTGGGGAAACATGATCAAGAGATCTGCTCCACTGTACACAATACCTAGCCTTTCTGGGACTGAAAGAAGTCGAGTAGGCTTCCATGTGTTTCATAATGGGTTATAATCACTTCTACACATTTTAGCTAGGCAGAACAGCAGGATGTCAGGAGTGCCCCAAATTCCACAGTGAAGGCAGGACCAGTTAAAAGGGAGGAAAACTAGATGTCCCTAGGATTTTGTGATGGAACTAGAAGGAAAACAGTAGTTCACAAGCTAGATCTTAAAAGTAACTAATGTTTTGTTAGAGATGTGTTTCTGTACTGCATCTAATGTAGGATCATTTAAAAAGACAAGGAGAAAGAATTGGTTCCATGCTGTCCACTTTCTATTCCCCTCACAGACCTTCACACATAACACAATTCACTACCATGAGAAGCTACAGCAGAACTCCACAGCTCTAATTTTTTAATTGATAAGCCAAAATAAAAATTTCTAACTGTACACATTAAAGATCAACCAAGTTTTACACTCCTAGATCCATGCTGATAACTGCAAGTGTAAGGGATGCTTTCCCCGTAACAACTCTTCACATGCTCTCTGCCTTACTTCTCACAAGACATGGTTCAGAAAGAAAAAACAGGTGAGTACCAGAAATTCCAGTCTCATGTAGTGTCTGCAGGTAACCAAAATAAGACGCACTGTACTGTGTGCTACGTGTCACATGCCACCTGATGGACTGGCATATGTTAAGTTTTTTATCCTCTTCAATTGCTCACATTAATGCAAACTGCAAATTAAGTTTGAGCTTTTATGAAAGTTAGCAGTTTCATCAAGTTTTGTGGCATTTTAGGCACAAGCTCAAACACAGTCACTCTTTACAGTGGCTTTGTGGATTCTCAGCTTACCTGCAGTTTGTTCTATAAAAGGAAAACAACTATCTGCGTAACAAAACATGTCCAACGGTTCTACGGAAAAGCTTTTTTTTGTCTTTGAAAGAAACTGGCATTCAACAGTTTATTATCTGAGTGACTGACATGTTTGATGACAAGCCAGTGTTACTCTTCACACTGGAAAAAACCCAACAGCTATGTTTGATTACTGCAGTGACTCAAGACCCTTTCAGAACTCCAAGCAGAAGCAAAGCTGTGCCATACACATAGCTTAAACATTGCAGAACGCTACCTGGTTGACAGTGGGATTTTTGTGTAAGCTGTGGAGGTAACCCTGATATTTGCATCACCTGCAAGTATGAACTTCAGTTTTATTCATCCAGCTTTAGTACACATTTAAATAAACAGCACCGAGCTTTTTAAGCCAGTTGCATCTTCATTTGTCCCTTCAAGTGGAAACATTCAGTTTTCTTCTGAAAACATTATTTTTATAGTCAGTGAAATAAAAGTGCACATTCAAACTGTAGCTGTAATGAAGAAAAAACAAACAGATTTAGAAATCTCAAGATTAGCTTGTTGGCAAGGATCTACAGATCCAAGGTCTGGGTTCTTAATGTTTGGTAGCATTTTCATCCTGCCTCCCAGAGTCACTTCTTCCTTCTTCCTATATGTGGAAGAAACACTGTTAGAAACCTTAATTTAATGTGTAGTGTGAATTTGGGAGGAGTAGGTTTTTGTGTTTTGTTGGCTCGTGCAAGAGTTTGCTCCCCTGTTAGTCAGCTTTTCAGTATGACCTCACCACACTGATTGCACTTAAGAGAACAGATACTTCAGGCCACAAAACTTCTGTTGCTCTACAACATCTACCCTGACAGGTAGGAGGGAAAAGAGCAAGTCTCCTAAAGAAAGCCAGACAAGGAAAGGATACTAGAGAGAAATTACGTGGAAACCATAGTGTAAAAAAAAAAAAAAAGGTCAAGATGAAAATTAATTCAGTTTCCTTAACTCCACAAGTTTCATCAAACTCCTCAGGTTAGCCATATATTTCCTTTCAATGTTTCCCATTTTATGAAAATCTCTCAGTTATAATGGCTGTTATACTGGAAGCCTGAAGAAACACACTCACCAAAACAAACGAATCAGTTTCCCTCCATATAAACTTCATGTATATATGTTCCATATCAACTATTCTTAAAAACCTAAGGCTTACAAAAACTTGCTCACTGCAGAAATCTCCAACATTTAGTGAAGAGAGAAAAGGATAGAGGATTCCTTAGCTGTCAGCAGTACCCAAGCATAAGAACAGAAATACAGATACTATACTATGGCAATGATTTCTTCTATTTCCAATTCCCAGATTTGTAGATCAATTTCATCATTGTTTCTGAACAACTTATCGATTCACACATTTCCACTACAGGCACTTTGCAGATCATTTTGTAAAGGCCCTGACATTAGGCATCTTAAGTCAACAACATGGAAGGTGTTTCAGGCTTGTAGAGAGTCAATTCTTTCACATTTGTCAAGATCACATACTATTTGTAACTGCTACAAATACCTTTGTAATTAATTCCTAGTCAGTTATAGGAAAGAGATATTGAGAGTTCTGGGGAAAGAAGAGTGAGCGTAAGTTAGGTGAAAAACTCGGCAAATACAAGGAAAGAAAGAGGGAACACCAGAACAGGGACCAGAGCATCAGTTGGTTTTCACCCCCAACTTCATAGTTGTCTAACTAGACAACAGTATTTTTCAGCCTGTGCAGCTACAGACCTTCAAATACAGAGGCACAAAAACCAACATGAGATGGTTAAGCCTTTCCTGTGCTGAAAACTGCTGGCATCAAAAAGCTGACTCCTTGCATCAAAGTGTTCTTTTTTTTTTTTTAATTTAACTTACTAACACTTTAACAAGGATTTTAAAAAAGCAGGAAAAAAACCCTCCACCCACATGCTTGAAGTAAGCTGACATTATATAAGGGAGGACTAAATGAACAGTATTTAGACCTTCTGCAAGGAGGTTTATAGACAAGCTGTTGGTGAAATCAGATCACAGACAATCAGTATATTCAAGTATCCGTTCATCTTCAACACTGTTTAATAACTGCGGCAGGCAGGCAACTTGAAGCTTGCCCCTTTCAGCATGGCACAGCCCCTAGAGAGCCAGGGGGCTGTTGAAAAAAGAAAAGTAAATTCGCAGGTGCTTGAAGAGTTGTTCTAGGCACTAGTCTGTCTGAGCCTGTTCAGGTAAATCTCACTTACTCCATTCTCTATTAACTCTCCTCTTCAAAGTCCCCTTCCATTTGTTTTCCCATCTAACCTCTGTGTGATGACCGCATCCCACTCAGCACTTCTCCTGATCCCATTTGCTGTTCCCTCTCATCCCTGATTGTCTTTTCCCTTCTCATTTTCCACCCCCCCAGTTCTTCAGGTGAAGGTACTGGGTCATTTTGTCCCACCAGTTCAGTAGGTCAACAATCTTCCCCTTGGTTCATGTGAATCGGGCAAACCTCTGCTCAAAACCGCTGAGCTCAGTAAACAGCAGTGGTGGAGGGAGATAACGTTTTCAAGTACAAATGAGAAAAGTCTGCCAAGCGAGGCCTTGTTCTAGTTTTATCCAAGGATCAAAGAATTTATGAAAAATTAGATCTACGTTTAAACATAGGAATCTGGCAAGAAAGTGTCAGCCATAAGAAGTTCTGCCCTAAATAACCGGAAAAAAAAATCACAGGAAAAAAGAAGCCCAAAATAAAGATTAACAGACACTCATTTGGGGGAAAAAAAAGAAACACAACAAACAAAAGAAACACAAAAAACCATAATCAGCACAGCCCAAACGGCACGTTAAGATCAAAGGGCTGCCTTTTTGGTCAATTCAGACTGCTTAGGACTGTTGCTTGCACACCGAAAGAAGGAACACTTAATGCTCAGCTGAACAGTCAGCTAGCAGCTTTAGGTTCATTTTAGCTTTCGACATTTAACATTAACAGTAGGCATGAACCTATTTGAAAGAAACTATCGTTTTCAAAGTTATGTTCATTCCCGTTTATTTAATACAACTTGGCTTAGCATATCAAACCACAAATGCAGGCTTATTTCTCATTCTGAAAAAGCATGCACTGAAGAGGTTACGGGTCAGGATCTTGAGCATGATAAAATACAAAATCAGCCTTTAAATTCTCCTTAGCAGTGGATCTGACAATCCCTTCCCATTTGAATTAACTTTTGTTGAAACATTACACTTGCAGTTTCACAGTGTTTTACCTCCATCCCACTTACCATTCCTTTTTTGTCTTACATAAATACCACTTCATAACCTCCCCACTTTAAGGAAGTGAGATTTTTCTTGTTTAATTCTGATCTGATACAGACAATCTAAGCAGTGCCTGTTAAGTAGTGTGCTGGAGAAGCTACAGAATAATCCTCATTTAAGAGCATAGACCTGTGAGGACCACATTCTATTTGCTACAAAAAAGCAAGACAATACAAAACAAAAAGTCCAACGCTCAGCTGGTAACTTCTGCATTCCTGATACAACCAAAACATTTAGTTTTAGCAAAACAAGTGCAAAAGTATTAAGACAGACTTGAGAACAACAAACAATTTAAAGATAGAAATTTAAGGAATGAAGCATCTCCATCCCATTTGGATGCTGGCTTTCTGATATATTTAGCTGTGTTCTTAGAAACTCCTAGAACCGAGCAGCATGGAACAAAAATAGCCAAGATGATCGTCACTTTTTTTCCCTGTAGCTTTCTCTCTTTTCCCCCCTGCCAAAGCATTCAAGAAGAGGCCAGTTAGTAGGCTCCCAGCCTTCTGTTATTGATAAAATTGGCATCTTAGCTAACCTATTATATTATACATTAAAAGATTATAGAAGTAATATTTATCCCTCAAATTGAACTGCTGGACTACTTACCACTATAGCAACAAAGTAATGCTCTGTAGTAGTCAACAGCACAGAAACACGTAGGCTGCTTGCATGGTTTGGGTATGCTGACAGCTTTTATATCCTAGAGTTAAGAGGGATAAGCATAGCTATCTGGTATATGCAAGTGCTGCGTTTACAGATTTATTGTTTTCATAGAAGGTCTTAAATTAAACAGATAGCAGTATCAAAATTTCATTATAACGTCTGTTTCATAACACTCAATTTCAGACTTCACAAATCATGCTTTATGTTTTGAAGTTAACTGCTTCAATCCTACCCTGATAGCGGTTTATAACATTCAAAAATGAACACAAGTTTACTTCTAATATTGACCATCCAGAATTGTATTTTCATAAAGATATCAAACTTTGATACTTTTTGCAGCCCTGAACAGTTATATCAATCAGAAAACTGTAGACAAATAGCATCTATCGTTTGTAGCAGATCTGCTTCTGAGGCCATGCAATAGTGAACCACATACCACTGTAAAAGTGATCTTAAAAATAATCTAAAACATATACTACTTATGCAGTTCTAATTTTAGGATTACCACCTGCCTCAAGACTGAAGTTTCCACAGCCACAAAACTAAAATTTGTGACAGACAGCTACTATCTTATTCTTGGACTATACACTTTTATTCATGTCTGCGAATTCAAAAAATTAAGTACTTTCCTACTTCAAGGCCAGTTCTGACATCTGGATGAATGCACAATTAAGCCCAGTTACTTAGCACTGCTGACAAGATCACATACTAAAGATTCAAAGAAATACAACCCTTATTCCTGAGCAGATTTATTTAGCTTAGGCATTTTTGCTTGGCTTATTCGACTCTTTAGAGTTTAGCTCCTCCTCCCTTAACGAATATGGGAGAGTCGAGAGACTTCTGCAATATCTTCTCGCAAAAATAAAGTTTTATTTCTCCTAGACGGCAAATATAATTTCTCCTACTGCTGTACTGCACAGCTGTCCCACAGGAGATCCAAGGGGCTGACTGTTCCATCTCGTTTCTGTAACAGCTGCACCATATGGTGCTGTGCAGAACCATGCAAGTTTAATAATTCCACTTCTGAAGGTTTCCTCACACTCTTCTGCAGCCAGTTTCTCTCTGATAGCCAAAATTTTTTTCTTAAGTACAAGACGAGTAAGTAGGGCCAGTGATAATTGTTATTGTATGCATCGTACGTTAAATACGTCAGACAGGCTATCTTTTTTCGGCTGAATATATTTCATATAGGTGTGGTTATAATTATGAAAAGGAATAGCAAGTCGCTCGTTAATTAAACTAAGTTTTGAATATCACAAGCTATTACACTGTGCTGTATGCTTACGGTATCATGTGAACATACAGACAGACAGGAGCACCCCTAACCTGTTACATGTTGTCTCGGTAACTCGCTGCAGCACAAACCTGCAAGCGCTTCCCAGGCACGTCTGAAAAGGAGATGCATTACAGAGCAAGCCTGTGTGACACCAGTGCTCCAGGTGTAACTGGAAGGAATCTGAACATCAAACACGTACTTTCCTATGAGCCCAGGGAAAGCAAACGGGGAACACCGAGAGCTACATGACAAGGAACCTCAGTGTAATGAGTCCACAGCTATAACCAAGCACCCTGCGTAGCTACATTATAAATTACCCACGTCCAGCCACAATGATGTCATATGCGCACAATCTTTGTGATTCTTAATTCCCTTATTCCCCACACACCCTCTTCCTTCCTCCTGCTCAACAGAGACTGGAAATGCAGCAGCTTTTGCGAACTGCCCGAACATTACGACTGAGTCACGACTCCGCAGTTAAGGAGAAACGGGCAGCCAGACTTCCACCTCGAACGGCAGCACCCGGGGGCTCGGCCACGACTCTTTCGGGTTCCCCGACGCCTCTCTCCAGCGGGCCGGGAGCGGCCAGCGGGGCTGGCTGCAAGGGACCCCGGCAGGGCACTCTGCGGGCAGGGGGGGAACCGGCCCCTGCTCCGCCCTTGGCCGGTTACTTGTTA
>NW_008824035.1:3749869-3752122 GCF_000699105.1 Pygoscelis adeliae
AGAATAATACTGCTACTGTAATAGTAATAATAAAATAATAATGACATAATAGAAAGCCATAACATAGTATAATAAACCCATACATAAACGTATTAATAAATAATAGTAACATCCCGCCTGCGTGCTGTGTGCTGCCTCCGCCGTGGCTGCCTGCGGCGGTCCGGAGAGGCTTCGTCAGGGATGCAGGCAGCCTCGGTGCTGCTTTTGTAAGTTTACAAGGTCGGTTGCGGGTCTCGCCGGCCCTTTCCCCCCATTATTAAAGGTTTCAGGGCTTCTGGGTTGGCCTGGGGTGTTTTGCCCACCCGTCCCCACGCGTGCTAAGCGGGCGGCTCGCCTTGCTGGGTGCCTGGCCGGGCCGGGGGTTGCAGCGGCCGCCGGGGAGCTCTGCCGTCGGTTCCGATGACTCTGCAGCGAAGCCCCTCAAGAATCTGAGCGTAAGCAATGCTGTGTCCCGCTGCTCGCTTGTGGCTCAAATTTGCTGCTCTGCGCGTTAACCGGCGTGCGGTCTGGGGAGGAAACATTACACGGGGCCACTGGGATTCCCAGGGACTTTTGTTTCCCTGTACTGAAAGTCCCCAGCAGCTGCGTTTTTGCCTGGTGAGCCTCAGTTACCTGAGAGCTTCTCAGAGGACTGGAATGCTCAGACACACTCCAGGGAAAATGGATTAGAAAGCAAGATACCCACGGCAGTCAGAGGCCCTGATAAACACGAAGGTACGTCGTTCTGCAATAGGATCGCCTCACTATTGCTACAGAAATTTAACTCGGGTGCCTGATAAGAAGAATGGCTCTGCAGAAGACTTAAGAACACACAAAGTATTACAAAGCGCTGCTATCATGCTGGTGGTTATTCCAGAGATAGGCAGGCTCAGGGTTTTACTCCATTTTGTAGGACAAATCCTAACGTTCGCTCTCCCATGTGATCGCAGACGCAGAGTTTTCAGATAAACCATGCCTAGTTTCTTTGACGAGAGGAAGTCATAGATGCTGCATTTCTAGAATCTCTACAACTTAATCCCAGGCACGATAAAGGGAGGAACTAAATGATTTATAGTCTGATACGAGGATTATTCCCTCAGGCTGATGAATTATACTTTATCACTTGCCGGCAAGTTCTCTAAGCTGTGTTAGCTAAGCCTCTCTCCGTGCTACTGACAGTTTGTAAAGCCTTGTTACTCCAGAGAAATCTGACCTCACTGTGGATTACACGAGGGCCTCAGGGAAGATTTGCTTTCAGCGCTTTTTGAACCACTTCAGCCCAACGTCCCTCCGCAGCCTCTGTACTCTGCCTGGAAAGCTGTAGGATGGTGGGTCCTACTCCCAGGTCTAGGAGACTTAACCATCAGGTGGGACAGGAGATTCGCCTGAGTTGGGGAGGGGAAAAAAGGGGCTTCACAAAAAACAGCTATTCAGAAGTTGGTGTTTTCTTCCCTCTGGCATTGTATCCACTGATTTTTGGTGAGGATAGTGGGGGAAGAGAAGAAAGCTGGAGGGTTGATGCGGTTTAGTGAAGTAATTAATTCTTAAGCAAGAATAAGAGCTGGCTTGCATCTGCGTTATTTAGTATTAAAACTGGCGTAATTTACCCTCTTACACCAGAAAAGCAATACCCTTACTTGTTTGCACCTGGCTGACTCTATTTTAAAAAGCGGCAGCGGCTGGGCAAGCTGCACTCCTGCTGCGCTGCCAGGCCCCGTCCGGCAGCTTGACACCGATGGAGGCAAGCCTGCTCGGTCCGGAGTGGTGGTAGGAATCACGGGCAAATCTGCACATCTCAGCCAGACAGCCGCGACGCCGAGCGTCTGTTTGTTAAACTGTGTCCACCCTGTTCCTCGCAGCCACACCAGCACGTGCGATGGGGCTGCCTGGCTTCGGTGGAGGGAAGTACAACCGCAGCAAGTGCCTCGTGGGATCCCAGCAGCAAGCTGGGACCTCTGCTAAGTCTGGGCTTCGGAGCAGCCTCAGGGAGCCCCTTGCCAAAGCTGCAGTTTTGGGCGTAGAAAATCCTTGTTCAAGAGTGAAAAAGAAGTGAGCAAGAGTGGCTCACCAGGTGGCCGAGCACCGGGAACCAACCATTGAGGGCAACAGCCAAAACCGCACGTACTTGTCCCGATACACGAAAAATGCTGGGAACTTGAAGTGGCTGGAGTACGTGACGTGTCTCACTGCTATTTGGGCGTGAGGTTTTGGTTCCTCTGCCTCCCGGAGGCTGAAGTTTCCCATGGGTCTCATACTTCTTCTTGGTGTGTAATG
>NW_008824035.1:3752169-3759865 GCF_000699105.1 Pygoscelis adeliae
ATCAGGATATATACAAACATGCAGAGGGAGGAAAGAAATCAGTAGTCTGTTTCCCTGTGTAGCCTTGTTTATGTAGGCCTTAAGCAAGAGGAAGCTGACTTTAACCCCTGGAAATCACAGAAACAGCAAACTGTCCCACCTCCCTGTCATTCCAGGAGAATTTAAGTTTCTGCTTCCACATACCTCAGCACACCAATAAGGAGTATTTTTCCATATCTGTGCATGTTTCCCTGTAGCTGCAGTAATGAGGAATATTCATTTCCCCCTCCATTTTGGCAAAGTAACTCTTAAAATCTGATTTATCAGGATAATATGACAAAACCTGTTGCTGTGTGTATTTTCTGCAGAACCAGGCAATCCTTTTAATAGGTATAGCCTGAGCAACACCCTGCGGAGATGAAACGCATTATCTTTTATTTATGCAGCTTAGCACTCTATTGACTTACTGCTATAGCAATATACTGAATACCATCTATCATGATTTATTACCAGTCCTGGTTCTCTTCCTATTTTCCATCTTGTCTTTCGACTGTTTTGCTTGTTTTACCCCAGTGAATCATCAGACAGTTTCCATTATAAAAAAAAATCAATTACTTTGATGTACAATGGGCAGCACATACCTAGCTCCACATTTTGCACGATAAGTAGGCATTTTGGATGCCGGATCTTGGCAATAATGAATGCGTAAGCCAAAAATAGCTTACTATGGACTGTTGAGATTCGACCCCTTTTCCTCCTGCTCTGGGAAGAGAGGTCTGTGCCGCAGGACCCTCAGTTACTGCCCCTTCTCTCTGAGCAGGACACCCAGCGGGCAGCAACCCCCCCTCACTCACAAGCACCCCATACCGTGCTTTTACATAATCCGTTGGACTGAACTGTTTCTCCACCCTGCTTGAAGCGTTTCCCAGTAGTTGCAGCGTTCACTCCCCACCTAGTTTCAGGGCTCTCCTGGTTGACCAGGGCTGCGGCTGGGGTAGGGCAATTCCCAGTGTAGATGACAGTGGCAAGGAGGGTGGGTCAGTTTTACTGAGGTCTCCTGATTACAGGGCTGGCCCATAAAGATTAGTAAGTCCTATTGCAGAGTAGCAATAACGACGTCCCAGGTAACGGGGCAGAATCACTGCTATTCCTGGGGAGGAGCTGAGGGTAACGCTGGCAAGTGCCAGTCCCACCGATGGCAGCGCGCCGTTTCTGCACCTCGCTTGGGAAGGACACTCCAGCTGCGAGGTATACCGGGTGAAAACCACCATGAGAGAGACTTGCAAGTTGATGGAAATGGGATTCACAGGCATATTTGCTTGCTCGCTTCAAGCCAGAGGCAGGCACTTGGGAAGAAGCCTAATCACAAGCTACAGCCTATTCTGAACAGGGCTCGAACCGGCATGTTTGCAGACACTTGGGAAGAAGCCTGGTCATGAGCTACAGCCTATTCTGAATCGGGCTCGAACCTGCATGTTTGCAGACAAAATTCAAACAAATTGGAAAGAACTTGTGTCATCCTCTGCACTGGGCAAACACTTCTTGAAATGGTGAAAGTTTTTTCTTACCGGACGAGAAAACAGTTTATCACTCAGCTTTAAATGCATGCAGTATTTGTAGTTTGGATTAGTGCTGAGCATTCATGCTCAATTAACCTCTTAGGGATTAAGTTTAGTTTCATTTGAGCACTGCCTCGGTGCTGCATTCAACCAGGATAACTCAGGCAAGGAAGACACAGACCAAAGTCCTGCATTTTAGGCAGGTGTGATCCTCAAATGAAGGTGTTCTGGGTTTTTTAATTCTCTCTCTCTTTTCCTGTTTCAGTTGCGTACCTAACAGGTTTCAGTCACTCACTATGGGGAAGAAGAACCAGCTCTCAGTGCTGTCCTGAAGGTCGGCACATAAAAATATCCCCCTGGGGAGCGCTGGCCGGGCTCTGAGCACAGAGCAGGGCGAAGCAGCAGGAGCTGCTGCTGCACCGCAGCCAGCGGCCATGCGCCATGCCCAGCTTGGCTCGGGGAGAGCATCCCCTCTCCTGCCTAGCAGCTATTCCCCACTGAGGCAGCCATGCCTTAATGTGAGGGCAAACGTTTCCTGGTGAGTGGGTCATAGCAGGTTTTCTTGCAAGGTGCTGCCCAGCTGAGCCGCGGCGGGCAGACCAGGGATTTGCTGTGCCCAGAGCATGCACGGATGCGGTCGGGGCAGGGATACAGGCCCTACAGCTGCCAGGGGCGAGATGCACCTCTCTGGAAAACAACAGTAGGAGGGTTCTACTAACTTCAGTAGCGTCCCTAGGTCTGTTCCTCAAAAGCATACTGCATCTTTCTCCTGGGGAACAGAGAGGAGCAGAGCAGCTTTTGACTTGTTCTGGCATTGTAGGTTTGCCTTTTTTTTTTTTTTTTTTTTTTTTTTTTTTTTTTTTTTTTTTTAAACTGGAATCTTGCTTTCTGGAATCTTGCTTTTATGAAGATGAAAAGTAATTCTCTTGCATTTGTGTTCACAAAGAAAATGTGACCTGAATGTAACCTACAAAGTAATAGCTCAAGGGTACTGACTGCAGAATGGATTCCAGCAGGTGTTAATGACAACGCAGATGGGAGTTTATAAATTTGACACTTAATGTCACTATTCCCTAAAGAGCGCAAGTTTGTTATACAGGCCTTCATTCCTCCTCCAAGTGATGGCTCATGTTTAGCTTTTAATAATGTGTGGTGGGGAGAGCGTATGTTTGCTTTAATTTTCACAAAAGAGAAAGCAACTTTCCAAAATGTGGGAAACGAATCCTAATTTAAGCCCTCTGGGGAAGTAATCACCAGGAGAACTCTGCACATCCTTTAAGGAAGGCCAGGTGGGATCCTGAAACGAAACCTAAGTCAGATCATGATGACAGCTGAAGGAGGAGCAACCTATATTCCCAAGGTGCGGAGATGAAAAAGACTTATGATTTATTCTGAAAATACAAAGGACCAGATTCACTCCTGATGTGAGTCTAATGAGGTCAAAGGATCTGTACCAGCGAGGAACATACCCTGCCAACTACTGAATGCAGCTTCTGAGCTATAAGCTTAACTATATGTATAATTATTTGCAGGGTGCATAATAAATGAAGATTGCCAGGCTTGACAGGACTGATATTAGTGCTACCAGCTGTGTTTTGGCTTTGGGCTCACTGGGGAAGGTAATTCTGTCTCTTTACTTGGCCTGTTTGCCCCATACATGTGAGCCGCTGTCTGCTTGTGTTCAAAGGAACTCCACTTCTCAGACAAGTCTTTACATTTCCTACCTCAAACTTTCCCTGCGATGGTTACTTGTAGGTAGATTTGTGCATGTTTTTATTTAGCTCTCTCTCCAAAAACTTAGTGCTTATGTTCATAACCACACAACCCGTGGTCCCTCGCTTCGTGATGCAAAACCAGGCTTCCCTTCATCTGTGAGCAACAGTATCCCTGAGAGGAGACATCTGAAACCACAGTTGCCAGCTCCTATCTGAATAATGACTCTTGAAAAATTCCCAAATCCAAGGGTATCTTCTTGCCCACACCAACTGCAACAAGAAGCCGAGGATCTCCTAAAATGCTTGAAATTAAATTGTAGGATTTTCCATAAGCCATCCAGCTTCACAGTCACCGTCAGTCCCAGAAATGGACAATGGCTCCTTGCAACTGCTCGGTTGTGCTTCACAGGGCCAAGAATCTTAAATCCTGCAAATTCTGCTGTTATCTTCACCTTGACTTAGTATTGCACATGCCTTTCCGAGGCCATGTGCCTCCTTGCTTGTCTGCAGGGTGATAACACCAGCTCTGGGATGTGTTTTGTTCAATTTCTCCCTTCTTAGAAAGTGTCCCAGCTGCGGAGAAGGCGTGCTTTCTGATCTTACTCTCAAGCAGTCTATGGATAACTTGGAGAAGAGCCAGGACTTTGTCTTTTCCTGGAAACGTAGCTGCAGGAAGAATGAATCACCAGGTTGAACCTGTATAACCAACTGAAAACAAAAGCTCAGACTTCTGTGTCTCACTGTTGCAAATAATGGGGGGAAAAATAGGCATCCTGTTTTGAAATCCACTACCAGCTGACAGGACAAAAATATTGCACGCGTGATTGTCTTTTGAAGCTGACAAGTAACATAAGACTATGGCCATTTAAGGGAAAAAGCCTGAAGCAAAACAGTAGTTAGGGAAATAGAAATTTCCAATGTTTTCAGGGAAAAAAGTAACCAGCGAGGTTGTTCAGAACACACAGGGCGGATATTTAGTAGCCCTAAATTTTCACACTTTTAAATCATCTTCTGTGCTACCCTTGGCTAGCGGTGAATACGTGCAAACCAGGGTTGGGAGCCTGTGTTCCATAGCATCAGGACAGACTGCAGTGCTGGTGTCATTGATTAAATCTGTCCTTTTGCCTCTGCAGCAATCTAAGATGTCATTACAGGCAACGCAGAGGCTTCTTGGCTAGTATGCGAGCATCTGGATCACTGCAGGGATACCAACAGCACAAACATATGGCCGTTAACGTTTCTTTACCTTAGCTTCTCTTTTCTGATCCTACCTTCCTTTTGTCTTAAGGAAAAATAAAACTAGCTTCACAGCTATCAAAGGCTAAGGTAGAGTTAATGGAGACTTAATACCTGGGAAGAGAATTTGAGATGTGCTGAGGCCAAGAAAGACGGAGGCCCGCAAAGCTGGTCATGAGACCCGACACGTGGCATCTCACGGCCTGGAACTCCAGCAGCTGGAGACGTGGGTAAGGCTGTAGGTCTGTGAACATCTGAAAGTGCGGTGATACGTGGAGGAGGTTTCCAGCAAATGAAGTGCAGCGGGAACTGCAGTGGTTGCTTGCGAAGAAGAGCTTACTCATTCTGCTTTTTGTTCCTTAATTAAAACTTCAGAATAATGTCAGCTTTCAGACCTGCAAGGCCTTTGAGAGATCAGTCACATAATTCCACTAAAAGCTAAGTGATCTTTCTGTAACAAGACATTTTAATAAACGTGGTGATTATGTATGACAGTTTATCAAGATGCGAGGTTGAAGGTGTGAATGTAATGTTACTGACGGGAACTATTCCCTCTTCGGAGGCTCCAGAAACTTCCTGCATTTCAGCTCAAGCCCTTAGGAAATTATACATCTTCATATTTTTGATCATTACTTCCATTGTTTAATATAACTCTGTGTGTAAAGGAAACGACATGCTAGATCAGACCATACATTTATTTCAATATTTAACTTTTTTTTCAAGGATCTTACTGAAGCAGCGAGTTATAAGGTCTACTGATAACCCATCAGTTTCTGCAGAAACTCAAGTTTTTATTTTTAATTCACCCCATTGGTTTCAAAGATGATCCAGATCAGTTCAAGCTGAGGCTGTCTTGATTCTGCAACTGCAAGCTGTCATCAGCCAAATTAATCTCTGGTTTATTCCCTTTGTATTTAACAGCAAGTGATTCACCGCCCCATCTATCTCACTGGTGTGGAGAATCTGGAAGCTACTGGTGAAGATGAAAATGTGAAAATTGTTATATCATTTCACTGCTAGTCATTTGAATGGCCACTTATGGAAATACTTAGGGAGAAAGACCGCTTTCTTTTCCGGGTTCTCCTCCAAGCTTTGTGTTAGCTCATGTTCGCTTGGTTGATGAAAGCTCTTAGAAAAATAGGTATTTGCCCAAACTTTACTTCAAAGACAGTTTCCGTATTTCAGTGGAATGACAAGCAGAAGTAGCTGCTATTTATTTAGAGAGGAAAGGATTAAACGTGTACGACCAGAAGTTTCTACACAAATGTAGAACAGAACCATTTGGAATAAGGCGTTGCTGTCAGAGGGTTATCAACAACACAGGTTTCTAGATAGAGTTTAAAAAAAAAATCAGATTGTTTCTATTTATACCTGCCTTTGCCTTGGTAACCAGAGACTGCATGAGGGATGTATTTTCCCCACATCATGGATGGCTCCAAAATCCAGGCGCAGCCATGCGGTACATGCAGTGTCTGCAGAACTATCACAAGAACTGTCACATTCATTTCTAAGAGAGGATTTTAAACATTAAGCAGGAAAGAGATTTCAGAAAGGGAGGTGTATTAGTATAGCTTCGGAATAATTTGCTCTCTTTTCTGTCTCATCTACTTGATTCTTTGATCTTCTGAGAATTACAAGGACCATTGCTCTTAAACACTTTTTCTTAATTACCCCAAGCAGCTTACCTGCATCTGAGGTAGCGGGATTTACTTATAGTTGGACACATTATGCCTTTGCTCTATCAAGGAGTTGAATAAGGTAAGAATGGACTTGACTGCGTTTCTTTATACTTTAACTCATTCTTGCTTACTTAAGATCAGCTATTCCCTACTTTGCAAGTTTATCTGCAGCTTAGGTGTCCTTGTAGCCTTCTGCAGTGTTTAAAAGCTGAACCAGGCTATGTTCTTGCACCTTTATTGTTGCTCTAAGCTCCTGCCCTGCTGGGAGAAAAAACATTTCAGTTCTGGGCGACTGTTTTAGGCATAATTCTTTGTTGTGGTGTTTTCCTTATCCTTTTACTGTCAGGAAGGGTGGAGCAAACCAAGTTTCTTTCTCTGTCACTATAATACTTGGGTATTGTACCTTCTTAGAAAATGGATTTGGAGAGGGGAAAAGCAGGTACATATAGGCTTAGAATGAATATGGGGAATCAGGGCCCTTACTGAACTTCTGGTGGACTTGCTTCCCTTTTAATAGCTTCACTATCCAGTTATGATCTGGGAAGTGATTTCTGATCTCCTGTATAAGGCTCACAGAAGTCAGTGCCAAAGTAACATTAGCAGGGAAGAAGGGGAAATAGTTCTGGGAAGTGGAGCAGGATTGGAAAAGAACCTGCTGGGCTCCAAAGATACTCAGGGATATCCGACTTACAAAAACACGTTCTTGGGATAAACACACTCACTGCATTACTGTCTTTGAGAACAAATGTATAAATTTTCACATACAGCCTTCTTTCACTCTAGTTGCTGTTTTGCCAGACCTTAGGTCTTATGAAATACTGCAGGGGAAGAAAACTGCCCCGGGGGGGGAAAAAGGAGGCAGTTGAGAGCACTGGAGCCCTGCCGCACTCCTCCACATCTCCTTGGCTGGAGATCCCAGGGCTGGCGTGTGGTGCTGGAGGTGGAGGCAAAAGCTTTGTGCCATTTGGGAGTTTTCCTCCATTTGCCTGATGGTGTAGTTTAGGCACAGCGTAAGTGATTCAAAAACTCATCTAAGCAGAGTTCTCATTTCAAGTGTAATCACTCTCATTGTTTTTCCCACACTGCCTATATAAATAATTAAAAAAATAATTGAGATAATAGCACAAGCAGTTTCAAACTCTCAAAAGCAGGAGAAGTGAGTGGCAAGGGACCAGCACTTTAGGACGTAAAACCACAGTAAGCTGAATCATCGCACCTGCTCTGGCATGTTTATGAGGAGAAGTCTGAGTTGCCATAAGACAAGTACGAACTGGTTTGGGGCAAGTGAAATTCTGGTTTCCATTCCCCTACAGTAGCAGAACCCTAAAAACAAGCTTTAGTTCCTGCTACCCCTGTGCAGCCTGTAACACTCCTCCACAAAGGCTTTCATGAATCTTGAGCCACACTGTTGAAATCAACAGCTTTCCCATGTAACCACATTTGCTTCGTCTGACAGCCAGATTTGCTGCTCCCTGTGGGAAAGAGGGGGGATGTTTTCTGGAGCTGGTTATGCTCCCCAAGTTTGGGA
>NW_008824035.1:3759875-3760692 GCF_000699105.1 Pygoscelis adeliae
TATGCTCCCCAACTTTGAGGGCCAGCCTCACCCTGTTGGTGGTGACACTGGGAGCTGCCGAGCCACACAGCCACTGGAAATGGGTGCAGGAAAGGAATGCTGCTCCCCTGCCATGCTCCCCCACGTGTGGTCCTTTGCACATGAGGCCTGGCCCCTCGCAGAGGCTGAGGAGCATGGCTTGAGGTCCCGCGCCTTTTTGTGGAGCACCTGCAGCAGCGCCTCCAGGCAGCCAGAGTGCAAGCACTGCCAGGACGCTTCCCCGGCCCCCCTGTGGTCTTCAGCAGTCTTTGGAGGAAGTTCAAGTAACTGGAGATGGAGACACACAAAGGAGAGGAGCACTGTGTTGTTTTGCCAAACAAGATTAAATGGAGCCAAAGGTGAACAGAAGCCCACACACAAACAATGCCGCAGGAGCGTTAACGCCACACCACCACCTGAGAGCAACTTTGGCTTTACTGCCTTGGTCAATGCTCTGACCGAGATGCTCAAGAAGTGTTGTGTTTCTGCGATGGTTACCCAGTTATTGAGGGACTGCTTCCAGGCTGGTGATGAGCACTTGCAGAGACAATGTTCACCATGCTGGCAATGGAGGATGAGGCCGGTGGGCAGGACAAACGCCTTTCCTTTGCAGTGACTTCCAAAAACCCCTGAAACAAAAGCCATGAGCCAGAACCACAGAGAGGCTGCAGGGACAGCAGACAATGTCCCACAGGGCGTTTTGCACCTCATACCTTTTTTGACGGCAAGCAGGTCTGAAAATGCGAGAAGCCCCCGGGCCCCAGCCTCCTGCAGGAAGCAGCATATTGCACTTCCCCTC
>NW_008824035.1:3761585-3781063 GCF_000699105.1 Pygoscelis adeliae
TGGGTGAAATATTTCTGTACTTTAGGCTTCCTGTAGTGCTTGCCCTAGCTTTCAGAATCACCGTAGAAAAATATTTAACATTGAATTAAGGGAAGGCTGTTTTCGATAAGAATTTTTTTACAAAAAGAAAACGTTAATCTCCGCTTTACCTTTCTTTTTTTTTTTCCTCGTAAGAGATCCTGGAAGACCCCAGGGGAAACGTGCCACCTTAAACCCTGCGCGGCCAGTGCCAAATACAGGAAATGTTCCCGATAACTCGCAGAACTCTCACCCATTTCCCAACAGTTGCCCGTGATGTTTGCTTAACGCCCTTCAGAGCGCAGCACGGATCCTGCTGCTTGTAGAGTTGAGAAGGACTGCTGGTAGACTTTATCTTGGGGATAAGAACGTGCAAAACAGAGGGGTTTGTGGCAGGCCCAAGGCTGCAGGGCAGTCGGTGGCAGTACCGCTGTAGGAATGCAAGGGCTTCCCATCGGTTGGATCTCTGTCCAGACACAAATTCCACTTTTACCTGTAGCTTTAAAGACCAAGTGTAGCAATTTTAGCAAACTCCTCAAATGAATTGGTGCACAGGGCTGTTGGTCTTTCCCGACATCAGCTTTGACAGAACTTGCCATGGAGAGCGCTCCTTGTCAAGATTTCTGTAAAATGCAACACACGTTAGATACAAACAGAAGTGTTATTACTTTACTTTCCCTGTGTCCTTCCTGACGGCATGCCAGTGTTGGGCAGAAACCTTTTGAAATACCATGCAAGATACTATGAAACCTCATCCTGGACTTCTGCAATACTGTGTTCATTCACCAGTGTTTGACACCCCCCAGCTTTTCCCTTCCAAATGCAACTCTTTCTGCCTCCTATTATGTTTGGGGATTCATGAAGCAGTGTTGCCGCATCCGAGTTGTAGCCTCCGTGGTTCTTTTTTTGTTTTGCCTGTAAGAGTCTTCCATAAAACTCATAAAAAGACCACACGTGCACACAGGAGGCAGAGAAGGGCTGAACAAAGTCTTGCTGCAGACCTGAAGTGCCTGACCCTTCCCATAATCTTTTCTCTCAGTGTAAATCAGAAATCCAGTGTTCAATATGACTGAAATGAGCCCTCTGCTTAATTGCCCTTGTCTCTTGGTTTAGGCTGTTGTCTTGTGTGCTTATCTGGAGATGGGAGGCATTGATCTCAGGGATCGGTCTGTGATTGAGCTGGGAGCTGGAACTGGATTGCTGGGAATAGTGGCCACGTTATTAGGTAAGGGCTTTTTTTTGTTTGTTTAAAGCAATTTACAACTGTAGTAAAACTGGCACTTCTACATCTACATGCCTGGTATAGAAATTAACACCAAAGCTACATATGTGAATTGTGATGTTTCCTGTCTGAGTCATCTTCCTTTCTTGTTAGACTTCAGAGCCTGCTGCGTTATTTATTGTAGCGATGGTGCCACTGCAGTTTACTTTATGGTGGGACCCTGTTAAGGCTGACGCCTGTTACTATGGTACTCAGCTCAGCAGCATTAAGTTCTGCCGCTATTCTCCCCCAAGGGAGTGAGCGCCGTGCTTGCAGTCTTCCACTGGTCCTTGTATGCAGCACAGATAAATCTACAGACAGAAACCACTCTCTGAGCTTGTGTAAGCCTTGTTAGCCTATCTTGCAGACAGGGAAACCAAGGTCTGGAGAAATGAAGTGATGTGCCTGTGATCTGTCTGTGACTGAGGCAGGGACTGGGTACTATGTTAAATTTGCGCTAACTGTCCCAGGTTAACTTTGTAATTCAAAGCTCTAGTGGCTGTGGAAGGTGCCTATTGAAATAATAAAAACAAAGCAGTTTGTCAAAATACAATCATGCCATGCAAAATCACACAGGCATAACTTTTGTCTGACCTGTGAAAGAAGCTCTCTAGCTACCTCTCTCCTACTGAACAAATACGGAATTGGAGCAGGTTAATTGTAAGAATCCCTGTAACTTATTCTGTTGTCACCTATGGAAAGGCAGAAAGTAACTTCTCTACTTTCATGCACTAAGAAAAAGCTCCAGAAAACACTTTTTGTTCCCTACCCAACTTAATCTTCATGTGGAGTACACTTTATATTCTTAAGTGACTGATGAAGGGTAGGATGTATGTAGATAGTGGGCTTTTTGCTTGTTTTGTTCTTTTGTTTGTTTGTTTTTAATCAGGCAGCTCAGGGGAGTTGTTAATGTTTAACAGGAACTAAGGAGCCTGCTTGACTTAGAGCATTGTATTGCAAATGCTATATTTATGGACATTGACTATATGTCTGAGACATACTCCTGTACCGCTTAGGTGCTCATGTTACCATCACAGACAGGGCAGCAGCACTGGAGTTCCTGGAGTCAAATGTACAGGCTAACTTACCTTCTGAACTACGTCCGAGAGCTGTGGTGAAGGAATTGACTTGGGGAAAAGACCTGGGTAACTTCCCTCCAGGAGCATTTGACTTCATCCTGGGTGCAGACATCGTTTATCTGGAAGAAACTTTTGCAGAACTGCTTCAGACGCTGGAGTACCTGTGCTCAGAGCAAACTGTGATTCTTCTTTCCTGTCGTATCCGCTATGAACGGGATCACAAATTCTTGAAGATGCTGAGAGGCCGTTTCTCTGTATATGAGGTCCACTATGATTCCAGTAAGGATGTTCATATCTACAAAGCACAGAGGGGTAGTCGCAAGGATGACTTTTGACTCTATGTGGCGGTAAACACCTCTTAGTTAGTAAACCACTGAGGCTGTTCAATCCTCCCCTTGTTTCTACTCAATACACTTGTTCCTAAGCATGTAATTGCAGTTGTGTTATTTCACTGGCTTCTTGTTCTGATGGTCTTGTCTGATCACTTGGTCTGATACAGCAAGGATTGTACTTCTGTTCTGTGTATTGAACCTCTGCTTCATTTCTCAGTAGAGTTGTATAGGGTCTTCCACTGACTTTTTATCAAATGTAATTTTTGAAACTGATTTAAGTTGAGAAATCTCCAGGCATCAAAAACGTCATCAAAAGATCTGTTGTTTAAAATCAAGCCACACTTAATTTCTGTGGGAAACTTAGAGATTAGAGTGGGGTTTTTTTTTCCCCTTATCACTTCCTTAACTCTAGAAAAGTGGATGAAATATAAGCTAAAACTCCAGCTCTAAATGCTTTGACTCTTCAGGCCTTCTGCATCTCAAAAATTGTGGTAAAAGAAGCCACTTAAAGGCCAAAAGCAACAAAGGCAGCTGCTATAAAGTCGTATTGCTGTCACTGCTGCATTGAAGAGGCACAGGGAAACAAAGAGCAAGGTCTGTGTAGCAGGGTGGGTTGGGAGTCAATATTGCAGAGTAAGCCAACTTAGAAATCAGTAGTGTTTTTACCTGACTTGCAAGCATGGAGGCTATGCCTGCAGTACCAAAGCAGTCGTGGTTCTTGGGTTGTCCCTGACAAAGTAACTTTCCCTCGCACAGATAGGGGCTCCTTGGAGCAGATACATATGCACATGTGCCAGCAGGGAAAGTGAAACAAGGAGACTGAAACTGTTCTTTAAATATCAAATCAGTGCTTGACTCTCAAAGTACCGGTACCGCTAAATAACATTCTACTCTCTGCCTTTGTTTGTGGAGTACTCTGTCTCTGAGAGCTGTTATTTAGGAGAGGAGGGTGCTGCTGTAAAGCCTTTGTAGCTGGGGGAGTACGTATTCTTGAATTACTTGGGACCTTGGGGCAGTGTCTAGATTTCGGCATGCTTTCTGTGCACAGCGGTAGTTAGACGCTGTTCTAAGTAACTGATTTCATACCTTGAGCTTGTAAAAACACCTGTGTGTGTTTATCCCACAAGATCCTATGTGAAAAGTGCTGCAGCCTGGAATCCAGCTTGCACCAGCAGCAGACTTCCTTCTCTTTCTAGTGGTGGAAGAATGAAACTGGTGAAAACAATGGCCTAACAGAAGACAGCTACACTTCTAAATGCAGGAATTGCTATGGTACTTTTTTCGGTGGGTGTGGAACTTTTTTTTTCTTTAAACTTAACTTACAAAGCCCCAGGTCAGGTTCAGGCTTTAAGCGTGTGCATGTCTTTGGCACTGGCAACAGCAAACACCAGCAGCTGCCTGGGGCCATGAACGTTAGGAGCTCTTTATCAATTCTGCTTCCATCAAACTTCCTAACTGGAGAAGATGCAGAGGGTCTGTGGTCCAGAAGTGATGTGCAGACTGTAATCCGGAAATGACACATTTATCATTACAGCTCCCATGAATGAGGCCCGAAGGTCTTGTGCTTCATCCCTGACGTGTCTCTCGTGTGTTTTCAGCTGAGTTCCTTGCTTGACTCTGGACTCGGCCTGAGAGTTGCTGCTCTAAAACACTTGCTTACAACAGTATCCTCAGAAGCCACATGGTGTCACTAAAACAGTACTTACGCAGCTGGCTGCGAATCTGCAGTCTGAAACTAGAGCTGCAGTCCCTTTGAGGGAAGGAAGACAGCACTTTTAATTAAAAACAGAACATGATAACGAGCCAGACATGGCTTTTTCTGTCCTATCAACTGGGTGAGCAACGGTTGAATAAAATTACAAGCTCTCCCCACTCTCCCTCTGGCTCTAGTTTTCGGAGCGTAGCTGTAAGTTCTCACCACTCCTCTTCCTTTTCCTCCCCACTGGTGTTTCCTTGTCTCCGAGCTTGTCTGTGGTCACTGTATGTTAGGCTCCCCCCCCCCACCCCCAGCTGGAGCTGGCAGAAAGCAGCGTGCTGGTGCTTGGGCTTATGAGTGCATGTGACTCGGTGCGTGGGGAAAGCCTGCTACCTGGCTGTGCTTGGCCCTCGCAAGAGGCTGCAGTTTGCAATACTGAGAGCCTTAGCAGCTTGCGTTGTTGCCATAGGAGGAACATGCTTAAAAAGCCCGCTTAAATAGTACAGAATAAAGCCCACTGTAGTACAGAATGAAGCCTAGTGCAGCAACCTACACACTTTTAAGAAGGGGGCTTTGCTCCAGACCTTGCTTTGACGATAGGAAAAGTTTTGCACTTTTAAAACAGATCAGTTTAATTGCATCTCTTTCTAATTGTTTAGCAGCTTTCAGTGTCCGTTTTCCCATTGCTGCTGTTGCAGCCTGTAGCCTTCCTGCGAGAGCAGTCATGTACTGGAAGAGACCAGGCTTGTCTTCTTTTGCTGTGCTGCTGTTGCACAGTAGCTATATGCAAACCCAAGGGAGTATGTTTGAAGGCTGAAGCAATGCTACTGCCCATAAGTAAATACTTCTGGAGAAAAGCGTGAGATGACACTGGCAGCTCAGGAGTGCCTTGCCCCTGTCCTGCAGAGCTGAGCTCTCGGTGGCCCCTCCCCAGCTCAGCAAGTGGCACCCCCTCAAGGGGACGCCTTCTCCTCTGACTGCTACTGGGGTGTGGGCGCTCCTTTAAATTCAGGAGACCAGACCCAGGAATATTGCGGTTAGGCCACCACCACAAGCACATTAGTTCTGGTTGCTTTTTAAGCTACAGTGTTTAGGGGCAGGCACCAACCGTGAAAATGTAACTCCGCTGAAATGTACAGGTGCCTTCTGTTGTCCCAGGTTGGGCTTCGCAGCTTTTTTGCATTCCCATTGCTTAGCTTCAGGGAGATGTCAGGAGTGAACCACGCCAGACATGCAGGGCAGAAGTAGCAGAGGCATAATTGCCCGGTGAGTGAGCGCAGAGAGAGCAGCCCTCCGTGATGACACCTGCAAACTCTGGTGTCCCGACCAACTGGTCCCAGGTGAGCTTCTGCTCTAGTATGAGATGACGCATGGTAGTGCTTCAGTGGCTGTTCGGCAATTACACCAATACCCTGCCCAAGCAATTCCTGTCACCCTGTTCATCCCAGCACTAGAGAAGTCAGTGTGATTCTCCTTTGGGTGGTTCCATTGCATTGGTCCTGTTTTGTAGCAGCTGATGTGAACTCATCTGTAGGGAGGATGTGTTTGGGCATGGGTCCCTGAGTAGTGGGGCAATGCATAAATAGTCTCTTGAGAAATAAAATACTCACCCTAGGGAGAGGATCCAAGTCACAGGGAAGTGACCAGATAAGACATGAACATGCTGTGAGATTGCAAAACCATCCCTGAAACATGCCATTCTGCAAGGGAACAAACTTTTCTAAGATGTCATTGCAACTAAAGTCACGTTTGATTATTATTAAGACACGGAGTATGAAATTCAGCCTGTAGCGGACGAAGAGCTTCAAGGTGCAGCAGTGTCAGAAGAATCAGGTTTACCAGCTGACCTACTGACTGCACAGGGATCTGTATTACCCGATTCTTTTCAGTGTGACACTCAAACCAAACTGCATTTTCATCTCATGGACTAACCCTTGTTGGGGATTCTCCCTCATTACTGAGATGCAGATTTTTCTGAGCAAGTATGTGAATGGCATTATGAAAACGCTCAGTTGTGAAAACCACAAAATCCCAGCCATAATGAGCTGACCTTACTGCTTCCCCTTGCTTTCACTGGAGGTGTGTTTACCTCAGTGCTGAATTTGTTCTTCTGGCTTTCATCCCAGTGTTTGGATCCAGCCTTGCAGATTACATAATTGGGTTGCGATCCTTGCAGTGTTTGCTGCCTTCTGTTCTGCTCTGTTATTAACATCAGTAGTACATGGTCTACAGGAATGCTTAAAAGTGGGAAAGACAGCATATTTAAACTGAAAGGGAAAAGTCGTTCGCACATTATTAAACAACAGAACTAATTGCCACCAGAGTGGATACCGGAAAGCAGGTTTAAAAATATCAGAAGTGGAAGAGGAACTTTGTTTTTCAGGACTTGAACCTCTCACTAATCTAATTCATTTTAAATAAGATTCAAAAAGCCTTCCCTTTGGGGAAAATATCTCATGAATACTTAAGCAGGCCACAGATCATGAGAGGACACCATAGTCTGCTTACGCCTTTTCCCATACTCCTATCTAGCTACCATTTGCCACTAAATTAGTGTAAATGGAACATCCTGCCCAAAAAAGAGACTTTGTAGAGTTTTTTAAAGCATGTTTATGTGACTGCACATAAATGTTTGTGTAAAAAGGGAGTTATGACAGTTTATACCACAAAGGTTACAGTAAGAAAAAGCACTTCTTTATGACAATAATTCACAAATTCACAAGAATCACTTTAATATACAAAGCAATTACTACCATTCTGAAACACAAAGCAGCTAATATGTACACAGTGTTAATAAAATGCATTATAACCCAGTACAATTTTTTTTTTTAAAACACAGATAAAGCACAAAAAATTAAGTAAAAAAACCCCAACACAACAGGGATGTTTCTAGATTTTTGGGGAAATGTAAATAAGAATTTATTTTCCCCCAATAATGGATTTTCATTTAGCCTTTTAACTTCCACAAGTATGTGGGAGTCGAGCTCAAATACCCTGTTCTGTGCTGACATGGTTTGGGTAAAGAATCAGAAATGCAGATGAGGTGAACTTACTCTTTCCAGCTTACATTACAAAGGGAGAATAATAACCCTCGCTCTGGAAGCTTCCCTGAAAAACGTTGTTCCAAAACAATTTCAAATTATAAATCCAGAGTAGAAACAACACATTTTTGAAGTGAACAACCAATCTGTGGACAAGTCTGTGGAGGGGCTGGCTGCCAACTAGCACCTCTTCTTGCCCTGTTGCCCATCCCATCCCATCCCATCCCTAGAAGTCCATATAAGCAGCACAGTTTCAAATCTCATACAAACTCCAAGTTCTAGAACTTTTAAAAATTAATGTTTTAATATAAATAAATGTCATTACACACACAAAAAATGGAGTGGCACCTGGATAAAACACAACTTGTGGAGAGCATCCGGACATCCTTAGTTCTTAAGAGCGGCCATTTCCAGATACTTAACTGGCCTAAGGCCTTCCTTCCCCGTGCTCTCACTCAGCTATCCCCTAATTTAGAGAAATACATAGCTGAGGCTGAGACCGAGTGAACCGACTGCTCCCAAGTCGTGAGTACAGTAAGCGTATGAAGTGAGCTAACCGTGGATGATTACAGCCTGTCCCTGGCCCTTTCCTTGCCAGCACACAGCTCCTGAGGACAGCTGACTTCTCCTGCCTCTCGCTGGTGAAAGCGAGACCTGAACTCACCAGTTATACAGCAAGTCACAAACTGCACTTGCAGTACCAGAACGCAGACAGGTCACTGTCTTCAATTTGTGCTATGCAAACTAGCCCAAGCAAGTCTCTTTGTGGGCCAGAGCTTAAATACATTTAAAAAACACATTCCGAGGCAAAGCACTTTTGAAATGCAAACCCTCTTTTACCAACTGTATCTGGTCCCTTTTCCCCAAAGATGTACAGATTTAAGCCATGTCCATCCACAGACCTGAACCTGTCACAAGCACACGGTAGATAGGATTTCAGCACCCTGTTTCTTTTCATCAGTCTGGCTCCTCCCAGACCAACTGAGCTTCATGATACATTCAGGTTTCTGCAAAATTGGTGTCTTTTACAGCTAGCAAATTCAAAAGCTCAGGGAAACGAGTTCCCAGTCACAGTACAGAGAACCATCAATGTACTGTATGCTTTTAAAACCTGCTCACAGTGACAGATTTCAGGGCTATAGCTAAATTATCATTGTTCCTGCAAAAGAAAGGTGGTTGTGCTTTTTTTTATCTTTTAAAGCAGGGTGACGCATTGTCAATGTACCTTTACTTCCTGGTGTCAAAGAATTGGAAAGCCTTTTGATTTATTTTCTTGGAATGCAGCTTGTAAAATTTGCAGCCAAATCTCAAATTAAGAAAAGGGGAATAAAGCGACTGAAAAATAGTTTAGCTTTCCTTCCAAATTATTCTCCCTTTCCCACTTGGGATCACTGAACTAGTTCTACTCTAAAAATAATTTCACATCCATCCTGTACATTACTGCTCTGAGGCACCACACACTTAATTCTTTCCAGGGCTCAGTACTGCCAGTTCAGATCTCCTGCCATTTTGAAGTAATGCCTGCTGGACGCCAGGTGCTGTTCAGCAAGTTAAATTTGCGGGGGAGTCAACTGCTATGGGGAGAGGAGTGAATTGTGTGCAGGCAGCAGGATTACAACAATTGTGCCAGGGAGCTTCTCAAGCAAACCCTCTTATTTTTTTTGTTCCGTTTTTTTTTTTTTTTTAAAAGTGCACATTTTAATTAAACATTTACAAAGAATATAGTGTAACAAAAATAAATACATGACCTTTTGGTTAGATCATTGGCAAATGTTACATCACTAACCAGCTTCAGGGTGAAAAAACGACAATAAAACCAGGGTCTTAGAAAACCAATTAAATCCTCTATGAATTGTCATGATTTGCAACCACTGATAATGAACTTGCTTAGATGGGGAGACTTGTCTTTACTTTGACCCACAAAAAGTACTCTCTGTCTGCCATAAATTAAAAAAATAGAAAATAAAAAAGCAGAGGCCAGTTTTCGCTAACAGATGACTACTTGCAGCTGCAGTCTACTGGAAGCCCAGATTTAAAAAAACCTGTAGTACAAATTTAGATCAGAAACTATAAGGGCTCTTTTTCCTTATTAAATCTTAACTTTTTCCTCCTGAGCCTCTTAATGATTCCAAACACCCCACCAATTTTCTGATCAACCTCCAAGTACCAGAGAAGACAGTGGTCTGCAACGCAAATGCCAACTACAGAAGAGCCAGAACCTGCAGGTGTGTGTACAGTCCTGACGAGCATGACGGGCTAAAATTGTGCTTTCATTTACAAGCAATAGTGCTGGCAACTACCTGACTCTGGTGAAATCGCTGCTTAAATAAAAATGCAGGAGGAAAACAGAAGTCTTACCAGTGGTTCCTTTAGAAAATAACACCTTAACAACCTTTCCAATTGTTTTGCCTTTGATATATAGCTGCCAAAGAGAAAAAGCACAAAAGTGAATTATTCTGGGTGGTGGTGATTGTTGTAAAACAACTGTTTACATAATTTCAAAAATCTCCATCAATAAAAAACAAAAACAAACCTCACAAAAGCCATGAAAGATGAAATAAAATTCTTGAAAATGGATAACTGAGAAACGGCACAAAACAAATCAGTAATAAGCGCTAGAATAATGCAGCCCAGAACTACTGGGGCGGGGGAAGCTTTCACACACGCGCACACATCCACACACACCCAGACACACACAGAAAAGTAAAAATTTTTTCTGACCTCCATATACTATAATACTCAGCATTCCTGACTTAAAAGCTCTCAGAGCTGTAGATTATATACTGTGTGTATATATATATATGTACATATATTATACATATGTATTTTCCAAGAATATCTAAATTAAAAGAGCACCTCTGACAATATCTTAACTGCCTGATCGGTGCTGTTGTTTTGCAAAATAATGACATTACAAAAATTATATTTCAAATCAATTCTTGTTTATTATGAACATAATGAATCTAGCCCTTTCTAACCCTCTCTTCAGGTAAAACAGGCTATCAGTTCTTGAAAACTCACAACCGTGAGATATAAAACTAATCCTCCCTCCCCCCACCAGCATAATTTCCGTCCTACTTCCAAATGGCCTTAGTTTATAGAAGTTTATACCCCAACCTCACTACTTGGTAAATAACATATGAATGGATTCTTGTGTCATATTCTTTCCCTTTCTGAGTCAATATGAGTAGTAAAGCATGTATGAGTATCCCTAGCCAGCCCTGTACTTGGTCTAATATTTCCATTAAAATTTCCATTAAAGAAATTCAAGTCCCTAAATCCTCAGTGCAGCATAAATAAAAATAAAGATTCTTGCACATCCCTATGTACTTTAAAATAACGTTCTTTTTCTTAGCGAAACGTTAGTGGCTAATGAGGTCTAGACTAATAACACTACAGACTACTCGCAGACCACGCACAGACAAACCGGTAACACAGTTCTCTTCTCATTGCCGCACAAATTTGCACCAACCCTGTATCAGAAGAACCCTGTCCGGGTACCGGTTTAGGCTCCCTGGTCCATTCAGCTCCCAGACTTCGTGCCGAGTGACCATCGACAAGTGCTCATTACCCACTAGGAACAGCTCTCAGATCACGGCTAGCCTCATTCCCGTTCACTGCAAAAACTCAAGTTTTTGCAAACAGATGGTTCTACAAAAGAAACAGCCTTAATGTAGGCATGTACAGCCTTTTCCATATTTCTCAAAGTTGGAGGAACCATTCCGTATAACTGTGTAAATTAGGCCATCATGAGCTTCATGTTCTACAAGAATGACTCGTGCGTTATCAACATTTCTACTTCAGCACTAGTTCTGAAAAACTGGTAACCGTTGTATGTATTTGTATTCTCTGACTTTAAGAATCAGACAATTTTTATAAAAGCATTGCTGAGAATTTAGGGTCTTCTTTAAATTTGCATTGCTAAACTAATAAATTCATCTTCCATTAAATAAAAACATGAAAATCAATTCTCTATGGCAGATAAAAATAGACCATTTATAAACCTCCTCAACACTTGTGAAAATGAATTCTTTCATAATTTTGATACTTATGTTCTCTTCTTGAAATACAAACATGATTTGAAGTTATTGGTAACTCTAGATTTAACAATAACGCTACAAGTTTAACCCTGCTCCTTTTAAAGTCTCTTGGAAACTGAATGCCCTCTCAAATGAGAAAACTAGAACTTTTAATACTGCTTAGCTGTTTGAGACTCAACTGCCCAGAGTCTTCCAAACGTTCTTCGTATAACGTCACATTGATTGTATAACCTTTTAGAAGCTCATGTTTGCAATTTATCTTAAAAACAGATAGAGCGAATGGGAAAACAATATTAGCTAATACTTTGCTAGGCAAGGCATTAGTACAGATCAGAGTCTTAATTCATATGTCTCTATACATAAAAGTTTGACCATAAGCCCAAAGTAAACTTACTTCATCAAATGACCCAAGTTAATGTATCAAGAGACTGGCTTCAGAGGGCCAGTAAACAAACTGCACATGATTCTTTTTGCCACTTTTTTTTTTGACAACTTCTTGACATTCTTTTTTGGTTCGTTTTGAGCATGATTCTTTTGAAGTCCTAACACTTAGTACAAAGTTGTTTTTAACAATGTGTATCTGGGAAAGATCACATTTCCTCAGTGCACACAAAAACATTGATCTTGCAAATGTCTGAGGCACAGGAATAATTTTACTTACAGGAATAAACTACTCGGTAAATCCGACCCTTTACATGAAAAAATCTTTTGAATAAATTGAGAATTTAGCTAGCCTGGCCAGGTTCAAAGAATTAATGTTGTCCCTTGCGAAGCAGAAGTTGGAATATTTGTGTTTGAAGTCCTCTTCAATATTTGAGGTTGTCCTGGTAGTTGTCATACTGAAATTTAATTTACGCATGGAAGGCAGCCTCAAAGTTTGAAAAAGAATCTAGCAAACCAAGCTGATGTTTCCATTGAGTACAATAATTTCCATTACATAAGATAGTGGTAGGGAAATAGAAATCATCTCATTGCTTGAGAGGACTTGGGACACAGACTATACTGTCGTCAGGGAGTATAACGTGGAGTTGGCCATGCTTCAACTGCTTAGTTTTTCTGCACACAAATAGGTAGTGCTTTCATGTGTTACCCTTGCTTACTATGTGACTGTTTCCTAAATGTCACTATTGTACTTTTTTTATTCCTTTCCCATCCAAATATCATTTCCCAACCAATATCCTATGAAGTTGATGTTTGCTTTTTGTGCATTCAGAATGCTGAACACACTTGCATAAATAAGCTTCGAGAAGCAACAACTGACCAGTGAAGCTCATTTCAATGCATTTGTTTCTGAGGTATGGAGAAGTTTTTACTAGCCCAGGAGGGCTTAATACACATTACAAATCAAAACCCCTCCTGGGCTAGTTTGAAAAAGGTATGTTATCTCCACACCAAGAACATGACTGTGAAGCGCCTTTCATTTGGCATGCCACTTAGCCGTGTATTTTTATAGTTCATAATGAATACGTAAAACCAATTTGGCAACCATTGCTTCTTCATTGCACCATGCTTGCTCCATGTGTGTGGCCCACAGTTCTCTGGACCAAGAGGCTGGGGTGATTCTGTCTCTAAGGCAATGGAAAGAGCTCAGCAGAAATTCTTGAAATCATTACAAAAGGACCCTCCCCACAGTAACTTCCCAAGTGACCACTGTTACTCCTTGAAGAGGATGGCGAGACGAGAAAGAAGCCTGTTCTTCTTCACGCTGAGATTGATGATGAAAATAATCTTGTAGGGGGAGAAGAGGAGGCAAGTACTTGAACATTCACAGTTTGATGCAAAGCACAGATGAAGTATATTCTGTAGTTGCTTCAGGCAGTTTTGCGCATAGAAAAAAAGAAATGTTTAGAAAATAAAAAGTTTACTTTGTCTTTCTGGGTATAGCCAGAACCAGTCTCTATCCCACCTGGACAAGTGAAAAGGGAATCCAAAATTAATCTGATTTGTGGCAGTAAAGGTCCTTAAGTGCTTTCAACTCCTCAATCAGTGTCTTGTTTTGGTTTTCAAGCACAGCCACTCGATTTTCTAGACATTTCACATACTCCTTTTTCTTCCTGCGACATTCACGTGCTGCCTCTCTGCAAAGCAAAAAAGGCCATTCAAATCCAGAACAATTACTTGCAGACATGGGCTACTTAACTGTTCAGGTCAAACCTTTACTTAGTACTGCCATTTGTAGAATATGGAGGTATTGTTAATAAATGCAAGTTAGGAAAAAAGGCTGAGTTCATAACAACTGCTTCTCACAAATCACACACACTCAAGATCCACAGGTCATTTCGACACGCAGATCCCAGTAAGTCAGCACCAATAAAATTCTGCTTCTGTGAGAAAAGGATCCTAACTCAATGACAAAATTCTGCCTGCAGGATTTACATTAGAGCCTTTAGGCCGAGTCAAATGCTGCTGCAATAATTTCCTTGATTTTATTATAATAAATAGATTGATAATAAAAACATGGATAAGACCAATGTTCATCTATTCGTCTCTTTATAAACTCTTCCCTTTGCTGCAGTCCAACCAAATACTAATGGTCAGGATGTTCAACTGGTGCAAGAAAAGCAATATTTAGAGCATTCACGTATTTGCTCTCGAGCAATACTTTCATTTTATTAATAATGTCTGCATCACTGCAAGGATAATATAAATGACTCAAATAAAAAACCCACAATATAAACAGTTACTAGCAACCATATCATTCTTTGGTCATTGTCTGCTGTGCCAAGAACATGGCAGTGTTAATGTGCTGAGGCAGATCTCAAGACAGTCAAACTTTTAAGGCTTGCCTGTAAAGACTGAGTTGCCTGTAGATAACCTGGTAACATACTAAGAACACCAATGCAAAATACCTGAAAGGTGTTAATCTGCTGCTGAGCATCCTGAAGGCAGTAACACCAAGATAGGAGCTATCCGGCACAGCAACAGTAATGGTACCAATGTGCAAAGTAAGCACAAGGCTAAATGCCGCAGGTGGATGGGAGTCCAGGCAGAGGGTTCTCCTCCTGCAATGCAGCTTGTCAAAGCAGCACACTGCAGCTTTATGTAAATGTACATGCTTGTTTGCCCTGAACCTTTAGGTGCAAAGCAGAGCAGCTTCAAAAGGAGAGCCTGAGTGTCCCTTCATTGCAAATGCTGCATAGATTGGTGATACAGTCAATGTTCTGGGAAATGAGAGGATAAAATTGAACCCAGTTCTTCTGCTTATTAGATAAATAGTAGTTGTAGTACTAGGTAAAAAAGAATGTCTGTTCCAGGACCTACCTGATAAGAAAATTCTAAAAGTAACTTTTGAAATTCAGCTCCACAAGTGAGACAGGATGAAGAAAACCTAGTTTGTAAGCCCTGAAAGGACTCAGGTATCCATTTGTTACTCCTACAAATACAATTTCAAATGCTTGCAGCACTTCAGTGGGCCATGTGCAACATTTAGAATTTAAGTCATTTTCGGCTGTTACTTGTGTCACCAAAAGATTGTGTCACTGGATCAGGAAGTGCCTCCCAGCGCAAACTGTCTTCTTGGGTGACAACTTTTTCTTTCTTTTTGTGATTTTTGTGCCAGCTTGGGCTGTATATTAAGCCACCTCAAGTCTGTGTGCATTAGTTATTCATTATGAACAGCTAGAGTTATTCTGAATTACAAGAGAGCTTTTAAAATTTATAATTTACACAGAAAATTTGCACAATAATATCTATGAATATTTACGCTATAATCCTCCAATAAATACCACCTCACCATCTGCCTCTCTATATCCCTTTCCCCTGCTTTGCTAGGGAGCCTAGATTTGCAAATATCTATTAAGAATGCAGGCTAAAAGCACCGCATGCAACATGATACTGTTGCAAAAGCTGTCAATTGAACTCAAGTGGGGGTAATTCCCCATTGTTTTTCTTGGCTTTCCCAAACACAAAAGCTTTCTTTTACTGGAATAAGACTGCTGACTAAATGAGGGGATTCAGAATGCTAATTAAATTTTTCTCAAATGCAGAGCCTTGAAAGGGGGACATCTACTATTCACTGATACCAGAAAAATATATAAAAAGGGGAGATGGGTGACATTCTGTACAAAAACCTTTTAAAAAAGTGAGCTCTGCTGTTCAGCATTATTTACTTCATTAAAGCCCCTCAGACAAGCACTGGGTCTGCTCATGTGACTTTCTATTGTTCACAGTTTAGCAATCTACAGAAGATAAATGCACCTGTACAACATAACAGTTTTTTCAGACTGACAGATGAAGTAAACAGTGCTTTCATGGGGCTTCCCCTCCTCAGAGGGGAGGGAAGCACTGCTGTTTTCCTAGTGTCACAACGTAACATACAGGCTCAAATTTGTGGATGGAGTTCAAGCTCGGTGTGATGGGTCAGCTCAGGCCCACACCTTCCCTCTCCCACAGCAGTAGGCTTAAGGAGCATCATGTCCAACTTCTCTCTGCTGCTCCCTTCCTTCGCTGCCTCCACCAAGCCCCACCTCAGTAGGCTTGGCTGTTCCTCCTCACACACTAAATCCTACAGGGTCAAGTCTCCTCCCTCTCTCTTTCAGCCCCTCTGCTGCAACTACTGGCTCCACAAGAGTAGTTGCTCATTTAGCCTTTCCTTGAGTCTTTCTGCCTTCGGAGGATAAAACCCAAAAGGCAAGCAGCTAAAGAGGACAAGTGAGACAATCAAGAAAGCACTCGTGAAGAGTGTGGGTGGGCCAGCAGCAAGGAGAATGCATGCAGAAGGCTAAGGTAAAGAATCCAGGAAAGGAACTACATGAATGTATTAACTCAAAAAAATCAACTCACCTCAGTGTTTGTAAGAACGTATTTGCAGCCATACAAGTCTCTCACCAATTACTTTTCTCCTTGTGGCAACAAACAAATTCACACACCTCACAGAATGAGTCTGACACCTTTACTTAAGGTTTCATAGTCACAATACATGGCATTAGCAGATATGCTTCTTTGCTTTGCATCTTTAAATAAAGGCAAATTCTTCAGAAAGCATTTCATAAAATGACTAAGAAAGATCAGGATTCTTAGTGCTTAACACTCTAGGTCTATGCAGAGCTGACTGGAAAAAAAGTGATCTAAATGTACGTGCCTGTTCTTCATTAGACGCACTTCTCTCTTCCGTGCGGCCTCTTCTGCTGGCTGAGTTGGAAGTGCTGGAGAGGATGCCATGACTACACCTGGTGCAATGGTGCTGGTAGGGGCGGTGCGAATCTGGTAGGTCTGCACATCTCCTGAGGCAGCTGAAAGACAAAAGGGAACATCATGTCAGATTGGTGACACTGCTGTTAAACGTGGTGCGAAGAGCACCTAGTCATCTATCTAACCATGCTCTCTGGGCTACAGTACAGGAGGGATGACCATCATCTGGGTCATCACTGCTATTTCAGTCTTAGTTTATTAACGTATGCAAGGTTTTGGGCATGCCTGCTGAAGAAGTCTCCACTTGTGCTTGATAACTTGATTTGTCTTGCTGTATTGCTGTGCTTCTTTCTCCCTTAATACATTTCTTTTTACTTCTCTGTTTTTTGGGCTGTTTTAGCATTTTTAAGATGAAGGATGGCAAACCGTATTTCTAGCTATGCTCCAAATGTCTATCTGCAAAAGGAGAAACTGCATGTGTAAGCATTTGGCACAGAAAAAAGGGTGTAGAAAGATAGCATTTACTCCCATCAAGAGAGATACAGTGCAAGCTAGGCACTCAGTTTCACTACTCTAGAATGAACAAGGTCTTGGGTTTCTTTTGTTTGCTTATTGTAATCTAGGAGTGTGTTATATTTGCTTGAGCTCATTAAAAAATATACCACCTAAAGAAATCACATGTCCTTAAGAACACAAAAAACAGAAGATCAACACAAGAATAGTATTTTTCTCGGCTATGTATTTTCACTGATGCGTGGAGACCTCTGGATAACTTTCAAATCACCTGCTTTACAATCATAAAAGCAGGGGTACATTTTTCTGTTACTTTTAATAAACAGATTTTTAATACCTCCCCCAATTCTTAATAAACCAAAACATGTATTTTAATACAATAAAAAACCCCAACTTATTCTAAGTTGAAGTAGCCCTGCTTGCTGTAAGTGGAGGACTAGACCAAATGCTCTCTTAAGGCACTTTCCTATACTATTCTATGATTCTAAGACTCAATGATTAAGTACTTGATGACTAGTTACAAAAGCCACAATAGGATGAAATTATGACTTGCAAATGAAAAGGGGAAAAAATTACTAATAAATTAAAGTGTCTGTATAGAAACAAAGTATCAAACAACCTTCTTTCCTACCTTTAATGCTTCCCCTTAAATTTACTATTGTTGCAGATGACTATCTGGGAGAACTCAGAACTCTAAAGTGGTATGAGTTTTTGCAGAACATACTAAAAAAAATCATATGGACAAAATGCAGGAAATACAGCATGGAAAACCAAAAATAAATATATTGTTTTAAGAAGTAAACCCAAAATATCCACAATTTTATCAATCTGAAAGGAAAGGCTCCAAGAAAATGTGACAAATAGTTTTGTCCAGAATTTCCTTTAATAATTTTGGAGACTTCCCTGTGCCAAAGCTGTTAGTTCTGTTTCCTGACACATTTGAAGGAGTTAGGTTGGCAACTTATATCTGCATGGAGATATAATACATATATATATATACTGAATGACTGGCTGTGAAGTTTCTCACCTTGTACGACAACTTGGTTGCTGGGTACAAGTATCTGTTGTCCATCTGTGGTCTGTGCATATTGTAAAATGGTGGTGCCAGGTTGGGTTGCAGCTGCATTGGTCATAGTCAACGTCTGGAGACCTTGTACTCCATCTGTGCCATTGTTAGACAACTGTATTGCTCCTCCTTGGGTAATAGCAACTGAAGACAAAAAAAATCGACACAGCATTTAAGACACTAATTTACTCATTAACTTAGAGTATTAAACCTAGATATGGAAGAATACTGGTCTGAGTTAAATCCCTTGAATCCTTATACACCCTCAAATCAGACACATGGCTCTAATGTACATTAAAGAAACAATGCTTTGAAAGTAATTTTTCAATTTTTCATGAGACCCATTGTGCTGGTTTTGGCTGGGGTAGAGTTCATTTTCTTAATAGTAGCTAGTATGGGGCTATGTTTTGGATTTGTGCTGGAAACAGTGTTGATAACACAGGGGTGTTTTAGTCACTACTGAGCAGTGCTTACACAGAGTCAAGGCCTTTTCTGCTCCTCACACCACCCCACCAGCGAGTAGGCTGGGGGTGCACAGGAAGCTGGGAGGGGACACAGCCGGGACAGCTGACCCCGACTGACCAAAGGGATATTCCACACCATATGACGTCATGCTCAGCATATAAAGCTGGGGGAAGCATGTAAAGCTGGGGGAAGAAGAAGGAAGGGGGGGATGTTCGGAGTGATGGTGTTTGTCTTCCCAAGGAACTGTTACGCGTGATGGAGCCCTGCTTTCCTGGAGATGGCTGAACACCTGCCTGCCGATGGGAAATAGTGAATGAATTCCTTGTTTTGCTTTGCTTGCGTGCGTGGCTTTTGCTTTACTTACTAAACTGTCTTTATCTCAACCCACGGGTTTTCTCACTTTTACTCTTCTACTTCTCTCCCCCATCCCACCAGGGGGGAGTGAGCGAGTGGCTGGGTGGTTCTCAGTTGCTGGCTGGGATTAAACCACGACAGTCCTTTTTGGCGCCCAATGTGAGGCTCGAAGGGTTCGAGATAATGACAGGTTTGATTGGAATGTGCTAGATCAAATTCATAGCTGTTATTGCTGTTGAGCTATTAATTGGCAGGCTCCTGCGCTTGCCATGGGGCTTGCTTGCCTCACTGTATATTAGAGCCTAGTGCTCGTTAGTGGCTGCTTTTTGCTTTCGCTGCTTGCTGTACTGCTGTACTGCTGATCATCTTACTCTGCTGTGCCTGGGAACGTTTTGATAACAGCAACAGTGATGCGCCTGGGCTGGCAGATGGCCAGGGCATCGCTGCTGTTTCTGTGCTGCTGTACAGGACAGGATGGGACTC
>NW_008824035.1:3782320-3795602 GCF_000699105.1 Pygoscelis adeliae
GTGCTTACACAGAGTCAAGGCCTTTTCTGCTCCTCACACCACCCCACCAGCGAGTAGGCCGGGGGTGCACAAGAAGCTGGGAGGGGACACAGCCGGGACAGCTGACCCCGACTGACCAAAGGGATATTCCATACCATATGACGTCATGCTCAGCATATAAAGCTGGGGAAGAAGGAAGGGGGGGATGTTCGGAGTGATGGTGTTTGTCTTCCCAAGGAACCGTTACGTGTGATGGAGCCCTGCTTTCCTGGAGATGGCTGAACACCTGCCTGCCCATGGGAAGTAGTGAATGAATTCCTCGGTTTGCTTTGCTTGCGTGCGTGGCTTTTGCTTTACTTATTAAACTGTCTTTATCTCAACCCACAAGTTTCCTCACTTTTACCCTTCCAATTCTCTCCCCCATCCCACCAGGGGGGAGTGAGCGAGTGGCTGTGTGGTGCTTAGTTGCCAGCTGGGGTTAAACCACACCACCTGTATTTTTTGGGTGGCCAAAAAACACAGCCCCAAACACAAATTAGTTTCTCTGATAAAACAGCATCACACAGAGGAGCTATAATCCTCCCTCAGGGAATACTTTTTGATTTGTTAGTTAAGATTTTCTTCTTGGTTGGTTAAGGTCTTTTCCTCAGTCCTTTCTTTTTTCTTCTCATCTGAAATTCCTCTCCTCTTCCATGCTTTATGTCCTTCAGTCTCCTCTGCTGCTATTGCTATCCATTTTGTGTTTCACTTTCTTCTTGCTTTCGCATTTCTTTTCTTCTGATTGTATCCCCCCTTCTCTACAGCTTCCTCAGCACCTTCCTAGCAGTGTTTTCATTCATAAAGGTCCAGTTTCATACTTTTTTTTTCCCTTCAAGCAGTCTTACTTTGGGTTTTTTTTTTTTCCTTTCTTTCCCCCAGTCCTGTCATGCAGGTGTACTGAGACATCACCCCTCATTTGTGATTCCACAGAATTTCACTGTGTTCCTATATACAGACACATCAAAATCTCAAGTATCTGCACAAGCAGTTATTTTACAGTTATGGTAGGAAAGCAGAGTTAACCACATCAGTTTCAATAAAATTAAGTAGGGTATTAGGCAAAATGGCTAAGGAGTAAACAAAGATACAAAATTTTAAAGAGATTTTAAGAGAAAGATGTAAACAAGTAGTTCCTTCTCTCTTTTGTATATTTAATACTGTTTGTTTGTGTGAGACAGTGTGTGAATTCTAGCTTTACTGCTGTATCCTCAATTCTTTAAGTCAAAGCACTGTATCTAGAAAATCTAATGAATAAAGAAAACACAGAACGTGTATTTATTACATATTTTAAACAAGGTTGCTAAAGTTCTTATTTTTTCAGGACTTTCTAAAAATGTAATTGCAGACTGTAATGTTTTTTCTATTAATGAGATTACAATTTTGTGAACCAGGATTAATAATCTGCCAGGAAAAAAAGAAGCTTCTGAATTACCTCATCTGGTTCTTTAAGTTAAAAAGTTTATAATAGCATTATGATTAATTCATATTTTGCCTCAGGATGCATTCCCTGCACTAATTGGCAAGCAGTCCTAGAATGTTAATTGAACATTTCAAATACTTACAATAGGAATGTGTTTAAAAGGCATGGTTATCAAACAGTCAAATTAAAGTAATCTTATTTTCACCTCCTGCTTTGTCCTAGTCCAAACAGTTATAGAAATAATAGTTCTTCCTCTTCTCATCCCCACTTACTAGCACCACTGAGAAATTCAGACTACATACTGTACTGCCCACTGCTGGTTTGGTAAATGGGAGTTGGCACCGTAACAGTGGCGATGGCAGGTGCTGCCGTTTCCTCTTCAGACTTTTCTTCTTCGATCCTTGGCACTCCTGGGGCGTCTGAGGACAAGTCATTCAAAATTTTTCTGGCAAAGACAGTGTGTTGTAGAGATTTTAATAAAAATTGGAAAAAAAAAAGGCTATTTGATACATAATGCTGGAGAAAACTGAAAAGTGCAGTAAGCCAGCAAGGAAAATACAGGTGCAGAATGAAAAACCTGCACTATCTTCAAACCCTTATTGGAGAGGATTGTTCAAAGTGCCATGCACAGATGGGCAAGGGAGCCAGCACAGAACAGCTGTGCTTATCAACACAAGATACAGGTGCTTCTCAACAGGTTCTTCTCAACCCAAGATACAGCTATCACAACCTTCCCTTTTTCTTAAAAACATGTTTCTCTCTCATCCATTTGTACTTGTTTCCTGCTTTTAGCCACATAAAGATTTGAAGAAAGCAGAAGTATGTAAAAACCTATCTCCTCACTTACATCAGGGGAACTGCTCCATTTCAGAGATCGTAAAGGCCTCAGCCAGAGAGCTTAGTATAAAGGAAGTTAGCAGAAATGCTTGCGAAGAGCAACCAGTTTATAATCTAACACCTGCCTGGGACACAATGCCGAGTGTCTGAGTGAAGTCACACAGTTACGTTTACAGGTGCCCTGCCTGAAATAGTTGTGAGATTAGCATGGGTAAAGGGAAGAACAGTTTGTTTAATTACTTCCATGGGTTAATTATCCAAAGCCAAAACGGCTAAAACATCACTGCTACAGGTCCCACTGAACATGACTGTAAGACTGACCATAGCAGTTACTGTAATTTGCTTAATTTAGACCAAACACTGTCCCTCAGAGGACTGTCAAGCCCTTTTCACCGCTGGCATATTCTATTACGTCACTGCAAAATGGTACTTAGGTAAAGGGCAACATTTTTTGTAATTCTCCTCATATGGAGAGTGGACTGTCACTAGAACTCAAAGTGTGATGAAGCAAACACAGCTGTAGACCCCAAGCTCAAAGACAATACTCATTTCTTAAATAAGGCTCCTAAGGCTTTGGGAGCCAGAACATCTGTATGGAGCTATTTGGGGAGAGCAGGCAGTCTGCTAAGCAACTTGACAAACAGAGCTTTGCTGTTGCTGTTTTGACTCTGTGTGCACGCAGGAACCCCAGCATTGCACAAGCACTCCACTGTGCCAAGCACCACTTGGACAAATAAAAAATTCCCATCCAGAGAGTTTGCAATCCGGGTGTTAGACCAAAAAACCTAGTGGACAAAACAGATGAAAAAATATGGAGAGAGCAGGGAGGATGAGGAACAAAACCCAAGAAGCTCAAAATAGAAAAGAAGAAGCTACAGCTCACCACTTTTTAAGCTCATGTCAGATATGATCTGGTGGTTAAAACCTACCTTTGCCATCATAAAGATGGATTTAAGATAGAAGGTAAGGTGGCAGCTTTACAAATATAGGAGCTATGAACTGACATGGGGAACACATGATGTACTTCAGCAGCAGGATCAAGGTGGAGTTTGTGAGGAAGAGGTATAGCTCTTCAATTCTGTGAACCTATCTGCACCTATCTTGTCTCTGGAGCCAGTTACAGCAGCTTGAATAATGTCAACTGGGAACTCGCTAAACACAGCTGTAATCTGGCTCAGCCTTTCTGACATGACTCCCTACGCCAGCCCAGAGTCTGAGCTGCATATACAAGTTTTACAATTACAAAGTTTTGCTGAGTCACCAGGATCTTGTTTGAGGGCAGAGGCTGTGGTGTGGCATCAGTGCGTGCAAAGGAGTCCATCTCAACGAGAAGTTAGCATGCACGAGTCCCCTCTTCTCAGTTTTGCTGCTTGTTTACTTAGCTCTGTTGTCTCATGATATACAGCCATTCTTCCATATATAGTAAAAGCAAGTGTCTCACTGCAGAAGCAGACTGCAGGGAAGTCTGTGGCAGCCTTGAAGTTAGCAACACTGCTCCTCACAATTAAAAATATATTCCCAGATCTATTATGGCTAGGGATCTTCAGCAATGATTTTCACTATCTTCAGCAGAACAGCCTTGAAGGCTGCTCAAGAAGGTAGAAAATATCTGGAAGTACTAAAAAAAATAAAAATGGGTGCGAGATGCTCAGGCCAAGAGTCGAGCTTATATGTATTTTCCTCATAAAGAAAAAAGGAGCATCTGAATTAAAAAGGAATCCACAGGTCACTTAAAACCTTCTGAACTCCAGAGCTGTTCCTTAATGCTACTCAGCGTTTTAAGAATGTTTTAAGAATGAAAAGTGAGATTTAGTATAGCCAGAAAAAGCTGTGCAAGGGTTTAATTAATAAAGTAACATAGCACTAACCCCACGTGAAGGAGAACCTCAGTTGGTCTTACCGCAGAAGTATTTGCCATGACAACTAAAGATACTAGATGCCTATCACTACATTCAACTGATACTCTGACTTCTTAAACTTTAAACACAACCAATTTTACTCAAGCAGAAATTCTCTGAGCCACTGAACACCACATGTTCATTGAAAGTCTCATGGGAGAAAGGAATTAAGTTTGATTGCTGCTAGCATTTCAACAATAATAAAAAACAATAGAGTTGATTTTTTGCAGACTACAGATTCTACAGAAGCCACTTTCTTGCAAAGCTTCAGTGTATTTCATGTATTAAGTATCCATTAAAGCTATCTCTAAGGCACCTAGCACAATGATACCTCAATGTTTCACAAATTCGGCAATTAGCTTATTCTCAGCTCATTTCTGTCTTAACTGAGTGTAACAGCTGAGGTTTCTTCCTCCTCCTCCTATCTGCTTCTCTCTTTACATCCTATTGCATGGAAAGACATTGCAGAAGAGAGATTTCAGTTAAATGGTAAATCTAAAAATAACTATACAACCACACTGTTTGTCTCCCCGTGTGAAGAACGCATCCATCAAGCAAAATGCTTCTGCTTTTAACCCCCATACCTGTAGGAGGGTCGTCTGGAAAGAATTTCTCTTCGTTTCTGTGAGTCTGTGACACTGTCTACTGATTCCTGTGAATCTTCACTTTCTGCTATAGTGGAGATCTGTAAATAAGAACAGCAATCAAACTTAACAAGACACTTCCAGTGTCTTTATTTTAAGGAAATGTTGACATCCTGTGAAACACACTACAATGCAAGTATTCTACAGTGCTTCTACCTAGGCAATGAACAGAAAGGGCAGGCTGTTTAGTAACAGATCCAGTGAAGAATGACCACAGCCAGTTATCTACCTGTGAGAATGTCCTTTATAATTTAAATATTCCAATAAGAAAATATAAATGGTAATTCCATACACTTTTTGCTTTCCGTGATTCCTTGTTTCCATCCATTTTAAGGAAACAAAGAAAGATTTTTTTAGTAAAATTTAGGGAGAGAAAAACTAAAACCAAATTAAGACAGCAGAAATGTTTGGAAACAAAGAGCAAAATACTGGAGTTGAGAAACATCAATTTATAAATAATTGGGTAATATGTTATAGAGAGACTGCCTTTTAGAGGGGAAAATTGTCAGGAAAATGTCGTACATGAAGATGCTAAAAAATAACGCAGTACTGCAATTCTGAACATCTGCGCTAAAAAAGACAAAGATTTATGAAGGAAAGCTAAAACGTTTGCATCATGCATATTTCAATAATTTTAAATCTGAAGTGTACCAAAAATGTAAAAACGTCTCCAGTACATAAAAACGGAGACTGTTTTCTGAAAGACTATAGTCACATGACAAATACCCAAAAGCTAACGATAGTTAGTGAATAGAGAAATGCCTGTGTGAAAAACATAGCTCACAGCCTGACATTTTATGCACTATAGGTAAGATTCCTAAAGGCTCAAAAAGCTTGCTGGTGCTCAAATCTCAGTTATCAGACAGAGGGCCTGAACAGGTCCATGGCTGACTGTGAACTACCAGGCTTTGAATATTGCAGCATTCCAAACAGGTTCTGGCTTTGCACTCAGCCAGGTGAATTCCAAGCATGGTTTCATTGTCAGTCTCTTATCTTCCACCCCTGGGCTAGTAACTTGCACACTTATCTGAAAACTGCTCACCTCCGATAGATTAAAACTCTAAACTTTTGACTCCAATGGCTGAGGAGGGTAGAGCCTGCCAGAAACTCAGCACTAAAGCTGACAAGGAGTAAACAAAGATTATTATCAGAATGGTCTGGTTTAAGTTATGCATGCCTTACTGTTTTTTAAAATAATACCAGCTAAATATCTGTATCAAATAGTCACAATGTCTACTTTTTAAAATTAAACTTTCTTTGAGCTCAGTGTACTAATAGCAAAGGAATGACATGCAGTCCTTGCCCTGTGTAGCTGCTGTATGCCAAGCGATTTCTCTTTCTGCGTTCAGTAACACTGGGCTTAAAGTGGTTAAAAAAAAAAAAAGTTACAGGTTTTAAAGATTTCAGATTACTTGTCTTCTGTGTCTTCAAGCTATCTCATCATACTGCATTATCTGTCTTGCTTTACAGAAGAGAAAATGCTAAGGCTCTACAAAGCAAATATTCAACAGGCAAATTTTAAAACCATTTTTATGAGCGGACTGATAGGTTTATTTTAAGGACCATTAACATACAGACATCTGTTTTGTAAACCAATGCAAATATTTTCTAAGTAGCAAAGACTCTCGTCCCAGAATATCAGCCTCATTAATGATTAAAGATTACATTATAAAAAAAAATCCCTTTTGTTCACTTCAGAATAGTATGAACTCTTACTTAAAAAAGATGTATGAAAATACCGTAGAGAGAAAAAGAGTAATACTGTAAGAAAAACCATGAAGCCGTTAAATTCACCAACCAAATTCTAGAGGGAAATGAAACTCAGCAATGTTTGAAAGTGAAAAGTGGTTAAACCAGAACAGAAAAAAAGTCACAGAGTAGCAAATACTGTACCGTTTTTGCCTTCAACATGCTCTTAAAGTTTATATAAGCAAAAACACAATCCAGAACACAAACACATTAGAAACCAGTGACCTGGCAGGACTATTCAAAAGGCCCAATTCACGTAATAGGAATTTTCTTCAGTCAGTACCTGAACTGTCTGGACCTGTGGAGACTGAATAACTGACGGCTGGGCAGCCTGAATTACTCCATGCACTTGAACCGTCTGCCCATTGGGCAGCTGAACTAAGGTCACCGTGGGCGCAGAAGACGTTGCGTGAGCTGCTGGCATAGATACCTGCAAAGAAGAGATAGTGAGCATAAATTAGGTTATTGCAAAATCTTCTTATTTCACTACCAAGAACACTTTTTGGTGAAAGAATTAAGTCTCTTCTAGACTCCAGTTAGATGACCCAAATGTTTCAGCGTAATATAAAACCCCCTGAACTGCCTAAGCCCAACATCTGACCTACTTTACAAATTAATCTAATGCAGAATTTCTGCAGGCTCAAAACATTGCTTGTAAAACCACCGACAAGAACAAGAAAAACACAGCTGTCTCTATTTTGAGGTAACCTAATAAAAACACATTATTACCTTTTGCTTAAGTAATTTAGATATTGCTAGGACTTGGGTGTACTCCTACGGACGCTGCTGAGTCAAAGGCAGAAAGATGGGAGTGGAGCTATTTTTGTTCTCACTCAAGAAAATGCAAAGCGTTTGCCAGATGTAAGAAGTTAAAATTTTTAGGGAGTCACACCTTTCAGACTTTCTAGAGACTAAACCATATTGAGCAGTTGGCAAAGTCCATTTAGATAAAGAAAACTGACCGTGTGTTCAGACAGAAAACCCATGGGTTTGCAGTGGAAACAAATGGTTTGTAGGCAGTTATTGTGATTCAGTGTAACGGGTCAACACAAACTCTAGTCTTAGAGTTACTTCTATGAGGAAAAATGGCCCACATTTTAAACCCTCAGTTCCTAAACACAACTTTGTTTCTCCAGCACAGACCTGTAGGCATAGTGGCTATGCCAACAGGCATACGCTAACGACTTCAGCACAGTACGTTAGCACTGCGTGCACAGCCACACATGTCCTGTGCAGGGGCTCACGCTCCGAGGACAGCGATACCCACGCGAAGCTGTTCATGTCACGCGGGGAAGTCTCACTCTGGCAGGTCACAAGAACTATTATGGGTGGCTGAAGGGCCATGCACCAAGGTTGCTACGTGGCTGGGCAGATGCCCCTGTGCAACATCCAGTACTCAGCAACTGTCTGGTGACACAATGCACGTGTTCACGCCTGGGGGCTCCTGAAAGGCAGGAGGGTGCCAGGGCTGCCGTACCAGCACACACGGCCCTTGGTTTGCGCCTGACTCACCATTGTAGCCCTCGGGGAAGGACTGCAGGCAAGCGTGAGCTGCTCTGGCAGACCTCAGCCAGGTCATGGGTCGCTGACTAGCCAGCCTTCTCCTAGGTACCCACGTTTGGAAAATTTAACAATCCTCCAGTGTTCAATGGCATTTTCAAGAAATTTGATCCATGTAGCTACAATGCGAGAAGGGGCTGCACTGCTGTCCCACCTAATCTCAAAAAGCTGCTACGTACCGAATGCAGAAGTAAATCCTCTGCTGTCCCCATTAACACGTGGTTCTCAAAAAAGCTGCAGTAGCTGATCTCTGAATTTCCATAAACATCCGCCACTTACAAGGAAATCTTGCTTAACAACAAAATTAAGGGGAATTACATGTAGACCTCTTTCCTCCACAGCTGTCTCTCCCTAATCCACAAATTTGTGTTTGCCTCTACCTTCCTTTTTTATGAAAACGGCTGCAGCATTACATGGCAGTACTTAACTCCCATCTGAGAGAAACCAAGGTTGAGATTAACATGAGCACACTTTCCTCTAGCAAATTATATTCCTTTACAAAGCAACCTTTTTTAATAATGCATGTCTGACTAAACAGTCTTTGGCAATGACAGCAAAGCTCATCAACTGGAGGCCACTCTGTGGTTGGATTAAGCCAACAGCAGAGTGTAACTTCCGCAGATGTCTCTGACTCATACCTTGTGGAACTGGAACGAGTTTCCTTTTGACTCTGAAAACTACCCTGAACTCACTAAAAATGCAGCAATTAAACTAAGCTTACAAGAGGGGTGACCTTACAAGAGATAATGAAAGAATTAAATTGACATAATTAGTTATTTAGATTTGCCTAAGCCTCTGAGGGCACTCCCTAATGCCAAACACTGCCACTTCGCGTATTAAAAATATCGTAATAACGTAACACTGATGTGAACAAGACAAGGAATTATGTTTAGACTGTTATATCACCTCCACAAGGAATATAAAGCCCGGGGAAAAGCTACAGTGTAAATAATACGGTGAATGACAACAGAGCAAATTAGGAAAAATACAACATATTTCTTTGTGGTTCACATGGATTTATTAACCATAGCTGTATAGCTTTTTCTTACTTGGAAAAAATTCTCATTCAAGTAGCAGGGTAATTTTGCCCAAGTAAAGTGCATTCAACCCACTACATATCTGCAAGTTCAGCTACCTGGAGGTTAGTATGTTAGCACACAAATTTAAAACATTCTTGCTTCTCTGGACTAAATCTTAATGCATACCAAGTGAGAAGCAGTTTACTGGTTTTGCAAGAGAAATAAAGTACTTTCACTCAGTTCACACTGAAGTGTTATTCACACCACCTACATCCTGTGCCCAAGTTAGACAGTGAGAAAACTGCCCAAAGAGGCAAGCTGGTGCAGGGCAGCTGGTGTCCTGTAAATTCACACTACAGCTTCAAAAAACAAAACAAAATCACCCTGTGCATTTCAACAGCTCCAATCCCTATACTATCACTTGAATGGAAGTGTACTATCTCTGGTTTACCAAAAGGTGTAATGACTTTAAAAAGACATTAATCATTTATAAAACAGTAAGTGATTTAACACTTGTGCCACCTAAAAGACACTCAATTCCCCAAACTGTAAGATCTCAAAAATCTGTTTGTTCTTTGCAGACTGCAAATAGTTTTAAAATGAAATGGTTACAGAAGAGAACCGAACAGATTCTGTACTCATTTACACAATGGAGTTGCTTCTGCCAAACATCAGTGTATCCAAGAATGAAACCGGGCTCCAAAATTAGAGATGTAGCTGGGATCGCATTTCTTGTCTCTCCAAAATAATTTGGGTATAATAAATGGTCTACTACTGTCTCTCTATAAACAGCCAACAATTCTGTGAAATTCTGGAGACAACAGGATAACACGAGCTGTCAAATGCCAGGTTGTTCCACTTGATTATAATGTTTGTAATATTAATCCCATCTGATAAGATGTTGTATTTGCTGCATTATTTATCTATATTTTTAGTTTGTTTTCTTCAGAATTAAACTGCCTGCTATAGACAAGTTTCTAACAGAAAACATAACAGCAAAACAATCCAGTCAATATAAAAAAGACAGTAAATTACATGTTTTGAAAAAAATACCTTTCAGCGGCATGGTTGTAGTAAAGAACGCTAGAAATATTTTAATTCATTACTCTGTTAACATTACAGTTTACACACATACAGTTCTTCAGAACTAACACAGCCTAGTGTGATGGGAAGTTAAAAATCTCTACTGCTTTAAAAATGTGAAGACAAATATTAAAGCAACTATACATTGCACCTGTTTCAGAATTGTATCAATGGAACCTTCTCTCAGGCCCATGAGCAGACATTATCCCTCTTAAAAAAATTATCCAATAGGTAAAACTATTACACCGTATAATTTTATACCTGGGCTAACGTTGCAATCTGTGGTTGTGCCTGTACTGTCATCTGTTGGGTTTCTGCCTCTGTAACGGCTGCATCTCCACTCTGCTGGTTCTCTGCTCCAGATTCCATGGTCATTTAGTTACCTACAATCACAATATTTGTCATAAGTCTGGGTTGGTATGCAAGTCCATTATTCTTGGTGGATCTGGTAGCAATGACTGCAGCTGAATTCCCATTACTACATACTGTTTTCATTTGTTTATTAAAATGTTGCCAAACTATTAGCATTCAGGCAAAATTTTTTCATGCCAGGTGTCTGCCTCAGGTTGATTTTTCTGTCTGTAATGTTTCTGAAAAACAGGTCCAGCCTCCTCCAATAATGAGATCAGAAAAAATGTGGTTTGCTCATCTTAAAAAAAATTGCTTGAGCAATTGCACTATGATGACCTAGTACCTCTGCAATTTGGAATAACGACCGGCACTTGTCAGGAAGGGCGCTCCCTGAGTGCCAAGGTGACAATATGCTCTGCTACAGCCCTCCCTCTCCCCCGCAACTGCAGTTTGCAGATAACCAATAGCAATTGCTTCTGTGTTGGGCACTTAGTTTTCAACCTTCTTCTGTCTGAACTAAATATGCAACATCTCCATGCAAATTCCTTCCACAACCAGACTGTGCATGGCCCTACGTCACAGCAACTTAGCTTTTCTACTCTGTAGTTTTAAAGTCAGTATATGTAACAATGGAAGCCATTTCTCCTTGAACCTTACTGCAAATAAATATTTTTATATTTAGAGGCACATAGTAGTTTGTCATGACCTACGTTTTGTATCGTATATAGCTCCTAATACACTTATATTTCTAAGCAATAACTGAGCAAGCCTAGATCACCAGAATACACAACTCTATAAAAAGAGGTTGCATAACTTCCAAAACTATGCATGTAGGCAGAGTGCAATGAATGTTAAATTCTGCACTGATCTGTGAAAATTACTTTTTAGTTCTTCTTTAAATACTGATATGAAAATATTTAATATCTAAAAAATAACTTCAAAATACACGGAAATGCTCCCAATGGTGATATAGCAATACCACTGTATTATACAGAGCTCCAAATACCAAATATTAAGAATGGATATTACCTCCATAGCCACAATGCTAATTCTGTGTACCACCCTGTGCTGCCCAATCTACTCAGGCCTCTGGCTACCCTAAGGCAGCACTCCTCTCTTCAGAGCTGGAGCAAAACAACCAGTAGAGCATTTCTGCTTTGGGAAAGGGCCTGGAGGCAGAGGATGCTCAGATCAGAAGAAAGGTGGAAAGAAGGAGAAATGCCCCTCTCCTTGCTCAACTTTACTGGCCCCCTTGTCCCCCCGCCCCGAGGAAAAGACTTAGAAGTGTCAATACAGGTGGTGGTACCATGACCACATTCAAGACGTTTCAGTTTAAACACAAAGTCAGGGAAACGTCCATTTCACTGCAAACTATACTTCAGTATTACAGGAAAGAGAATACTCTTTGGAGATGTGTTGCCTAAGCAGTAGAGTCACACTTCAACCCTGAGTATAATATGAAATTTCTCTCTTACAGTAAACGATTGCTAATCAACAAAGATAAAACAGCATTTCAAAGTAGTAGCTGCATCTCACATCAAAACAAAGTAAGTCAATGTATATAAATCAAAATCTGTATAGTATTGAAAGTGACTGTTCAACCGAGCTTTTGTGTTTGTGTGTGAACACTGAAATGTTTAAGTACCAAATATTTACTTCCAACATCAGTTTAGAAACTCTTAGGAAATGAAAAGAAGGAAAAGAATTAAACCTGATTTTCCTTAAAAACAAACAATGAAAGAAAACTTACAAATTTTTGGAAAAAGTAAATTAAATTCTTCTAAGCACCTGGAATTTTGTTATGTCTCTCCCTGTTGCCATGATTTTTGTCTCACATAAACCAGATATTAGTCTGACAAATGCTCACAGATAAATAATACTCTGCCTATATGTATTTACTGGTAAACTGGCCATGAAAGAAATTAACTCACTGCATTTTAAGTAGTCTAGATGTTACAATTTTTATACGAATTTCAGGAACAGCCTGTGTCCACGCAAATATAATAACCCCATTCTTTCCTACAGTACCAAGTCTTCTCCATGTTGTATTTCATCTTCCGGAAAGCACAAAAGAAAACCCATGCACTATTACTATTTGTAATACACATTACCAAACAGTTCTTAAAGACTTCATTAATTACAACAGTTTAAGTGGTTTTCTATCCCAACTTTAACACACAAGTTATATTTCAACAGTCTTAGTCCTCCATGTTATATGCCCAATTTTTTTTTGAGTATTCTGCATTTTCAAAAGTGCAAACTACAAACCAGACTACCGTAGGTTTCCCTTTGATTTTTATCATTTTTAAGGAGGTATCTAGTTTTGTTACTTTTTTTGCGAGTATCAGCCAGTTTGTCCAAGATAAGCAAATCAACAACTTTCTCCCAATTGCTATGCATGTATCATGGTGATTCCAGCCAAATGACTACCTCATCGGAACCATTTTCAGGAGCAGATCTTTTGCATCAGCAACATCTCCCAGCCAAGTATCTGAAAAGAACTTTAAAAAACAATTTCCCAGCTACAAATTCAAGTACATTGCAAAACTAATAATGCTTTTGCTTGCTGATAGAAATCGTGACACCAGTATAGAGTCAATTGCTATACAAATGCAATTAGAAATAGATGAAATGTGCAAGTGAGGAGTCTCTTGAATCAGGTATTTAGGAATGTTTGCAAAGGTAGATGTTGCCAAATTCCTG
>NW_008824035.1:3795614-3807602 GCF_000699105.1 Pygoscelis adeliae
TCCTGCTGATGAATGAAATGTTTTGCTAGGAAGAATTTCCAATCCTCTCATACACTATTCAGCAAAGGACCTCTGGTTTTACAAGCTTGGTTTCTACACTTGCATCATCTTTTGCATATGTAATCAGCAAAAGCATTAACTGTTTGAGGTGCTCCCTCCTCTACAACACCAACATCTTAGAAATCAAATTCTTAACGTGACTTGCAAACACCTCAAAGGAACCTCCTCATAACATACAGTAAGCACCAAGCAATGCAGGAAGCTGCCTGCAAGATTTACATCTTGACACATGCAGTTTAAACAAGTTTCCAGCGTGACTTCTAGTTTTTGAACGAGCTCTTAGTCTCATGTTATTTGCAGGTTCTAAGTACTCTTGAATTTGGTCCAATTTACCTTGCACTTATACATCATAGTATTTGTATTCTAACACCTTCACTACTACTACCTTTTACAATAACTTGTGAGAAAAAGAAGGAATCAGATTTTTGAGCATCACGACATCATATTCCAGATACGCTGCTTACTACATTGTTTCATGTTTGCTTTAACAGTATGGTATGATTAAGATTGCCAAGATATACAGGACCAGGCACCTAGAACATAAATACTTATTAAGTTGTGTGTACAGATAAGACCATGATGGCTGAAATTAAGGTTGTCAATTCCTGTTAGTTCTTGCAGTTTACAAAGAGAGAGATGAAATGTTTGGTTTGAAACCATAACCTCCCCACACATAGAAATGAATGCCAATACTTACACCTCCTTTTTAAGCTCTCATATATCCCTAGTCTAGACAAGCTTTACTGGCCAGTACCCCAGTGTCTTTCTGTTCTTGTGGGTGCTGAGGCCCACCCCGCCACCCCATCCTTTTGCTCCTCCTGCCCCGTTCACAGTGGTCCACTCTGCTCCCTGGCACTGATTTCCCTCGCAGCCACCACACGAGGACTTCTCGAATGGAGGTGGGGATCTGAAAGTGTCCTGGTAGGGAACAAGTGTCCAGGGGAGGGAAGGAATATGGGAGCAGAGGGAGCACATTTTCTTCTCATTCCTCTGTTTCCAGGCTACCTCCCGTCTTGTCAGGAGAGGACACACATACCCACTTTGAGAAAAAATAAGTAATTGCTGTAGTTCATCTTGAACCAAGTATTCTAAATGAAACTAACTGAAAAAACAGTTAGCTATTAACAACCAGAGTTGGAAAACCAGAGCCTGCTTGCCTAAAACACCCCGGCTATGAACTCTGAACACAGGTTAAGCAAGCTGATGAGATTACCTGGTTAGAGATGGTTTAACTTGTGACTTTTATGCAATACACAATTTTCTTTACTAGTTCAAAAGAGCTAGTATTATACTCACTAATACTTTCTTAATAACATACTTACTAATGATCTGAAACTCTGGAGGTGAAGAGCCAAACAGCGAAATGTTCAGCTGACACCCAGTAATTTGTTTTAGCCAAATCAGGACTGGGAGAAAGAAGTTCAGTAGAAGATAACTAACTGTACTAGCTGAATTTACACCAGGACAGCAGAAGACAGATGTTAACAAACACAAACAGTTGCAGAATACAGAGGAAACTGAACTACACACATGGTACAAAAATCCAAAAAAACCTGTCTCGTTAGTTGTATAAACCTGGGAAAGAGGCCCAGGCACTACTGCAGATAGTTCACTTTAGATTTCTGCTTAACATGTGTCCATGACAAGAAAAGCTGAAGTGTTAGACTGCAAAAGTAATGAGATACAGGGTAATCTTTAAAAATTTTATTTGTATAGATGGACCCTATATATCAGCTGGATTAGAGTGCAAAGGTTGGGAGCCCATCTCAAAAATGGATTCTGTGGAATTTGGGTGTTCAGAGAAAGCAAGCATTTGGGGCAATGAAAACCTGTTGTCTGAAGAGACTGGATAGAATTGTATTATTTACCCCAGAAAGGAGAGAAATGCTTCAAACACTAAAAAATATATTTAAATAGTAACAAGGTAAGTAAACTAGAAACATTCACTGTCAGATTGTAAGAACACTGGAGCTGAAAGGTGGCAAATTTAGAAGTATAAAAACGAAAATTTAAAAATATCTATTAAAAAAAAGAAAACTGATACTTCATGTACTGCACAAATAGAGCACTGATGCTGCTGCTTATAAGCGATTTATCAGGATTCAAACAGGGGTTAGACATGCACATGGATAACAAGAATATCCAAGAATATCCAAGAATATCCAGAATTAGTGTGGTAATTTCATACCAAAAAAAGTGCAGAACTGAAAGGAAGATAAAACCTCATGAGTCAGGATTGAAATCAATCTCCAATCCTTAAAAATTCAAATAAAGATTTTCATGAGGGGGGAGATTATGCCACATGTAATTCTTGCAGGTTCTAATAGTCTTTTGAGGTACCTACTGATCTTCAGTATCTTGAAGACAGGATGCTGAACTAGGTGCACTACAGATAATGGTAACTCCTGTAATCTCTGTTACTTAAAGTGAGCATCAATGCTGTGTATTCAGAGCATGAGCAGAGTTACTGCGCCTCCCACCTGCTTACAGAGCCAGGAAGATATAATTCTGTCTTCCCACAGCTGGTATATCTTGCTTTCTTACTTCTTTTTCTATCTCCTATCCCAAATATCCTCATGAACTCCAGCATCTCTTCTGAACGTTAGGCTCTGCTCCTTGGTTTCTCCTTGCTCACATGAGCCATAGAACTTTCCTGCTCTGCAGAGAAAAAGAGTGGAGGTCCTTTTGCAAACACCACTAAATCCAAGAACCAAAATACCTCACTGTGGCTGTTACAGCGGATATAACTGTCCATCCACTTTTGTATGTGAAGGTCCTGAATGCTCCAAAGCTCTCTGTGCTTTTCAGTTGTACCAGCTGCCACAGTAAAACATACTACCTCTCTCCACAAGCATTTCTTTTCTTTGTCTTTAGTAAAATCGTGGTGACAATTCACTGTTATCAGTTAATGCTTACGCTGACAGTTATTGGCCATACAATATAACTACACCTTGAGGCAACACTGTTCACTTTACACCTCAGACATACTGTCACAGCCTGCTTACAAGCAAGCACAGCTTTACCAAGTGACACGCTTTAAAGTCTCCTTCTCCTCCACAGCTCGATGATGACTTCTGGTTTTATTTTATTAAAGTACACACCCAGATTTTGAAGAAGAACATGACAGCCTCCAGAACCAGTGCAGAGCAGAGACCCAACAAACCTATGCCCATTTTGAGCCCGACTTGCGCCACATGCAGTCATTCACCCAGCTGTCACCTGCAGAGGCCATCTCTACTGCCACATCAGGTTCCTGATCCAGTTCAGTATCTAGCCCCCCAGCTGCTCATGGCAGCGAAGGGCCGGGGCAGCGAGGGGGCTGACGGAAGGGAAACGGAGGCAATGCCTGTTTCTCAAGCCCTGTATTCGCATTTATTCATAGCAGGCATGCCAGTACCATTGTTCAGAAAGCAAATACAGCTCCGCCATCCAAAGTTCCAGGAATTCAACTCACTCTGTATTTACTATATATGGCTTTATAAAGCCACAGATCCACCATGAAAGCACTGAAAAGGTCATCAAACACTGCTCTTTTATGCTATTATTTGTTTTCACCTTTTCAGTGTAATTACTGAGGACATTCACATGAAATCTGTAAACATTTCCACTGTTACCTTGCAGTATGGCAGCCCTTTCAGCCACGGCTCAACAGCTGCTTTATGAACTCCATTCAATGGCTGCCAGATGGAAAATGTTCAGAGAAAAATAATTTTATTTACAGCTAACACATGGGACTTCAAATAATCAGTAATAAATGCTCAACAGGACAAGACAGGCCCATAATTATCTCTCTCTGTCACTAATGACTACAGTGGGTTGGCACAGGAATTGCAATTTACATCAGAGCTTCTCTGTCATCCCAAGCTGGCACTGCCCCTGCTGCTGCCCCCCGGGTGTTTGCTACTGCCTGCCCTCTCCTCTGGGTGACAAGACTGTGCGCCATACTATGAACACAACCTATGTTTGCTGTTTCATCTTAAATCTACCTTTTACCACTTCTCTGAACGGGTTCACCACATAGCCACTCAATGATCAAGCCAGCTTCTGGGTCAGGGCAGTGCAAGGACCGGGCAAACTGAGTGGAAGTGGAGGGAAAAGAACAGCCTCAACAACCACCTCCACTGAAAATGCCAAAAATGGAGAAGAGTCTTCAGATTATTTGCATTCACACACAGCAATCTGCCAGGCAAATTGAATAAAAAGCTGGAAAAAGTTACTGAAGTTAAAGCATTTGATCTTGAACTTACAAGAAAAATTGAATCTCACTGTAAAGAGATCCTGCACAAAGCAGAATGGAGGGAGGTGATTCTGCCCCTCTCCTCTGCTCTGGGGAGACCCCACCTGGAGTACTGCGTCCAGCTCTGGGAGCCCTCAGCATAAGACAGACACGGACCTGTTGGAGCGGGTCCAGAAGAGGGGCACAGAAATGATCAGGGGGATGGAACACCTCTCCTATGAAGAAAGGCTGAGAGAGTTGGGGTGGTTCAGCCTAGAGAAGAGAAGGCTCTGGGGAGACCTTATTGCAGCCTGTCAGCACTTACAGGGGACTTATAAAAAAGATGGGGGCAAACTTTTTAGCAGGGCCTGTTGCGACAGGACAAGGGGGAATGGCTTTAAACTAAAGGGGGGTAGATTTAGACTAGATATAAGGAAGACATTTTTTACACTGAGGGTGGTGAAACACTGGCACAGGTTGCCCAGAGAGGTGGTGGATGCCCCATCCCTGGAAACATTCAAGGTCAGGTTGAACAGGGCTCTGAGCAACCTGATCTAGTTGAACATGTCCCTGCTCATTGCAGGGGGGTTGGACTAGATGACCTTTAGAGGTCCCTTCCGACCCGGACTATTCTATGATTCTATGAATCAGACCATCAGCTGAATGTAATACCTGTAGTCCCACTTCTGTCTACATCAATATGACACTCGAAGCGTCTGAAAACTCTTTGCTGACTGAATACACACTGTAACAGCCAATGCAAGAGAGGCGAACAATGTAGTATTTTCATACAGATCACAGAAGAAATGCAACCAGGAGCCTCGATTATGCGTAAGAAACTTTTCTGGCTCGTAACTTTTCCAACAAAACTTCTAGTGCAGTTGTAGCTGCACTTCCAAAGTCAGTGAAAATTTCTCATACTTAACAGATTTAGATATGTAAATGATGAAAGTATTGGAACAAATTACTTGCATTGCATGCTCAATCTCCCTGTCACTAAAGAAAAAGCAGTGGCAGATTTTAAAGCAAGGGCAGAAGATGAAAAATCTAATCTCACAGCTATAGCGGCGAGCACCCAAATCAGCGATCACCTCTAGATTTTGTTTTCTGTTAGCGTAACACAAGAAAGCTGACATTTACCAGGCAGATGGTGAATCAGTATGCACAGGTAAGGCGTGTGAGTGAAAGCTGCTTAAACACTCTTCACTGCTGGATTTTCCTGATTTGATTCCACACTCTTGGCATTGGAAGAGTATCTAGTGTTTCTGCCTTCAAGTTTTTTAAAAGGAAAAGAGACTCTGACAGCAATTAACTGCAATTTATTTCTTGTACCACAGATTCTATGAACAAATACAAGAACATCCAGCAAGCACTTGGTACACGCACATAATTTAATTCAAGTTTAATCTATACAGCCTTTTCTTGCTCAATACAGAATCACCAAGGGACGTAACTGAATTACAACCTTTCCCTTCAAGACTGTGAATTGGGCACTACAAGTAAGGGTGAACCCTCCTGCCCAGTCTAAAAATAAGCTTACATATTTTAATTCTACTGATAATATATATATACATATTTAAAACAAAAAAAAAACCCCTTTTTCCTATTTAAACTACAATACCTTACCTAATATTTGGGATAGGTCTTATGCGAATACACCAGTTCTGCAAAAAGCCCAGTAGAAGGTGGGGGCGAGAGACCAGAGCAAGCATTTCCGAAGGCATTAACAAAGAAAAGCGAGCAAATGCCTCTCCACTGTCTTATCTCCTTTGCATTCAGAAATTCCCCCCAAATACTGTCCGACTTCACTTAGACAAAATGTCAGAACAAATCCCAGAAAGGTTATAAAGTCATTGGGTAACTATTATAATTATTGAAAACATAATCCATAAGTATGTTCTATTTACAAATGCTCTGTCCTCATGTTGAATGCACTTAGGGTATTAAAGGACTAATTCACATGTTGTAATCCTTAATGTGCAACAGAATTGTGACAACTACTTATAAACACCATTAGTGAATATGTGTAGGAAAAAAAAAACCCCAAACACCCCAAAAGATGTCTGCAAACTGAATTTTAGAGAAAACAGAGATTTTTAAGAATGTCCTAGGCAGCATATACAACCTATTCACAAAGACTTCATGAGAACTTGCTTGTTTCTGAGAATTCAGCACATCTTGTAGTTCTTACACATTTGTTGCCAATACCGTATTTATGCAGTGCATTTACATACAAACTGACCGCACTTTACTACAGCTTACCATCTTTTCTCTGACATTTTTAGAACATAAAAAGCACCTAATTTTCAACCTATGCTGATTTCTTGTAATTCCTACTAACTGTAGAAAGCTTTCCTTTCACAAAAATGAAACCATGTGAAATTGTCAAAATATACGCCTCTCTCCTCCATGTGTCTGCTGAAAGTACTGTGGCTCACTTCGCAAGGTGTAGCTGCTGGTTACTTAATAAAAATTATCACAACAATGTATCTGAACAGTATCATTTGTACGCAGACATCTTTAACACAACATAAAAAACGGGCATGAAATGATTTTTTATGACAGCATGTCGGAGCTGATGCTCCCACTGAATACATCATGAACTCCAGAAATAAGCTCTTTGCAATTGGTACAGGTCTTGCAAATTATTAATCAGCATAACCACTCACGATGAGGTTTAATTTTCGGCCCTAGTCAAATTCTCCTTTTACCTTTGACTGAAACAGCAGCGGGTGGAGAACTGAGGAATGACTCCATGAGATTTGAAGCTGACCTCTCAGCACAACTGACTGCAGCGACATGAAGCCAGCCACTTCTCATATTTGCACTTCTAACTTCATTGCTAAACTGTGACCACACACTAGTCTGATGGCAGTTCTTAATAAAAAAAGGAAGATACGATTACGTCTGTACTAAGACTAGTGAGGTATCTTTTTGTGTGTGCGTCTGTGACTCCAAAAGGCAGCCCCTGCGATGCTACTAGATGCTGCAGTTCACCAGTAGTGCTCACTTCTGCAAGCAGCAGGTACCTCACACGGCAAGGTGGGGACGGCACCTGCTCAGCCCATGGTGAAATCTTGCTGGATGTGAACCAGCACCCATCTAAAAGCCATTGGGTGTATTAACACAGCCTGAACCCAAGTAATGTGAGTACAGCAATGGGTACAACAAACTAACCCCTCTGTTCTGCTAATGAGGCCCTGTGCCCAAGCTGGTACACCCCACCTCTTAGTACAGGTTGTTAGCATGGGCTCAGCGCCACGCTAAAGCAGCTACATGACCCCCGCGTAAGGGGGTAGGTTGCACCTGGCTGGCACAGAGAGCAATTTAGAAACAGTGCTCTGGTACCACCCAGCTATCTAGATATGCCAAATAAATAATTTATCCTGCTGTGCTGGTCAACAAGCAGAGCATTTTCTGCCACCTCCTTTCATAGCAAACATTGGCATGTGAAGGTGTTCCAGCAGAAGAGCTAAGGCAGTCTAGAGTGACAGAAAGGAAAGCTAATTCTGCAAGCGGACAGAGACCTTCTCCTTCCCCAGTGACAGGGAGAAAAAGGGAGGTGATGTTAGAAAAGAGGACAGTGTCCCTACCAACAATGAAAGGAGCATTCGGAGCAGAAAATGATGCCAAGTTAGCAAGGTTAAGATCCATCTAAGAAGGTGCGTGTGTTCCTTTTTTCCACTGGGTAGACCTGTCAGGACTTGAGATTTCCACTTGACCTGCCAGAGACATTCAGATGGATCGTATTTGTTCTTCTCCATATGCATTTCTGTGTCTTGTGGCCTTTTACTGCCCCATCATTCATTCTGGCAGAGTAAGACCCACCTAAATGCTGCACGAAATATTTGACAATGTTCTGACATGTTGTAAGGATCTTTGTCCACGTACCAAGCAACCTTTAAACATCCCAGGTCAGAGGCATCAGCTGGAGGAACTGCTGCAGTCCCAAACCTGTGGCAGCGTGCAACTCTGTAGGGAGAGACTCTATACATGTTTGTATGAGATAAATAGTTCTCTCTGAGGTGGGGAAACTACTTAAACTTGTTCTCTGCAAACAACTACAGGAGCGATGACTGACTGCTCAACAGAGCTACTCTCCTACAGAGAGTGAAGTAGGACTATGATGTTGTTAAGACAAGGGTATTTAATAACAGTGCCTCCTGCACAGGCTTTGCTCTACATACGTGGTACAGAGATTCGCATAGTCTCCATCACTGGGTCCATGACAAATGCTGAAGTGAACAAAGCTAAAGCTACTTTGAAATTACATAGAAGATCACCCAGGTCTCTTTTGGTACTCAGAGCAGATCAGGAACAACTTACTAAAAAATAAAAATAAACCCCAGAGCATTACACAGACTCACATCAGTCTGGTTAACCTGAGTACTCCAAGCCCAAAGGCCAAGAATACAGCTTATAGTAATCTTTTACCTTTAATAGAGAAAGGAATCACCTCCATACAGGTGTTTCCTTAATTGTAATAATTTAAATTACCTACCAGGTATGATTTAATGGAAGCATATGCAGGAATGTGGTAAAGACAGATAACGATATAAACATGTTTATTATTACCTGAAATCTTTCCATTCCAAAGTAATTTGTTTCCAGAGTCTCTGTTAATTTTACAGTGTGAAAATACTAACAGACACGTCACATTTATCAGAATAGCATACTGTAAGACTGGACTGAAAGTTCTTAAAGATTACACTGATTAAAGATGACATTCTAATGTGATATGAATGTAACTTTATATTCTCAAACAATCTTCTGGAAAGTCCCAGAAATTCAGGGGACTTTCCCATGAATAAAGTAAATGTTTCCTTTCCCATCCTATAATGAGGGAGAGCAACTGTCAGTATTTGAAGTTCTTTGGTCTAAAACATTAAATCAGATGTCTGAATTTCATCATCCATCTGTTTTGTTCATGTATAAACTAAAAAAAAAAGCCTGAGGTTTGAATACTGTAGGTCACCTCAGCAAAATATTGCAGACTGAAAAGGGTCAGATGGTGGAATCCCAAAGTGATACAGGTTACGCTTGTTTTCACATCATTCTTCTGTTTCAGAGAACTATCAAATCAGTTAAGAAATTCAGGGCAAGCATGGAGTTTTAGGTATTATCAGCAGCATAGTTAAACTTGACAAGAGAATTTTAGGGAGAATTTGTGTCTGTGCTGTGATTTTGTCTGCGGGTGAGAAAGAACAGCTCCATTGCTAATGTTTCTAACCCACTTCCGAATGTCAGTGGCTAAAGGATTAATTCATTAAAAATGCCACTTCATGTATTTACGCTGCAAGCTTTATAGGCATAAACTATTAAAACAAACACTGCTCATTCCGTTTGATGTTTGGTACATGGTATTTCTAGAGTTCAACCCACAGCATAAGGGTAGTTGAAGTTATATAACTTAGTAAATGTGGAAAGTCTTGTTTAAAAAAACCACAACACTTCTAATGAGTTCAGAAAGAAAACACAACAAAATGGATGTTTCAGACCAATGCTTTCATTGTTTTATTAATAGATTATCTTTAGAACTGGTCATCTGAAAGTAAGATAGACTGAATTATTTATACAAAGCTGACAATTACCAGATATAAAGTCAAATGTCTGAAACAAATTCAAAATAACCTGTATCTGTACAAGCAACATACTTTGTTATGATTTAATAGCTTTGTTTCTTTCTTAACAGGCAGTATAGACTATTTTTTGCTTCAATGCTTTCAAGTGAAAACTTCTGAATTCTTTCTGCAGTTGGAGTGCTACAGTAGAGTATGCCCAGGTATGCACAAGAAAAACAGCACTTCCTTACAAACCTTGCCCTTGTCCAACTTCTGAATGCATCCTATTCAGAAAATTTATTGCAATATTAAAAACGAAAGATTTGGGGTTTAAGCCACAGCTCAGACTTGGAAATATTTTAAATCCTAAAATTGCTCTGGCTTTACTAGTTATATTGAAATCATCATTGCTTGGGACAATTAGCACTAGCCTTGAAGCAATAGCAGATGCATTACCTTGCTTAACGCACCAAAATTAAATCTATGATCCACCCTCTCCCTAAAAACCAACTGAAACAGAACAGTGACCAAATTTTGTAGTAAAATAATTCTGACTAATGTTATCAACAGAGTGGATTCTGGTTTATTTTTCATGTATTTTTATATTTGCCTGGATGGTGCAGGAGAGCTTCTTAAATGAGAAAGATCTCTCATATGCCTGCCAGGCAGATCTACTCTGCGAAAGTATCATCTCCAGAACAGAGAATAATTTATCTTGGTTCTCAAATACTTAACTGGAGTTTAAGACCTGCATTACCTGTTGTCAACACAGCTGTCTCCATGGAACAGAGATGTTACTTGCTGGTAACGCTGAAGGTCAGAACGATGACCCTGAGTAAGCAACGGGAGCCGTTGATGAACCAGAAAGAGCCAGAGAAAGAAACAGAACCCATGTTTTGCATCAGTGTGTTGCACACAAAAGAAAATCTCCATTTTGCTTTCTGCAACTACAGTCTTACAAGCATTTCTGTTGTCAGCACTGCCAGCTCAGGCTCTGCTTTCCTCCAGATTCTTTCTTATTTACACCTTTACAGCTGCCTGTGAGGCTGTGTAGTAAATGGGACTGGGCAACCAATTTGCACTACAGACAGAGCAGAAAATGCAACTTATTTTTATCCTGGACCAGCTCTCCAATCCAGTTCTGGATCCAATCCTGACTGCCTCACAGTCAGCCGTACCGGAGCTGCTGGCACAGGAGCAGAACAGGGAAGGTGGAGCAGAGTCTACCCTGCTGCAGCCAGGCCTGCCAATGAAAGTAAAGTAGATCAAATCACGGGTACAGATGTCATAAGACTGCGGGAAGTCAACAAAAATGCTGAAGAAAAGAAAACATCTATGTTCTGTAATTTGATTATTATTGTTTTACTGATGACTCTGCTTAAGAGTGGGAGGCTGGAAACAGGATGATTATTTTTTATATAGCCAACATTAGCTTTCTGAGAATTGGGCAGAGAGATGCATTTTTCAAACAGCCACAAACAACTGACAAAGCAGTTGTTTGCAGCAGGTAACTTCTTCCTCTACCCAGCCCAGGATAATGTGCACTGGTTATACACTCCACATTAACCTTACACTACAACTTCCATGCTAGTAGTTTCAGCCACAATTATTATTATTTTAAGGTCAGGAAGACAGCCCAAGGCATCTATCAGTTTATAGTAACAGTGAAACTAAAGTGAGCTCACCGCCCAGGTGCCTTGGGCCAGCTGACAGGATTTACACCAAGGTGTTAGACGTGGACCCCTTCTGGAGCTTCATCTTTCAACTTGGGCATGGTTAAAGAAACGTTATATATAATTCTCCCCACCTGACTGGGCTCCTCATAAAGAAAGGGATCTAAGAGTTACCCCTGATCCAACCTCTTGGGAAGACTGAAACCTGCCTCTGATGAGGAGGAGCTAGTTCAACCACACAAGTGTCACCAGGCTTTCAAAAGAGGGAAGCTTTCCTCCTGTTTTTTTTTTTCTTCAACTGAGACATTTACTGTGTTCTAGCTTTCCTAGCTGCAAAGACAAACTGACGGGGCTCTGATCACCACAGACAGAGCCTGACTCTTCCTTCTTTCACTCCAAATCATGGATGTATTGCAGTTCCCCAAGACGGGTCTGGTGACCCAGCTCTCTGCTGCTGAAGGGAGAAAGTTGTGTACCC
>NW_008824035.1:3807628-3812629 GCF_000699105.1 Pygoscelis adeliae
AGTGGTGCTAACAGCATCTCAATCACCAACCGATTCAGCTCACTTACACAGAAGAAAACTAACCTGACAAAAAAGCACCGTTTCCTCCTGGGTTAGTGATTTGAACTGGCTCATTAGATTTTTACATACAATCAACACTACAGCCAGCGTAAGGGATGGGTGACCACCACACAACCAGAAACAGGAGAGAAGGAAGGAGTAAGATGTCTGTCTCTCGAGAGCAACATACAGTTGTATCACTTCCAACAAAACCACAGCAACAGATGACTTCTGTTGGTATTATGCTGTGGCATTAGTACACACTGCCCTTTTTCGCATCTTCCCTCCCTTGGTATCTCCCAGAATTTTCCTATCAGCACAAAAGAGAAAAATTTGGATGAGTTTCCTGAAGGGCAGGAGTCCTACTTCTATAGTAATGCCCTAGGCTTTTTTCCAAGAGAAAGCTCTCTACAATCTACAAAGGCATAAATTTACAAATCCTGCTCATACTGCATGTCACTTGGAGGAGTGGACAGGCACCAGCAGAGTTTGAGGCCGGGCCAGCTACATAGAGCCAGAGGAAGTGTCATCACAAAAAGGCAAGAAAATAATGCTTCCCATCCATTATTCCATGGGGTATAAAAGATAAGCTAGATGAGAAGAGTTTTTACATTCAAGCCCTAGGAAAGGTGCAACGGAAAGCAAAATCCATTTGATATTTGAACAGCAGTAGAGAACGAGAGAAGATTTAGGGTAGCATCTATCAGAAAAATGCATGTAATATTGGAGCCAAAACGTCACAGGAGGTTGTAGAGTTGCTGGAGAGATGATTAAGAAGATTGCAGCAAAGAGCTGCAGAGAATGGTGACAGGAGGTTAGAAGTTAGAACAAAGCATGGGAGAACAGGACTGAGGAAGTGAACATAATAGTAGCGAAAAAAACCACACAAAAGGTGTTTAAGCCAAGTAAATAAGTAGCACAACAAACAGTATGTATACATGATATTAAAGTTTGGGAACAGCTGCTGCTCATGTTCATTTGCTCGTCTTTAGCACACGTGAAAACTTAAACTTAGCTAAATGATCCAGCACTGCAACAAGAAGAACCACAACAGGATCTATGCCATCCAGCTTAGTTATAAACACAGCAATAATTTAAAAATTTTTACGTAGGCTGCATTTTCTCATTTAGCAGCACTGCTGTTTGAGCTGCCCTTATCTTCCTGCTCATTCCAGCCCCATCCCTTCCCCTGATTATGCTGGTATGGCTACTGTGCAGCCATGCAGCAACCAGGGGAGGGAATGATCCAGGTGAAAAATAATCAGGCTCCCCACCCCTCACCCTGCTGGATCATTTCCCCAGTTAGGTCTACCATGCAGTAGCACAAACATTTGTGCCAGTACAATGGAGAAGACATGAACAAATCACCAGACATGGAGGTTGCTTCAGCCAATATTACTGTTAAAAAAAAGTATGTGGAACTACGGTTTCGGTCCATCAGGAAGTAAACTTCAGAAATTCCTGGATTTCTCAGGCTACGATTTCTTTTCTTTTTTTGAGTTTGCTCAAGAAAAGAACCGGCTCTTCTCTAAGTTTAGAAAGCTATCCGAAAAAGTTTCTGCCAGAAGAGGAAAGTACAACCCAGCTTTACAGTTCTTCCAAATGCGGGGAAAAAAGTTTTGCTTGACCAAACAAGCTATTGCTGGAACAACACTTAGAGGATCAGAGATTTTTACACATCACTTGAACTCTCCCCTCCAAAATGTGTGAAAACATCAAGGGTAGACATTTTTGTTTCAGTTTTCTGCATGAAGGTAGTTCGTTATATGGCTTCCCGCAGCTTTTGTCTAAACTAGCTAGTTTTGTCTTGAAAGAGAGACCAATTGAAAAGTAATGAAATCCAGAACAGCAACTGGCAGGACTCTCCTATCTTTGGAACTAATTTTCCATCTTTCACCTAATGGGCTTGATTTATGATAAACATCAGATCTCACAATACTCTCAGGAGAAAAAACAGGTATGTTTATTATCTTAAGTGGTAAAAGAAACCTGTACCTATGCACTTTGCTCAAAACCATTGAGCACAAGCATCAGCGCTGCTTTAAACTTGTATGTATGTATATATGTTTTACATATATATAAAACATATACACGCATCCAAACAGGACCACACTTCCTCCAAATTCTTTACCCCCTCCCCTTTAAGTGGCTCTTCCACCACCTACAGTTTTCTATTTGCTCCACTTCGCACAGGATACTCTAAATCCAGCACTGCCAGAAAAAAAACAGCAGCAGCATGAAATGAGAAAACCCTTGTCTGTTTTCAAATGCTTTTTTACCTACAAGACCAACCAGACCCTGGCACATCTTCATCTCCTGCACAGCTGACAAGGCTGTTTTAGGAACATGGAAAAATGGAAGGTGTTGTATTTGTTCTCACTCACCTTTTTAATTGCGTTACAACCAAATGATCTAAAAGTTTTGAAGAATAACATAGGTATCAATGCCTTCATGCTGGGAGACGTACAAAGATCGTTAACTGCAGATTGCTCAGGTTTTCGTAATCACCACGAAATACGACCACACAGACTGCAGATGAGGCAATACAATTTTTGATTCAGAGAAAAATCACTTCCTTGTCATGAAACTTTAACTGTATGCAGGTAGGGCACCAGAGACCTCAAACCAAATTCAGTAGGGTTATTTCTGTAGATGAGGATTGCTGTCATGTCCCCTGAAACTAACTTTAGATTACAGGCAGAAAGCTAGCACGGCCTTCTCGCCGCACAAAAGCCTTGAGAAGTGTGGCATGAGTAACTGATCTCCACTTGCTTTGAGATCCGAAAATAGAGGTGAAGTGTGAATATCCCATTTGTTTCACAAGGGTGTCAACAGAAATTCCTGGTCAGGGCCTTGTCTACTATCAAAATCTGCACCTACAGAGCTGTAGCTGCACTTAGGCAAGAAGAGGCTGTTTGCTTCTTACTGCAGCAGAACAGCTACTTTCCAGAATAAGATCAGCTACTACAGAATATTTTATATTTGACATCAGTACCAGCAATAGCTACGCTGGTGCAGGCTTCCAGGAAACAGACAGATTGATGACTTGACAGTCTAAATGAGATGTTTCTAAATTTTCTGCATCAACAGACCTCTCTCCCCTTTCAGACCTTTGGGTTTGGTTTGGTTTTTTTTTCACCCAGGGTAGCAGACACCCTTATCACCAAACGTACGGGAGAAAAAAAAAAACACATTAAGATCAGATGCAGACCATTTATTGCAGATCCAGACACAAAGCTGAGAGTACTAATCTAAACACTGATGTTCTATCAATGAAATTAAAGCATTAAAAATTATTACACTCTTCTTTCCTACATGCAAATATTTCCTTTTAGGTCACCTGTGAGTGATGCTTAGCAAATACACAACCACCTCTCTGCTCCCTTTTCTCTCTGATCTGTGAGGATACAAAGCTGGTGAGGAAATGCAGAGATCTGTGTTAGAAAATATGGATCTGAGAGTCTTCCACTCTATTATGAAGTTGAATAAAATGTTGTGTTTCTAAAGCTACAAAAAACAACAAGCAAGGATTTACTGTCACATTTTTGTATTTGAAATGAAGTGCATATTCCATCACACCAAGAATGAATGAAATACACCAACCACTACGCTTTCTTTAATCACTATCAACAGCTACATTGCTTACTGAAGTCCTCAGGTGTCTATTAATCAATTACAACTTTAGAAACCCTCTTCTCATGTTGGTATTATTCAGAGTGAAGTGATGTAGAGCACCTTCAGCCTTCATTTCAAAAGAAGTGGTGGAAGTGACAGAAAACAGATAATTCACATACAAGGAAGGCCAGGCCTATCTACACATGTGAATCACAAATACCATCTCGAATAAAAAACTTATTTCGGTGACTTCACATTTTACTGTAAAAATCCACATTTGTTGATACAGGGAAAGGAAGCACGTATTCCCGTATTTCAAAATACAGTGTTTGGTGGTCACAATGGGACTGAACACAGATATCCGATATTCCTAAATAAGTCTCTAGTCCTTTATTTAAGAAATAGGAAACTTGTTTTTAACCCCAGAAAAAAAAAAAAATCATGACAGGTGTTATTCCAGAAGCAGATTACATGCAGGCATTTCAATATTTAAGAGGGAGAAGAAAATAAAAAAAGACTTAAAAAAATGTTTTGGGGAAGAAAAGTCATACGACCTATAAAAATTTTTTATCCTTGTATACATTTGAGAGGCGTAACAATCGTCAGTTAAAAGAAGTTCTTAAAGAAAACTGCCATGTCATTTTTACTTATTGCTGTGCACAAAAACGCAGATATCCAGGTTTTGAAAGTAGAAATAAAAGTCAAAATAACGTCTTCTATTCTAGGCAACAAAATGGGAAAAAAGCCCCACAGCCGCAGCAGGGCCAGGCTGGTGTAAGGTGGAAAAGGCAGTTGAGAGTTGACATTTGCTATTAAAGCAGGGACAGAGGTCAAATCCTGCTCGCTGGGCAGCACCTGAGAGCCTGTGGAAAACCGGCAAAAGCAAACCCCAAACCGAGACTTACCAGCCACGGCCAGGCCCAAGTTCACTTTGGGTTAAAAATACTAAGAGGAAAGAAAGAACGCAGCGACAGGGAACCGTATCTCTGTTACGTGATCTGCGCACCGGGCTTAAGGCTCTTCCCTCCGCTACCTCCCCGGAGCGCGGTGTTGGGTGACCGAGTACCATTACCCCCTTTTACAGCCTCCCGGAGACAGCCGTGCCCCGCACTGCAAATAAAAGTAAACCACCAGACCAAGCGCTGGCCCGAGCTTCTGTGCACAATTTTATTAAAAACTTCTCGTTACAGAGCCTAGGAGCGTGTTACAGAGCCTAGGAGCACCCCACGTACTCGCTTCCATCACGGCAAGAGTTTGTTTATTTATTTATACAACGCACTCGGGTCACCGGGGAAGTGAAACTCTCCGGGCGCGGAGCGGCGGGCGCAGGGGGTCGGGGCGGCCCCG
>NW_008824035.1:3813788-3825748 GCF_000699105.1 Pygoscelis adeliae
CGTCCCGACGCGCACGTTGGCGCCCCGGGGGGCCTGCCGCCCCAGGCCCCGGGCGGCTGCCCCCCTCACCCCAAGGGGATCCCCTCCCGGGGTGCCCTGCTGCCAGGGCAGCCTCCCAGACCCCCTTCCTCAGGCCCCCGATTCTCACCCCAAGACCCAACTACCCCTTGACTTCACAGGCGCGACACAGCGGGTGAGGTGCTGTGGCGAGGCCATGCTGCCCCTCCTCGATGCCTCACGGCTGCCTGGCATCCCCACCGTCCTCTCCCCACGTGGTGAAGCACCTGCGTCCTTCAGGTTGCTTCTCTAAACCTTCCTTTACTGCCTGGTTTTCACTCCGGACTGTGACTCCCATCCCGCTCCCTGCCCTCTCTGGCCCTGTGGCCAGCCCTGGCAGCCCAAAACCAGGTGCAGGGTGACCGCTGCTCCATCATGACACAAATATCGCTGTGAAATCCCCCAGCCCTGAGCAACCGGCCTCCACCGGTGCTGGAGGGACAAAACTGTTTTGGCAGAGGTGCAGACACCAGGCACCGAAGCTGTAAGCCCACAATTTTCAGAGCAGCTGCGGCCGAAGCGGCAGTTTGCACCCATGGCGCCAGCTCCGTGCTTCGGCACCTCTCAGGAGGGACAGACGTTGTCACAACGGGGCAGGGGACGAGATACGGGTTTGTGTCTCGTCGGAGAAGAGGAGCAGCCACGTGCTGTGGCCTTCAACCTCATCTGCAGTGCCAGCGTGATGTCCATGGCTGTGTTTTTAAATGTTGGGTAGGTGAACTTTTTCTAGGAAAGGTTTTTCAAAGAGGTGATGCCACCACGGAGCAGGGAACGAGCTGGCTGGTGTTCCAACTGGATGAGTCCAGCCCTGTCTTCTCCGGTTCACAAACACAGTCGAATGCACCCAATCATACACCCCGAAGAATGAACTTCTCAAACTACAACCACATAAAAGCTATATGTAGCCTTGAAGAAAGTAATTTTCGTTTCACAAAACCTCAAGATGGCACTACATAACAAGATTTGAAGCTCCAAATCTGGTTCATTTTTGCAGCCGGCCTGGCACGGCCACCCTGTGAGACACCGCTGCTAGGCCGTAACTGCTGGAGGCACCGCATCAGATGACAGCGGTGCACGATTTAAATTAGTTTTGCTCTTGTCTTGTTTTCTCAAGAAGGTTGAACTGATTTTACTTACGCTGAGTTTCATCTAACTCCATCAAAAATTACAAGAGACGGTGCAGAGAGCGATTACAGGTTTACTTTGCCTTTGATTTTGTTGATGACAGTTATTCTAAAATAAACTGAAAAAAAACACTTTTGACATTTTAAAAAAAAAGGCAGCTCAAGTTAAACAGATAAAACATTGTTTTATTGACAACACATGCTATGGCTTGGGCCGCAGCTCATTTTCCGCTTCTTCTGCGCTTTTTCCCTCTGACCTGCCTGCAGACAGGAGCTCCAAGGTTGCTGCACAGCATGCCACCCTCCCCACGCCTGCTTCTTCCCCTGGGTGTTGTGGACCTGCGCTGTGCCTTTGGCTTGTACCCAATCCTGTCTGCAGTGTACAGCTAACATCATTTTTGGAAATTATTTTCTCTTTTTAGAGTCTGCTAGGATATGAAAACTCGATACACTAAATAGGTCTTTTACAACTCCTATTGGGAGCAGAATTTTTCTGCCATTTAAAGCTTTTCAGACAGGCGAGAAACCTAAAGTCAGTGTTTCTAATTTGGTCTATTCACTGACAGTGAATGGAAATGCTTCTCACTCCAAGTCGCCGGTAGAGGTGCGAAAGGCTTGTCTCACAGTCACATCCTTCTCATTTCAGTCCACTAGATACTGAGGTAGAGGTCTGTTTTTGATAGTGTTTTGACATTTGAACTCTAGCCGCATTGCATGAGTTTTAATATTTTAATGTGTTTAATAAAGTATCTTCTATGCATTTTGTTACCATACACAGATGTAAATCAAACTAGGTAATTAAAAAACAAGTTTTAGTTCAGCTAAAACATGGACATTTTGCTGTGTGGATTTTAAAGTTTGCTAAAACTCCTGCATTTCAAGGAGTGATTCTGAGATCAAAGCGTAAGGGATCAGCCTTTGTGCTCCCCTTAGGAGGAGTAAAGTACTTTCTGTGAGAAAATACTTATAATGAGTGGAACAAATGTAGCCATCTGAGTGTCTCTTGTTTGAGTCATGCATTTCTTTATCTGTTTTTCCATCCTTTTCTTTCCCTTCTGGGTTAATGTTTGTGTTGCATCATCTTCTTTTGCTCCCCCAAATGACCAAAATCATATATGTTCTCCACCCATGCTTGTTTCCCAGAACTGGATTGCTCGCCCTCGTGCAGCAAGCCTGAAGAACCACAGCAATAAGGGAATAAACTCTGGTCCTTGAAAGGCAACTAAAATGCACTAACCAGATCTCAGTGTGAACGGCTCCCATCAGAAACCTGGGCCACACTCTTAACCTGTGTGATTAGAGTGCCGCTGGTAGGACTGAATTACACCTGGTCCCAGGGACTGCCCTCACGTAATCAGACAGCTCCTTGCGTGGCTCTGATCCTGCTGCCCGTTTAGAGCATGGCTGATACTCTGGTGCTCTGCTGATCCTTGCCAGCCCCGCTCTCACTCATGGCCGGCTCCTCAGCACTTCTCTGAAAGTCTGTCACCTCCCTGATGAGTTTGCAAAGGGCATCATGCAGCACTGGCTAATTCTCTGCCAGCCAGTGTAAGCTCCCCATATAATGGGGAACTCAAGAGAGCAATTTATCTCAAACTAAAACACATGCCTCGGGTAGGCCAGATGCCTGAAGTGATTTGAGATTACGCCCAATGTTGTGTGTCTTTGATATCTTCATCTCCTGCCCCATGGCTGAGGCTTAGACCGTATGTGGATGGAAGCTGGATTCAGCCCTGACTCATACCAGTTCAGTGGCAGGGCTGGGTGAACATCTCGTACACAACTGCTGTGAAACCGTCTGACAGCTGTTTTGCACGTTCCTCCTTCCCTTACAGGTTTTCTGGGTTGTTTTTTTCCTCTCATCAGATCTGAACAAAATCGGGACACTAGGCAAACCCAGAACTTCTCTGGGAGTGGGAGTGAAAGTCTGAGCTGCAAAAGCCCCTTCCCTCACTAACATCTATGCGTTCCTTTCACCGTTTCCTCTTGGGGAATCTGTAGAAAATGGGATAGTAATGATGTGCCAATTACCCACAAAGTCCAACAGGGAGAGGCTGACTTGGGGAGTGAATTGGAATGCTCAGCAGTTTTCTTCTTCATCAGCAAAAGTTTGCTTGATGATGAGTGAAACCAAGCAAGATTAATTACTTTTCTTACAATTAAGCCTCAGAGGCAAATTCATTAGCTTTGCAGCTTCCAGGTTGGTTATCTTGGGCAGTGGACTCCTTGCATACAGCATTGCAGGTTGATTGCCCATGGCCCAGGGTTCATAGAGGCTAACGGGTGATCAGGAAAGGTTTGCGCTTGGCTGTAAGGTGTGGCAGAGCCACAATGCATGCATTGCAATCTGGAGCAGTCGACACTGCTGGCACTGGTAGCATGCAAGATAATAATTATTGTGGAAACACAGATACACATGCATTTTCAGTCTACACAGCACTGTAAAGAGAGCAATGCAAAAGTATTTTTTACAGGCCACAGTCACCTCCGGGAACGATTTATAACAAAATAATCTTTCAGCATCAAATACTTGCTGACAATTTCTAGAGGACCAGTGTGGTCCTGCAGTGCAGGGACAGAGAGAGGGTGTTTTGTACAAGTATGACATTAAGCACAAGTATTGCTGGAGAGAAAAGAAGGCAGGGCGTGCTCTGACAGCTACAGTCACTAATGGATATTCTCCCAAGAAAAGGGAGAAAAGGAGAGTATTTGCAAATAATGAATGTGGAGGGGGACAGATGTTACATCAGGCAGTTAGTAAAGTGTCCAGCACTTTTCAGTGTCAGAATTGCATTTGCACTTTCCATCCTATACAAACAGAGCAACTGATTTTAAAGCAGATGAAGGGGAAGGTAGGGGGTGCCACCATACCCCAGTGATGGATGTGGCCATTCTCATTAAGCACAGACAAAGCACTGAACTGATGATGACTTTCTGAGGAGAAGATGAAGATAATAAAGAGGTGTTATTCTGAAACCCAATGGCACAGGCATGTCAGTCCTCCATTTCGGTCTCTGCTTCTGAGATAGATGGAGGCTTAACTTCAAACTCCCGTACAGAGCAGTCTTCTATCATTTCATAGCCTCTCAGGACCAGCTAAAACCGCTTACTCATCAGGATAAGGACAAAACCCTACAGGTGTAGTATCTGCCACAGAGAACAAGATTCACTGGACTCTCTGAGCACTTTATTACAGAAGTAGGTCTAAATTCACTGTTAACTCAGAACAAAGTAACCAAAAATAGAAATGGTTTTTCAACATCATCCCACTTAAAGTTAATGAACTGCAGCTCAGGTCTGCCCTCACTGCTCTTGGACATTCATCATTGCTAAAAGTAATAAATCTTCCTGGCCAAATACAGGCTTTACAAGCAGGCAGATTGCATGCTCAATTAGTCCAAGGAAATTGGTTACTTTGCTTAACCCCTGCTGTTTGAAATATGGAGCCCCGCTGCCGCACCATCCTGCCGGAGCAGGATCACATTTCTTCCACTGATGGAGCAGCCGGGGAGGGGAAATCCTCCGTCCCGAGCCAGGGACACAGCCGTTCCCTGCCATGCCTCACCTTGCATGGAGCGGAGGAGCTTCCCCGGCACGCAGGCTGCCGCAGCAAGATTTGCCTGCTCTGGCTGGCGTAGCAATTAATTTCTGAGCCCTGAACGCTTTTGGTTATATTCTCTGCTAAGTAACAGCCCATTTCTGAATTCTTAAATATCATCCTCCCAGAAGCAGAAGGGATGTTTCAAGGGCAGGAGCGCAGGAACAGATGAGTGCGAGCAGCTTTTTCAACGCTTTGACAATGTGCTGTGTTTCCTAAGCATAGCCAGTAAAATACATCTTCTGGCTCCCCGAGCACACTGCAGCAAGCCCAGCCTAGCCCACCATCTGAACAACTCCCATGCAGACTATGGAAAAGTCTAGGCTTTTCCTTCAGTTCATGAAAAACATCTTTTGAAAGTCATTGTTTTCTTGCCACTATAGCTTCACTTTTCTTTGTCTTCCTCATTAAGCTGAATTTCTTCTCACTTTGTTTGACTCCTGCTTAACCATTTCCATTTTTGGTTACTTTGTTCTGAGTTAACTGTGAATTTAGACCAAATTCTTCACCCAGCATCTTCTCATTGCAGAAACATCCTGGCTCACGTAGTCCCAGTGTCTTCTGGCGGGCCCCACTTTTTATCCAAAGATAAATGATGGATTGTATTCCCACTAAACCCCCTTCCCACCAGGCTACCTCCTTTGCCCCTATCTCGGTCCCCTCCATGACTTAGTGAAGGTGTGACTTTGCCTGGGCGCTGCAGTGCAAGCTCAGGTACGGCCTTTTGGCCTCCCTCCTTCTCTGTGCTGCTTTCCCTGCCTTGGGATCGACAGATGATGGCCCTGCAGAGGCTTGGTTATTCTTGTTATTTCATCTTATGGCAAGTCCCTCGTGTGCCAGATGTCAGCAAAACTGCTTTGGGCTGAACCTCTAAAGGTCACATAAGCTTTGAAGAGCATCTTGTGTTTTCATGTGACAGACTGTCACACAGGAGGCAGAACTAAAATGAATTGCTGACCAGGAGGGGCTTAGACATGCTATAAATACCTGTTTACGCTCCAAACAATGGTGACTTCTTTCTTGTCTATTAAGCCCTTTTATCACATAACTTCACGGCTTGTGGGCTGTATATTCAAAATCTTACTGTTGCTTTAAGAGCTAGAAAAAAGGATGACTGATATTATCAGCACTCATTAAAGTACCAGACATGGCAAATATAATATGAATGGGATACTGACCTGGCGTAGATAGGTGCTGCGGGTACACCCGGGACCCTGCGTGCCATGAAGCGATTGCTGTTATGAGACAACATCGGCCCTATGCATGAGGGAGAAGGAGTTCGGGCTTCCCAGTAACCCACTGGTCGGAGAGCTTTTCGTTTCGAATGGGAATGGGATTTCATTTGTTGCACATGGAGGAAAAAGCTGTTGGATGAGGCCCAGTGGAAGTCAAAGCTGAAATGAAAAGCCAAACCAAACCCAGTAACTGCTGTCAGAGTGAAATGGGGAGGAGGAGGGGAAATTGTTGGGGAATAATTCTTGGAAATACCCTCAGCTTTAGCCCTGAGTGCCCACATTTTAGCCTAAAGGCGGCTGCTGGTGGTGGTATATTCTACATCACTCTGCTGGTAAATACCCCTTTTCTATAGGCACAGCCTGCTGGTTTTGAGTCAGTTCCTATCATACAGAAACTATGATTTAGACTGACTTTCACACTTTGAAATAATAAATCTTACGCCTCCCTAGCTGCCTTTCCTCCATGCGAAGCTAGCAAACACTAATTTGGTGAATAATTTCGGTGGTGGCAGAAAGAGGGGAGCCTGCGTGTGGTGCTTGGTTTCAGGATCACTATCTCACTGTCTTGGTTTAACAAATGTCTATGTATGTTGAACAGCTCCAATTTTTAGCACGTCCGTTTACTATAAAGTCAGGTAGCAAGTGTTGTGGGAAGGAGAGGGAGGTTGTCTGGAAGAAGAAAAAACAATGGAAACACTTAAAAAGTAGTGCAGGTTGATCTGAAGCAAAATGTGGGCAAAAAAGAGGGTGGGTGGAAGAGTGGGATGATTACCATTAGCCTTCTTTGGTTTCCATCACAGGCATGTGCTATCTATTACTGATTTAGCAGCATGAAGGAGCCACAATTTCTTTAAAACATGCCAGGACTCCGGTCTGTCTCTCAGCCTGTAATATCCAAACAACAAATTGGGTCCCAGCTGGGCTGTGTTTGTCAGCTTAAAAAGAACTGATTTTTCTCTTCCATAGTCAGGAGGAAAGCATTGTCTGACAACACAAACCGAGATTGACACTATCTCTCCAACTCCCTGCAAATTGTCAATTTTAACCATTTGGTTGTCCAGGTACCGATTTCGGCTCTGCAGGCTTTAACTGTGCCCTGTAACTGGTGGCACATCCCCATCGTCCATCCCACCAGCAGTGGATGGATCACCACCTTTTATCCACCACCGCCATCTTCTGCACAACTAATGCTTTGACCTCTCTGCCCAGATGCACTGGCTTAAGTGAAAATGACTCTAAGCTGATTTGAATCGCACTTAAACAGGCAAGCAGGAAGCCTTGGTTCAAATAACTAGGTTTAGCCTTTTTTTGTTCTTGTTCTTGCCTATTGTCTTTCAGGTTGATTTTCATGGACTGCTAACTATTAAAGCACGGTGATTTGTACAATACTTCCACTAGCCTTGCTATTATGTGTAGGTAAGAATGAGATGCTGTATCTAATCACAAGTATTTATTTATCCAATTATATAACATATTTACTTGTGTGGTTATATAACATATAATTTAATTTGTTCTATGAAAATAGTGAGCCTTCCTTACTAGATTTGTGTCAAACCATCTGAACACAAATTGGAATTCAAATAAAAAATCACATTACTTTAAAGTATTCTTATTTAACTATTGATAAAATAGCTCAGATGGGCACAGTGTAAATGACAGTAAAATTGGCATTTACAACAGACCTATTAGACAGAAGGGAATTGGACTGAGAAAAACAAATCAATTTTTTTCTACACCATGCTTGAAGTAAAAACTGTGCGTAGAGAAAGGATCTACTCATTTAAAAAATCTTGGTCAGTTGATTGGGAGACAAATGTTTGCTTTTTCCCCTCTGTCTCTCCCCCTGGGGGTGATCTCTGGGGGGGTAGGTGAGGGCTGCGGTGGGAAGTGGCCTCCAGCCCTCTGCGAGGCTCCTGTGTGACCTGGTGTACCCCTCTTTGGGACGATGGCCCTCAGTCCCACTGAAGTGATGCCCACATGCCACTGCTAGGAATTCACTCAGCAGCATTGTCAGTGTTGCCCGGGGACTCCTGATGCTGCAACGTGCACCCACCTTGTCAGCTGCTCCCAGCGAGCCCCAGTGAGCTGCTGCTGAGGGCTGGGGAAAAGGCCCCGGAACCGTCTGCACGAAAATCTGCACGAAAATCTGCATGAGAAATTAGTGTCTGAAGAGCAGCTCCTCACCTGCAGCTTAAATACAAAGCATCCTTTTTTTAGGAAAGCCTCTGTTCTTACAGCTGTGGAAGTGCACGCTCCCCTCCCGTTCTGCTGTTCCCCCTAACCTCGAGGGCTACAAACGTTTCGTGTTTCCAACCCTCAGCCACAACCAACAGCCCTGAGATGCTCGCGGTTCCCGGACAGCCGCAAGGCAGCAGCTGACTGCAAAGTGCTCTGCAGGCGGCTGGCTGGCCTGCGCTACCTGCTCCGAGGATTTGTATCTCCTGGCCGACTTTTGGGTTGCAGAGCAGCGAGCTTCACGGCGTGCTCACCCTGGCTGGGCAGCAGGCAGCCTGCGCCAGCATGAGCTGTCACACTGGCCCTGCCCACAGGAAAAGGGGAGGCTATTGACTTCAGGTCTCTTTGGCAAGATAACTATTGATTGCCCCCCTTTCCCTCCTCCCTTAACTGGTAAGATTTGATATAAATGAGTTGCCACGCAGAGCTGTATACAAAAGGGCATTATACAATAGGGAAAAGCCAAAGCCAAGCAGCTGGCTGAGTTTAGGCTGTTCTGTGCCTTTCCAAGCACAATAAAATTAACAGTATTATCTCTGTGTGTGTGCTAGCACTTTCAGAAGGCTAATGGTGTCAAAATGGCAAAGGAAAAAGAGAACAGGTTTGGGAAGACAGCAGAGTGTTATCCCTAGAAAAGAAGATTTGTGGTTTAATTTGAATAGCGTCATGTTGGAAATACTCTGCCCTGGATGGAGAGTAAGTTATTCTGAGAGAGGAACTCTCTTGCCCATTTCTATCCATAGGAAGAGATTAAGGAGGACAGCAGGATGCTGCCGGAGAGCAGCACGTGGGGACCTGAGGTTGCCTGGCGGAGAGTATTTCCCCACTTTTATTTAACTCCAGGGCATGGGTGATCTCTAGCCCTCTGCCCACCACACCTCTCTCAATCTGCCAAATACATTTAGCTCTTCTGGGAGCATAAGCAAACAAATAAAACCAATGTAAAGATCCATGGCAACAGTTTGCTTTCATTCATGGATGCTTTTAGCAGAGAAGGAACAAATTGGATGCTATCTATCCAGGTTTCTCGCTGAAATTTGGAGTTTCTGGTGAACCACATCTGGATGAATCTTGATTTCTGCAAAATGGAAACGCAGTAGAAACTTTGTAGTTTGCAAAGCCATAGCCAGGTCTGACCTCTCTCCTGATGTCTCCCACCGCAGATTCTCATGGTTGACATAAGACCCCCGCGAATTACAGCAGTTTTTGTGCTCTTGAGCACTGAATTTCATCCTCTTCTCATTCTCTGGCCTTGCCTTCACTGCTACTTCCATCATGGCTACAACATCAACTACGACATGTCAAACAAAAAGGTGGGATAAATATTCCAAAGCTGCTTTTGGCTTCGAGGCTTGGCAGCCCTTGCGATTACTGTGATTTGTGAGGAATGGGAGGGATCATGAGCTATACAGTGAGAAAACAATGCAGCACGGTACCATTTCAGTGCTAAATTTTCATGGGTTGGCTGACACAAACATCTCAGCAAGGCAGAAGCGAAACCCAAAAATGCAAGAGAAAGCACTAACTCCTGGGAAATGCTGCTTCTGTAAGAACAGCATCAGAGCTCTATTAGGGCACGCCAACCCCAGTCCAAGAGGAATAACCTCGGGTTAAACAGCTATGAAGTCCAGATAACCTGGGGTTAGCTTTGTCTGCAGAGGGCGCTGGGCTGGATGCTGGTTACTTAACCAAGTTAAAATTCTGATGATGGTGTCTGCTCTGTTAGACTAGCTCACATGAACTACCCCAGGTCAGCCGTCTTGGGGAGAAGTCTTTTTTTTCCCAGCACTGATTTCTTTGCGCTGGATCCCTGCTTGCTAAGGACACCTCACCACGTGTGGGCTGCTACACAGCCATGAGCCTGTCGGTGCTTCGGAGCGGTGTCTGCCGTGCCTACATTTGGAATCATAGCTCACCTGCCAAAAATCCTGGTAATAGCATTCTTTGATCATTTCTTTCCCCATCATTCCTCTCATGTCATCTCTGTGGGGAGGTATCTCAAGTGATGAAAGGTTTGTAGGGAGAGGTGAGATTTCTGATCTGAACAAAGGATGCAGTTGGGAAAACCAGGCGGACTTTGGGCCAAGCCCTTCTCTGTGTTGCCATGCAGCGTGGGGCAGGGGCAGCTGCTGAGGGGCCTGCGGGAGGCCAGCGGTCCCAAAGCTCGACCGTCTGCTTTTACTGCAGCAGCGGGTCCAACGGAGGGTATCACCTTTCCCTGCAGATCTGGTCTTGCTTTTGGGAGGGCAGGAGTGGGGTCGAACGACAAAGCCCAGGCAGAGGTAGGACCTTGCTTCCCCGACCCTTCCCGCAGCCATCCCCATTCCCGGGGCCAGAGGAGCCTGGTTAGGGGCGCGGGGTGGCTGGTGCGGCACCTTCCTGCTGGGGCTCTGCACTGGGGACCTCTGCCCTGCTCTCCCTTGAAACGCCTGTGTGAACGCCGTGCCCAGTGCTGAGCGGGATGGGGCTGCTACCCTGCTGGGGCACCGGCACAATCCCCCTCCCCAGCACTGCAAGACAGCTTCTGGGAGACCAAGTTTTTTTTTTTTTTTCTCCTTTTAAATCTTCCAAACAAGAACTTATGTGCAGCCTAAGCAAAAAGTCCTGAGGCTGCAACTAGCAGAGAAAAGAGCTATAATGACTGTATATGTTTAACGGCAGATCGTAAATGACTGGTGATGTGTCAGCTGGAGGTCTTCAGCAGAGCAAGACTTGATCTTGAAATGGTAGCTGCCACCCGTTATCTGCAATGAAATAAATGGAAATACCTTTGTGTCTTTTCTTGATGCCTTTTTTATGTTGTAGGTTTGGAGATTTTCCTTGTTCCTGTGAGGCAGACTGTGCTGACAAAAAGGAAAATTACTTGCAGCCAGCTTCTGTGAGGTGACTTGTGCTGCAGCCTGAACGCTCCCAGGCTGCTTTCTGGGGCTTGCTCTCAGCTCGGTGTCTGCTGCCCAGCTTCCACTGCAGTCAGGAAAGGTGTGGGCCTAAAGACAGAGGCAAGCTCCTTCACCTCTTGCTCCTTCACTTCTTGCTCTTTCCTAACTCCTTGTGCAGACAGCACAGTCCCGAGGGGATAGCGCTGGCCAACAGTCTACTTCAGCCAAACACGGGTACCGGCGATGGCATGTGCTGTAACCTCGGTCAGACCAAGTTATCTCTGTTCCCTTTATTTGCCTTCCTACCATTGACCTTATGCACCTAGATTTGTGCTCATAAGGAAAAGAGTGATTTCTTACTGTGTTTTCTCTTACACAGCCTGTGGAGTCATACAAACAGTGTATTTTCTGACCAAGTCAGGGAAAATTATGTAGTTCAGATCAATCCAGATTGTTTTGGCTGGGACAGCCCCTCGTGACTTGGAGTTATTTCACCCTTTCTAAAACAAATCCATCTATATCCAATGCAACAACAACAAAAAATTTGTTCTGAAGAAAAATCAAAATATTTTGATGCTTTCCCATTTGCTCTGTCACTGTGAATGCTCTATAAGAGTCATATAAACATCTTGGGACTTTAGACGCTTATTTCTTGGGTGCTGATTTTGGGGTGGTGTCTGTCTGGCGCAGGTCCGTGGTTCGGCAGCCAAAGACTTCTCTTGGCTTAGTGCAGGGTGCAGCCAGGATGAGATCTGCCTGCCGGAGGCTTTGGGGGGGTATGGGTTACCCCAGCACGGCTGACCCCGCGCAGCCCCGCTGCACATGCATTATC